>NW_027251865.1:0-351666 GCF_044704955.1 Pristiophorus japonicus
TAATGACTCTGGCTGGGTTCAGTTCTACACTCACTGGTTCCCCTCCCCTGAAGTTACTGACTCTGGCTGGGTTCAGTTCTACACTCACTGGTTCCCCTCCTCTGAAGGTGCTGACTCTGGCTGGGTTCAGTTCTACACTCACTGGTTCCCCTCCCCTGAAGGTACTGACTCTGTCTGGGTTCAGTTCTACACTCACTGGTTCCCCTCCCCTGAAGGTGCTGACTCTGGCTGGGTTCAGTTCAACACTCACTGGTTCCCCTCCCCTGAAGGTATTGACTCTGGCTGGGTTCAGTTCTACACACACTGGTTCCCCTCCCCTGAAGGTAATAACTCTGGCTGTGTTCAGTTCTACACTCACTGGTTCCCCTCCACTGAAGTTACTGATTCTGGCTGGGTTCAGTTCTACACTCACTGGTTCCCCTCCGCTGAAGGTGCTGACTCTGGCTGCGTTCATTTCTACACTCACTGTTTCCCCTCCCCTGAAGGTACTGACTCTGGCTGGGTTCAGTTCTGCACTCACTGGTTCCCCTCCCCTGAAGGTACTGACTCTGGCTGGCTTCAGTTCTACACTCACTGATTCCCCTCCCCTGAATGTACTGACTCTGGCTGGGTTCAGTTCTACACTCACTAGTTCCCCTCCCCTGAAGGTACTGACTCTGGCTGGGTTCAGTTCTACACGCACTGGTTCCCCTCCCCTGTAGGTACTGACTCTGGCTGTGTTCAGTTCTACACTCACTGGTTCCCCTCCCCTGAAGGTGCTGACTCTGGCTGGGTTCAGTTCTGCATTCACTGGTTCCCCTCCCCTGAAGGTACTGACTCTGGCTGGGTTCAATTCTACACTCACTGGTGCCCCTCCCCTGAAGGTACTGACTCTGGCTGGGTTCAGTTCTACATTCACTGGTTCCCCTCCCCTGAAGGTACTGACTCTGGCTGGGTTCAGTTCTACCCTCACTGGTTCCCAACTCTGAGGTTACTGACTCTGGCTGTGTTCAGTTCTACACTCACTGGTTCCACACCCCTGAAGGTGCTGACTCTGTCTGGGTTCAGTTCTACACTCACTGGTTCCCCTCCCCTGAAGGTACTGAATCTGGCTAGGTTCAGTTCTACCCTCACTGGTTCTCATCCCCTGAAGGTGCTGACTCTGGCTGGGTTCAGATCTACACTGACTGGTTCCCCTCCCCTGAAGGTACTGACTCTGGCTGGGTACAGTTCTACACTCACTGGTTCCCCTCCCCTGAAGGTACTGACTCTGGCTGGGTTCAGTTCTACACTCACTGGTTCCCCTCCCCTGAAGGTGCTGACTCTGGCTGGGTTCAGTTCTACACTCACTGGTTCTCCTCCCCTGAAGGTACTGACTCTGGCTGGGTTCAGTTCTACACTCACTGGTTCCCCTCCCCTGAAGGTACTGACTCTGGCTGGGTTCAGTTCTACACTCACTGGTTCCCCCCCACTGAAGGTGCTGACTCTCGCTGGGTTCAGTTCTACACTGACTGGTTCCCCTCCCCTGAAGGTACTGACTCTGGCTGCGTACAGTTCTACACTCACTGGTTTCCCTCCCCTGAAGGTGCTGACTCTGGCTGGGTTCAGTTCTACACTCACTGGTTCTCCTCCCCTGAAGGTACTGACTCTGGCTGGGTTCAGTTCTACACTCACTGGTTCCCCTCCCCTGAAGGTACTGACTCTGGCTGGGTTCAGTTCTACATTCACTGGTTCCCCTCCCCTGAAGGTACTGACTCTGGCTGGGTTCAGTTCTACACTCACTGGTTCCCCTCCCCTGAAGGTTCTGACTCTGGCTGGGTTCAGTTCTACATTCACTGGTTCCCCTCCCCTGAAGGTACTGACTCAGGCTGGGTTCAGTTCTACACTCACTGGTTCCCCTCCCCTGAATGTACTGACTCTGGCTGGGTTCAGTTCTACACTCACTGGTTCCCCTCCCCTGAAGGTGCTGACTCTGGCTGGGTTCAGTTCTACACTGACTGATTCTCCTCCCCTGAAGGTACTGACTCTGGCTGGGTACAGTTCTACACTCACTGTTTCCCCTCCCCTGAAGGTACTGACTCTGGCTGGGTTCAGTTCTACATTCACTTGTTCCCCGCCCCTGAAGGTACTGACTCTGGCTGGGTTCAGTTCTACATTCACTGGTTCCCCTCCCCTAAAGGTACTGACTCTGGCTGGGTTCAGTTCTACATTCACTGGTTCTCCTCCCCTGAAGGTACTGACTCTGGCTGGGTTCAGTTCTACACTCACTGGTTCCCCTCCCCTGAAGGTACTGACTCTGGCTGGGTTCAGTTCTACACTCACTGGTTCCCCCCCCCTGAAGGTGCTGACTCTGGCTGGGTTCCGTTCTACACTGACTGGTTCCCCTCCCCTGAAGGTACTGACTCTGGCTGGGTACAGTTCTACACTCACTGGTTCCCCTCCCCTGAAGGTGCTGACTCTGGCTGGGTTCAGTTCTACACTCACTGGTTCTCCTCCCCTGAAGGTACTGACTCTGGCTGGGTTCAGTTCTAAACTCACTGGTTCCCCTCCCCTGAATGTACTGACTCTGGCTGGGTTCAGTTCTACATTCACTGGTTCCCCTCCCCTGAAGGTACTGACTCTGGCTGGGTTCAGTTCTACATTCACTGGTTCCCCTCCCCTGAAGATTCTGACTCTGGCTTTGTTCAGTTCTACATTCACTGGTTCCCCTCCCCTGAAGGTACTGACTCAGGCTGGGTTCAGTTCTACACTCACTGGTTCCCCTCCCCTGAAGGTACTGACTCAGGCTGGGTTCAGTTCTACACTCACTGGTTCCCCTCCCCTGAAGTTACTGACTCTGGCTGGGTTCAGTTCTACACTCACTGGTTCCCCTCCTCTGAAGGTGCTGACTCTGGCTGGGTTCAGTTCTACACTCACTGGTTCCCCTCCCCTGAAGGTACTGACTCTGTCTGGGTTCAGTTCTACACTCACTGGTTCCCCTCCCCTGAAGGTGCTGACTCTGGCTGGGTTCAGTTCAACACTCACTGGTTCCCCTCCCCTGAAGGTATTGACTCTGGCTGGGTTCAGTTCTACACACACTGGTTCCCCTCCCCTGAAGGTAATAACTCTGGCTGTGTTCAGTTCTACACTCACTGGTTCCCCTCCACTGAAGTTACTGATTCTGGCTGGGTTCAGTTCTACACTCACTGGTTCCCCTCCGCTGAAGGTGCTGACTCTGGCTGCGTTCATTTCTACACTCACTGTTTCCCCTCCCCTGAAGGTACTGACTCTGGCTGGGTTCAGTTCTGCACTCAATGGTTCCCCTCCCCTGAAGGTACTGACTCTGGCTGGCTTCAGTTCTACACTCACTGATTCCCCTCCCCTGAATGTACTGACTCTGGCTGGGTTCAGTTCTACACTCACTAGTTCCCCTCCCCTGAAGGTACTGACTCTGGCTGGGTTCAGTTCTACACGCACTGGTTCCCCTCCCCTGTAGGTACTGACTCTGGCTGTGTTCAGTTCTACACTCACTGGTTCCCCTCCCCTGAAGGTGCTGACTCTGGCTGGGTTCAGTTCTGCATTCACTGGTTCCCCTCCCCTGAAGGTACTGACTCTGGCTGGGTTCAATTCTACACTCACTGGTGCCCCTCCCCTGAAGGTACTGACTCTGGCTGGGTTCAGTTCTACATTCACTGGTTCCCCTCCCCTGAAGGTACTGACTCTGGCTGGGTTCAGTTCTACCCTCACTGGTTCCCAACTCTGAGGTTACTGACTCTGGCTGTGTTCAGTTCTACACTCACTGGTTCCACACCCCTGAAGGTGCTGACTCTGTCTGGGTTCAGTTCTACACTCACTGGTTCCCCTCCCCTGAAGGTACTGAATCTGGCTAGGTTCAGTTCTACCCTCACTGGTTCTCATCCCCTGAAGGTGCTGACTCTGGCTGGGTTCAGATCTACACTGACTGGTTCCCCTCCCCTGAAGGTACTGACTCTGGCTGGGTACAGTTCTACACTCACTGGTTCCCCTCCCCTGAAGGTACTGACTCTGGCTGGGTTCAGTTCTACACTCACTGGTTCCCCTCCCCTGAAGGTGCTGACTCTGGCTGGGTTCAGTTCTACACTCACTGGTTCTCCTCCCCTGAAGGTACTGACTCTGGCTGGGTTCAGTTCTACACTCACTGGTTCCCCTCCCCTGAAGGTACTGACTCTGGCTGGGTTCAGTTCTACACTCACTGGTTCCCCCCCACTGAAGGTGCTGACTCTCGCTGGGTTCAGTTCTACACTGACTGGTTCCCCTCCCCTGAAGGTACTGACTCTGGCTGCGTACAGTTCTACACTCACTGGTTTCCCTCCCCTGAAGGTGCTGACTCTGGCTGGGTTCAGTTCTACACTCACTGGTTCTCCTCCCCTGAAGGTACTGACTCTGGCTGGGTTCAGTTCTACACTCACTGGTTCCCCTCCCCTGAAGGTACTGACTCTGGCTGGGTTCAGTTCTACATTCACTGGTTCCCCTCCCCTGAAGGTACTGACTCTGGCTGGGTTCAGTTCTACACTCACTGGTTCCCCTCCCCTGAAGGTTCTGACTCTGGCTGGGTTCAGTTCTACATTCACTGGTTCCCCTCCCCTGAAGGTACTGACTCAGGCTGGGTTCAGTTCTACACTCACTGGTTCCCCTCCCCTGAATGTACTGACTCTGGCTGGGTTCAGTTCTACACTCACTGGTTCCCCTCCCCTGAAGGTGCTGACTCTGGCTGGGTTCAGTTCTACACTGACTGATTCTCCTCCCCTGAAGGTACTGACTCTGGCTGGGTACAGTTCTACACTCACTGTTTCCCCTCCCCTGAAGGTACTGACTCTGGCTGGGTTCAGTTCTACATTCACTTGTTCCCCGCCCCTGAAGGTACTGACTCTGGCTGGGTTCAGTTCTACATTCACTGGTTCCCCTCCCCTAAAGGTACTGACTCTGGCTGGGTTCAGTTCTACATTCACTGGTTCTCCTCCCCTGAAGGTACTGACTCTGGCTGGGTTCAGTTCTACACTCACTGGTTCCCCTCCCCTGAAGGTACTGACTCTGGCTGGGTTCAGTTCTACACTCACTGGTTCCCCCCCCCTGAAGGTGCTGACTCTGGCTGGGTTCCGTTCTACACTGACTGGTTCCCCTCCCCTGAAGGTACTGACTCTGGCTGGGTACAGTTCTACACTCACTGGTTCCCCTCCCCTGAAGGTGCTGACTCTGGCTGGGTTCAGTTCTACACTCACTGGTTCTCCTCCCCTGAAGGTACTGACTCTGGCTGGGTTCAGTTCTAAACTCACTGGTTCCCCTCCCCTGAATGTACTGACTCTGGCTGGGTTCAGTTCTACATTCACTGGTTCCCCTCCCCTGAAGGTACTGACTCTGGCTGGGTTCAGTTCTACATTCACTGGTTCCCCTCCCCTGAAGATTCTGACTCTGGCTTTGTTCAGTTCTACATTCACTGGTTCCCCTCCCCTGAAGGTACTGACTCAGGCTGGGTTCAGTTCTACACTCACTGGTTCCCCTCCCCTGAAGGTACTGACTCTGGCTGGGTTCAGTTCTACACTCACTGGTTCCCCTCCCCTGAAGGTGCTGACTCTGGCTGGGTTCAGTTCTACACTGACTGGTTCCCCTCCCCTGAAGGTACTGACTCTGGCTGGGTACAGTTCTACACTCACTGTTTCCCCTCCCCTGAAGCTACTGACTCTGGCTGGGTTCAGTTCTACACTCACTGGTTCCCCTCCCCTGAAGGTGCTGACTCTGGCGGGGTTCAGTTCTACATTCACTTGTTCCCCGCCCCTGAAGGTACTGACTCTGGCTGGGTTCAGTTCTACATTCACTGGTTCCCCTCCCCTGAAGGTACTGACTCTGGCTGGGTTCAGTTCTACACTCACTGGTTCCCCTCCCCTGAAGGTACTGACTCTGGCTGGGTTCAGTTCTACATTCACTGGTTCCCCTCCCCTGAAGGTACTGACTCAGGCTGGGTTCAGTTCTACACTCACTGGTTCCCCTCCCCTGAAGGTGCTGACTCTGGTTGGGTTCAGTTCTACACTCACTGCTTCCCCACCCCTGAAGGTACTGACTCTGGCTGGGTTCAGTTCTCCACTCACTGGTTCCCTTCCCCTGAAGGTGCTGAGTCTGGCTGGGTTCAGTTCGACAGTCACTGGTTCCCCTCCCCTGAAGGTACTGACTCTGGCTGGGTTCAGTTCTACACTCACTTGTTCCCCTCCCCTGAAGGTAATGACTCTGGCTGGGTTCAGTTCTACACTCACTGGTTCCCCTCCCCTGAAGTTACTGACTCTGGCTGGGTTCAGTTCTACACTCACTGGTTCCCCTCCTCTGAAGGTGCTGACTCTGGCTGGGTTCAGTTCTACACTCACTGGTTCCCCTCCCCTGAAGGTACTGACTCTGGCTGGGTTCAGTTCTACACTCACTGGTTCCCCTCCCCTGAATGTACTGACTCTGGCTGGGTTCAGTTCTACATTCACTGGTTCCCCTCCCCTGAAGGTACTGACTCTGGCTGGGTTCAGTTCTACATTCACTGGTTCCCCTCCCCTGAAGATTCTGACTCTGGCTTTGTTCAGTTCTACATTCACTGGTTCCCCTCCCCTGAAGGTACTGACTCAGGCTGGGTTCAGTTCTACACTCACTGGTTCCCCTCCCCTGAAGGTACTGACTCTGGCTGGGTTCAGTTCTACACTCACTGGTTCCCCTCCCCTGAAGGTGCTGAATCTGGCTGGGTTCAGTTCTACACTGACTGGTTCCCCTCCCCTGAAGGTACTGACTCTGGCTGGGTACAGTTCTACACTCACTGTTTCCCCTCCCCTGAAGCTACTGACTCTGGCTGGGTTCAGTTCTACACTCACTGGTTCCCCTCCCCTGAAGGTGCTGACTCTGGCTGGGTTCAGTTCTACATTCACTTGTTCCCCGCCCCTGAAGGTACTGACTCTGGCTGGGTTCAGTTCTACATTCACTGGTTCCCCTCCCCTGAATGTACTGACTCTGGCTGGGTTCAGTTCTACACTCACTGGTTCCCCTCCCCTGAAGGTACTGACTCTGGCTGGGTTCAGTTCTACATTCACTGGTTCCCCTACCCTGAAGGTACTGACTCAGGCTGGGTTCAGTTCTACACTCACTGGTTCCCCTCCCCTGAAGGTGCTGACTCTGGTTGGGTTCAGTTCTACACTCACTGCTTCCCCACAGCTGAAGGTACTGACTCTGGCTGGGTTCAGTTCTCCACTCACTGGTTCCCTTCCCCTGAAGGTGCTGAGTCTGGCTGGGTTCAGTTCGACAGTCACTGGTTCCCCTCCCCTGAAGGTACTGACTCTGGCTGGGTTCAGTTCTACACTCACTGGTTCCCCTCCCCTGAAGGTAATGACTCTGGCTGGGTTCAGTTCTACACTCACTGGTTCCCCTCCCCTGAAGTTACTGACTCTGGCTGGGTTCAGTTCTACACTCACTGGTTCCCCTCCTCTGAAGGTGCTGACTCTGGCTGGGTTCAGTTCTACACTCACTGGTTCCCCTCCCCTGAAGGTACTGACTCTGTCTGGGTTCAGTTCTAAACTCACTGGTTCCCCTCCCCTGAAGGTGCTGACTCTGGCTGGGTTCAGTTCAACACTCACTGGTTCCCCTCCCCTGAAGGTACTGACTCTGGCTGGGTTCAGTTCTACACACACTGGTTCCCCTCCCCTGAAGGTAATGACTCTGGCTGTGTTCAGTTCTACACTCACTGGTTCCCCTCCACTGAAGTTACTGATTCTGGCTGGGTTCAGTTCTACACTCACTGGTTCCCCTCCGCTGAAGGTGCTGACTCTGGCTGCGTTCATTTCTACACTCGCTGGTTCCCCTCACCTGAAGATACTGACTCTGTCTGGGTTCAGTTCTACACTCACTGGTTCCCCTCCCCTGAAGGTGCTGACTCTGGCTGGGTTCAGTTCTGCACTCACTGGTTCCCCTCCCCTGAAGGTACTGAATCTGGCTGGGTTCAATTCTACACTCACTGGTTCCCCCCCACTGAAGGTGCTGACTCTGGCTGGGTTCAGTTCTACACTGACTGGTTCCCCTCCCCTGAAGGTACTGACTCTGGCTGGGTACAGTTCTACACTCACTGGTTCCCCTCCCCTGAAGATAAAGACTCTGGCTGGGTTCAGTTCTACACTCACTGGTTCCCCTCCCCTGAAGGTGCTGACTCTGGCTGGGTTCAGTTCTACACTCACTGTTTCCCCTCCGCTGAAGGTGCTGACGATGGCTGGGTTTAGTTCTACACTCACTAGTTCCCCTCCTCTGAAGGTACTGACTCTGGCTGGGTTCAGTTCTACACTGACTGGTTCCCCTCCCCTGAAGGTACTGACTCTGGCTGGGTACAGTTCTACACTCACTGGTTCCCCTCCCCTGAAGGTACTGACTCTGGCTGGGTTCAGTTCTACTCTCACTGTTTCCCCTCCCCTGAAGGTACTGACTCTGGCTGGGTTCAGTTTTACACTCACTGGTTCCCCTCCCCTGAAGGTACTCTGGCTGGGTTCAGTTTTACACTCACTGGTTCCCCTCCACTGAAGGTGCTGTCTCTGGCTGGGTTCAGTTCTGCACTAACTGGTTCCCCTCCCCTGTAGGTACTGACTCTGGCTGGGTTCAGTTCTACACTCACTGGTTCCCCTCCCCTGAGGGTACTGACTCTGGCTGGGTTCAGTTCTTCACTCACTGGTTCCCCTCCCCTGAAGGTACTGACTCTGGCTGGGTTCAGTTCTACACTCACTGGTTCCCCTCCCCTGAAGGTACTGACTCTGGCTGGGTTCAGTTCTACACACACTGGTTCCCCTCCCCTGAAGGCACTGACTCTGGCTGGGTTCAGTTCTACACTCACTGGTTCCCCTACCCTGAGGGTACTGACTCTGGCTGGGTTCAGTTCTACACTCACTGGTTCCCCTCCACTGGAGGTAATGACTCTGGCTGGGTTCAGTTCTACACTCACTGTTTCCCCTCCCCTGAAGGTACTGACTCTGGCTGGGTTCAGTTCTGCACTCACTGGTTCCCCTCCCCTGAAGGTACTGACTCTGGCTGGCTTCAGTTCTACACTCACTGATTCCCCTCCCCTGAAGGTACTGACTCTGGCTGGGTTCAGTTCTACACTCACTAGTTCCCCTCCCCTGAAGGTACTGACTCTGGCTGGGTTCAGTTCTACACGCACTGGTTCCCCTCCCCTGTAGGTACTGACTCTGGCTGTGTTCAGTTCTACACTCACTGGTTCCCCTCCCCTGAAGCTGCTGACTCTGGCTGGGTTCAGTTCTGCATTCACTGGTTCCCCTCCCCTGAAGGTACTGACTCTGGCTGGGTTCAGTTCTACACTCACTGGTTCCCCTCCCCTGAAGGTACTGACTCTGGTTGGGTTCAGTTCTACACTCACTGGTTCCCCTCCCCTGAAAGTGCTGACTCTGGCTGGGTTCAGTTCTACATTCACTTGTTCCCCGCCCCTGAAGGTACTGACTCTGGCTGAGTTCAGTTCTACATTCACTGGTTCCCCTCCCCTGAAGGTACTGACTCTGGCTGGGTTCAGTTCTACACTCACTGGTGCCCCTCCCCTGAAGGTACTGACTCTGGCTGGGTTCAGTTCTACACTCACTGGTTCCCCTCCCCTGAAGGTACTGACTCTGGCTGGGTTCAGTTCTACACTCACTGGTTCCACACCCCTGAAGGTGCTGACTCTGTCTGGGTTCAGTTCTACACTCACTGGTTCCCCTCCCCTGAAGGTACTGACTCTGGCTAGGTTCAGTTCTACCCTCACTGGTTCTCCTCCCCTGAAGATGCTGACTCTGGCTGGGTTCAGATCTACACTGACTGGTTCCCCTCCACTGAAGGTACTGACTCTGGCTGGGTACAGTTCTACACTCACTGGTTCCCCTCCCCTGAAGGTACTGACTCTGGCTGGGTTCAGTTCTACACTCACTGGTTCCCCTCCCCTGAAGGTGCTGAATCTGGCTGGGTACAGTTCTACACTCACTGGTTCTCCTCCCCTGAAGGTACTGACTCTGGCTGGGTTCAGTTCTACACTCACTGGTTCCCCTCCCCTGAAGGTACTGACTCTGGCTTGGTTCAGTTCTACACTCACTGGTTCCCCCCCGCTGAAGGTGCTGACTCTGGCTGTGTTCAGTTCCACACTGACTGGTTCCCCTCCCCTGAAGGTACTGACTCTGGCTGCCTACAGTTCTACACTCACTGGTTCCCCTCCCCTAAAGGTACTGACTCTGGCTGGGTTCAGTTCTACACGCACTGGTTCCCCTCCCCTGTAGGTACTGACTCTGGCTGGGTTCAGTTCTACACTCACTGGTTCTCCTCCCCTGAAGGTACTGACTCTGGCTGTGTTCAGTTCTACACTCACTGGTTCCCCTCCCCTGAAGGTACTGACTCTGGCTGGGTTCAGTTCTACACTCACTGGTTCCCCTCGCCTGAAGGTGCTGACTCTGGCTGGGTTCAGTTCAGCACTCATTGGTTCCCCTCCTCTGAAGGTACTGACTCTGGCTGGGTTCAGTTCTACACTCACTGGTTCCCCTCCCGTGAAGGTGCTGACTCTGGCTGGGTTCAGTTCTACACTCACTGGTTCCCCTCCCCTGAATGTACTGACTCTGGCTGGGTTCAGTTCTACACTCACTGGTTCCCCTCCCCTGAAGGTAATGACTCTTGCTGGGTTCAGTTCGACATTCACTGGTTCCCCTCCCCTGAAGGAACTGACTCTGGCTGGGTTCAGTTCTGCACTCACAGGTTCCCCTCCCCTGAAGGTGCTGACTCTGGCTGGGTTCAGTTCTACACTCACTGGTTCTCCTCCCCTAAGTTACTGACTCTGGCTGGGTTCAGTTCTACATTCACTGGTTCCCCTCCCCTGAAGGTACTGACTCTGGCTGGGTTCAGTTCTACACTCACTGGTTCCCCTCCCCTGAAGGTGCTGACTCTGGCTGGGTTCAGTTCTACACTCACTGTTTCCCCTCCGCTGAAGGTGCTGACGATGGCTGGGTTTAGTTCTACACTCACTAGTTCCCCTCCTCTGAAGGTACTGACTCTGGCTGGGTTCAGTTCTACACTGACTGGTTCCCCTCCCCTGAAGGTACTGACTCTGGCTGGGTACAGTTCTACACTCACTGGTTCCCCTCCCCTGAAGGTACTGACTCTGGCTGGGTTCAGTTCTACTCTCACTGTTTCCCCTCCCCTGAAGGTACTGACTCTGGCTGGGTTCAGTTCTACACTCACTGGTTCCCCTCCCCTGAAGGTACTCTGGCTGGGTTCAGTTTTACACTCACTGGTTCCCCTCCACTGAAGGTGCTGTCTCTGGCTGGGTTCAGTTCTGCACTAACTGGTTCCCCTCCCCTGTAGGTACTGACTCTGGCTGGGTTCAGTTCTACACTCACTGGTTCCCCTCCCCTGAGGGTACTGACTCTGGCTGGGTTCAGTTCTTCACTCACTGATTCCCCTCCCCTGAAGGTACTGACTCTGGCTGGGTTCAGTTCTACACTCACTGGTTCCCCTCCCCTGAAGGTACTGACTCTGGCTGGGTTCAGTTCTACACACACTGGTTCCCCTCCCCTGAAGGCACTGACTCTGGCTGGGTTCAGTTCTACACTCACTGGTTCCCCTACCCTGAGGGTACTGACTCTGGCTGGGTTCAGTTCTACACTCACTGGTTCCCCTCCACTGGAGGTAATGACTCTGGCTGGGTTCAGTTCTACACTCACTGTTTCCCCTCCCCTGAAGGTACTGACTCTGGCTGGGTTCAGTTCTGCACTCACTGGTTCCCCTCCCCTGAAGGTACTGACTCTGGCTGGCTTCAGTTCTACACTCACTGATTCCCCTCCCCTGAAGGTACTGACTCTGGCTGGGTTCAGTTCTACACTCACTAGTTCCCCTCCCCTGAAGGTACTGACTCTGGCTGGGTTCAGTTCTACACGCACTGGTTCCCCTCCCCTGTAGGTACTGACTCTGGCTGTGTTCAATTCTACACTCACTGGTTCCCCTCCCCTGAAGCTGCTGACTCTGGCTGGGTTCAGTTCTGCATTCACTGGTTCCCCTCCCCTGAAGGTACTGACTCTGGCTGGGTTCAGTTCTACACTCACTGGTTCCCCTCCCCTGAAGGTACTGACTCTGGTTGGGTTCAGTTCTACACTCACTGGTTCCCCTCCCCTGAAAGTGCTGACTCTGGCTGGGTTCAGTTCTACATTCACTTGTTCCCCGCCCCTGAAGGTACTGACTCTGGCTGAGTTCAGTTCTACATTCACTGGTTCCCCTCCCCTGAAGGTACTGACTCTGGCTGGGTTCAGTTCTACACTCACTGGTGCCCCTCCCCTGAAGGTACTGACTCTGGCTGGGTTCAGTTCTACACTCACTGGTTCCCCTCCCCTGAAGGTACTGACTCTGGCTGGGTTCAGTTCTACACTCACTGGTTCCACACCCCTGAAGGTGCTGACTCTGTCTGGGTTCAGTTCTACACTCACTGGTTCCCCTCCCCTGAAGGTACTGACTCTGGCTAGGTTCAGTTCTACCCTCACTGTTTCTCCTCCCCTGAAGATGCTGACTCTGGCTGGGTTCAGATCTACACTGACTGGTTCCCCTCCACTGAAGGTATTAACTCTGGCTGGGTACAGTTCTACACTCACTGGTTCCCCTCCCCTGAAGGTACTGACTCTGGCTGGGTTCAGTTCTACACTCACTGGTTCCCCTCCCCTGAAGGTGCTGAATCTGGCTGGGTACAGTTCTACACTCACTGGTTCTCCTCCCCTGAAGGTACTGACTCTGGCTGGGTTCAGTTCTACACTCACTGGTTCCCCTCCCCTGAAGGTACTGACTCTGGCTTGGTTCAGTTCTACACTCACTGGTTCCCCCCCGCTGAAGGTGCTGACTCTGGCTGTGTTCAGTTCCACACTGACTGGTTCCCCTCCCCTGAAGGTACTGACTCTGGCTGCCTACAGTTCTACACTCACTGGTTCCCCTCCCCTGAAGGTACTGACTCTGGCTGGGTTCAGTTCTACACGCACTGGTTCCCCTCCCCTGTAGGTACTGACTCTGGCTGGGTTCAGTTCTACACTCACTGGTTCTCCTCCCCTGAAGGTACTGACTCTGGCTGGGTTCAGTTCTACACTCACTGGTTCCCCTCCCCTGAAGGTCCTGACTCTGGCTGGGTTCAGTTCTACACTCACTGGTTCCCCTCGCCTGAAGGTGCTGACTCTGGCTGGGTTCAGTTCAGCACTCATTGGTTCCCCTCCTCTGAAGGTACTGACTCTGGCTGGGTTCAGTTCTACACTCACTGGTTCCCCTCCCGTGAAGGTGCTGACTCTGGCTGGGTTCAGTTCTACACTCACTGGTTCCCCTCCCCTGAATGTACTGACTCTGGCTGGGTTCAGTTCTACACTCACTGGTTCCCCTCCCCTGAAGGTAATGACTCTTGCTGGGTTCAGTTCGACATTCACTGGTTCCCCTCCCCTGAAGGAACTGACTCTGGCTGGGTTCAGTTCTGCACTCACAGGTTCCCCTCCCCTGAAGGTGCTGACTCTGGCTGGGTTCAGTTCTACACTCACTGGTTCTCCTCCCCTAAGTTACTGACTCTGGCTGGGTTCAGTTCTACATTCACTGGTTCCCCTCCCCTGAAGGTACTGACTCTGGCTGGGTTCAGTTCTTCACTCACTGGTTCCCCTCCCCTGAAGGTGCTGACTCTGGCTGGGTTCAGATCAGCACTCATTGGTTCCCCTCCCCTGAAGGTACTGACTCTGGCTGGGTTCAGTTCTACACTCACTGGTTCCCCTCCCCTGAAGGTGCTGACTCTGGCTGGGTTCAGTTCTACACTCACTGGATCCCCTCCCCTGAAGGTGCTGACTCTGGCTGGGTTCAGTTCTACACTCACTGGTTACCCTCCCCTGAGCGTACTGACTCTGGCTGGGTTCAGTTCTACACTCACTGGTTCCCCTCCCCTGGAGGTAATGACTCTGGCTGGGTTCAGTTCTACACTCATTGGTTCCCCTCCCCTGAAGGTGCTGACTCTGGCTGGGTTCAGTTCTACACTCACTGGTTCCCCTCCCCTGGAGGTGATGACTCTGGCTGGGTTCAGTTCTTCATTCACTGGTTCCCCTCCCCTGAAGGTGCTGACTCTGGCTGGGTTCAGTTCAGCACTCATTGGTTCCCCTCCCCTGAAGGTACTGACTCTGGCTGGTTTCAGTTCTACACTCACTGGTTCCCCTCCCCTGAAGGTGCTGACTCTGGCTGGGTTCAGTTCTACACTCACTGGATCCCCTCCCCTGAAGGTGCTGACTCTGGCTGGGTTCAGTTCTACACTCACTGGTTCCCCTCTTCTGAAGGTACTGACTCTGGCTGGGTTCAGTTGTACACTCACTGGTTCCCCACCCGTGAAGGTACTGACTCTGGCTGGGTTCAGTTCTACACTCACTTGTTCCCCTCCCCTGAAGGTACTGACTCTGGCTGGGTTCAGTTCTACCCTCACAGGTTCCCGTCCCCTGAAGGTAATGACTCTGGCTTGGTTCAGTTCGACATTCACTGGTTCCCCTCCCCTGAAGGAACTGACTCTGGCTGGGTTCAGTTCTACACTCACTGGTTCCCCTCCCCTGAAGGTGCTGACTCTGGCTGGGTTCAGTTCTACACTCACTGGTTCTCCTCCCCTAAGGTACTGACTCTGGCTGGGTTCAGTTCTACATTCACTGGTTCCACTCCCCTGAAGGTACTGACTCTGGCTGGGTTCAGTTCTACACTCACTGGTTCCCCTCCCCTGAAGGTTCTGACTCTGGCTGTGTTCAGTTCTACATTCACTGGTTCCCCTCCGCTGAAGGTACTGACTCAGGCTGGGTTCAGTTCTACACTCACTGGTTCCCCTCCCCTGAAGGTGCTGACTCTGTTTGTGTTCAGTTCTACACTCACTGGTTCCCTTCCCCTGAAGGTGCTGACTCTGGCTGGGTTCAGTTCGACAGTCACTGGTTCCCCTCCCCTGAAGGTACTGACTCTGGCTAGGTTCAGTTCTACACTCACTGGTTCCCCTCCCCCAAAGGTAATGACTCTGGCTGGGTTCAGTTCTACACTCACTGGTTCCCCTCCCCTGAGGGTACTGACTCTGGCTGGGTTCAGTTCTACACTCACTGTTTCCCCTCCCCTGGAGGTAATGACTCTGGCTGGGTTCAGTTCTACACTCACTGGTTCCCCTCCCCTGAAGGTACTGACTCTGGCTGAGTTCAGTTCTGCACTCACTGGTTCCCCTCCCCTGAAGTTACTGACTCTGGCTTGGTTCAGTTCTACACTCACTGGTTCCCCTACCCTGAAGGTAATGACTCTGGCTGGGTTCAGTTCTACACTCACTGGTTCCCCTCCCCTGAAGGTACTGACTCTGGCTGGGTTCAGTTCTACACGCACTGGTTCCCCTCCCCTGTAGGTACTGACTCTGGCTGTGTTCAGTTCTACACGCACTGGTTCCCCTCCCCTGAAGGTACTGACTCTGGCTGGCTTCAGTTCTACACTCACTGATTCCCCTCCCCTGAAGGTACTGACTCTGGCTGGGTTCAGTTCTACACTCACTAGTTCCCCTCCCCTGAAGGTACTGACTCTGGCTGGGTTCAGTTCTACATGCACTGGTTCCCCTCCCGTGTAGGTACTGACTCTGGCTGTGTTCAGTTCTACACTCACTGGTTCCCCTCCCCTGAAGGTGCTGACTCTGGCTGGGTTCAGTTCTGCATTCACTGGTTCCCCTCCCCTGAAGGTACTGACTCTGGCTGGGTTCAGTTCTACACTCACTGGTTCCCCTCCCCTGAAGGTACTGACTCTGGTTGGGTTCAGTTCTACACTCACTGGTTCCCCTCCCCTGAAAGTGCTGACTCTGGCTGGGTTCAGTTCTACATTCACTTGTTCCCCGCCCCTGAAGGTACTGACTCTGGCTGAGTTCAGTTCTACATTCACTGGTACCCCTCCCCTGAAGGTACTGACTCTGGCTGGGTTCAGTTCTACACTCACTGGTGCCCCTCCCCTGAAGGTACTGACTCTGGCTGGGTTCAGTTCTACACTCACTGGTTCCCCTCCCCTGAAGGTACTGACTCTGGCTGGGTTCAGTTCTACACTCACTGGTTCCACACCCCTGAAGGTGCTGACTCTGTCTGGGTTCAGTTCTACACTCACTGGTTCCCCTCCCCTGAAGGTACTGACTCTGGCTAGGTTCAGTTCTACCCTCACTGGTTCTCCTCCCCTGAAGATGCTGACTCTGGCTGGGTTCAGATCTACACTGACTGGTTCCCCTCCACTGAAGGTACTGACTCTGGCTGGGTACAGTTCTACACTCACTGGTTCCCCTCCCCTGAAGGTACTGACTCTGGCTGGGTTCAGTTCTACACTCACTGGTTCCCCTCCCCTGAAGGTGCTGACTCTGGCTGGGTACAGTTCTACACTCACTGGTTCTCCTCCCCTGAAGGTACTGACTCTGGCTGGGTTCAGTTCTACACTCACTGGTTCCCCTCCCCTGAAGGTACTGACTCTGGCTTGGTTCAGTTCTACACTCACTGGTTCCCCCCCGCTGAAGGTGCTGACTCTGGCTGTGTTCAGTTCCACACTGACTGGTTCCCCTCCCCTGAAGGTACTGACTCTGGCTGCCTACAGTTCTACACTCACTGGTTCCCCTCCCCTGAAGGTACTGACTCTGGCTGGGTTCAGTTCTACACGCACTGGTCCCCCTCCCCTGTAGGTACTGACTCTGGCTGGGTTCAGTTCTACACTCACTGGTTCTCCTCCCCT
Source organism: Pristiophorus japonicus (assembly GCF_044704955.1). Lineage (NCBI taxonomy): Eukaryota > Metazoa > Chordata > Chondrichthyes > Pristiophoridae > Pristiophorus > Pristiophorus japonicus. Next base: position 16,723 of record NW_027251865.1, read on the forward strand.
GAAGGTACTGACTCTGGCTGGGTTCAGTTCTACACTCACTGGTTCCCTTCCCCTGAAGGTACTGACTCTGGCTGGGTTCAGTTCTACACTCACTGGTTCCCCTCGCCTGAAGGTGCTGACTCTGGCTGGGTTCAGTTCAGCACTCATTGGTTCCCCTCCTCTGAAGGTACTGACTCTGGCTGGGTTCAGTTCTACACTCACTGGTTCCCCTCCCGTGAAGGTGCTGACTCTGGCTGGGTTCAGTTCTACACTCACTGGTTCCCCTCCCCTGAAGGTACTGACTCTGGCTGGGTTCAGTTCTACACTCACTGGTTCCCCTCCCCTGAAGGTAATGACTCTTGCTGGGTTCAGTTCGACATTCACTGGTTCCCCTCCCCTGAAGGAACTGACTCTGGCTGGGTTCAGTTCTGCACTCACAGGTTCCCCTCCCCTGAAGGTGCTGACTCTGGCTGGGTTCAGTTCTACACTCACTGGTTCTCCTCCCCTAAGTTACTGACTCTGGCTGGGTTCAGTTCTACATTCACTGGTTCCCCTCCCCTGAAGGTACTGACTCTGGCTGGGTTCAGTTCTACACTCAGTGGTTCCCCTCCCCTGAAGGTTCTGACTCTAGCTGGGTTCAGTTCTACACTCACTGGTTCCCCTCCCCTGAAGGTGCTGACTCTGGTTTGGTTCAGTTCTACACTCACTGGTTCCCCTCCCCTGAAGGTTCTGACTCTGGCTGGGTTCAGTTCTACACTCACTGGTTCCCCTCCCCTGAAGGTACTGACTCTGGCTAGGTTCAGTTCTACCCTCACTGGTTCTCCTCCCCTGAAGATGCTGACTCTGGCTGGGTTCAGATCTACACTGACTGGTTCCCCTCCACTGAAGGTACTGACTCTGGCTGGGTACAGTTCTACACTCACTGGTTCCCCTCCCCTGAAGGTACTGACTCTGGCTGGGTTCAGTTCTACACTCACTGGTTCCCCTCCCCTGAAGGTGCTGAATCTGGCTGGGTACAGTTCTACACTCACTGGTTCTCCTCCCCTGAAGGTACTGACTCTGGCTGGGTTCAGTTCTACACTCACTGGTTCCCCTCCCCTGAAGGTACTGACTCTGGCTTGGTTCAGTTCTACACTCACTGGTTCCCCCCCGCTGAAGGTGCTGACTCTGGCTGTGTTCAGTTCCACACTGACTGGTTCCCCTCCCCTGAAGGTACTGACTCTGGCTGCCTACAGTTCTACACTCACTGGTTCCCCTCCCCTGAAGGTACTGACTCTGGCTGGGTTCAGTTCTACACGCACTGGTTCCCCTCCCCTGTAGGTACTGACTCTGGCTGGGTTCAGTTCTACACTCACTGGTTCTCCTCCCCTGAAGGTACTGACTCTGGCTGGGTTCAGTTCTACACTCACTGGTTCCCCTCCCCTGAAGGTACTGACTCTGGCTGGGTTCAGTTCTACACTCACTGGTTCCCCTCGCCTGAAGGTGCTGACTCTGGCTGGGTTCAGTTCAGCACTCATTGGTTCCCCTCCTCTGAAGGTACTGACTCTGGCTGGGTTCAGTTCTACACTCACTGGTTCCCCTCCCGTGAAGGTGCTGACTCTGGCTGGGTTCAGTTCTACACTCACTGGTTCCCCTCCCCTGAATGTACTGACTCTGGCTGGGTTCAGTTCTACACTCACTGGTTCCCCTCCCCTGAAGGTAATGACTCTTGCTGGGTTCAGTTCGACATTCACTGGTTCCCCTCCCCTGAAGGAACTGACTCTGGCTGGGTTCAGTTCTGCACTCACAGGTTCCCCTCCCCTGAAGGTGCTGACTCTGGCTGGGTTCAGTTCTACACTCACTGGTTCTCCTCCCCTAAGTTACTGACTCTGGCTGGGTTCAGTTCTACATTCACTGGTTTCCCTCCCCTGAAGGTACTGACTCTGGCTGGGTTCAGTTCTACACTCACTGGTTCCCCTCCCCTGAAGGTGCTGACTCTGGCTGGGTTCAGTTCTACACTCACTGTTTCCCCTCCGCTGAAGGTGCTGACGATGGCTGGGTTTAGTTCTACACTCACTAGTTCCCCTCCTCTGAAGGTACTGACTCTGGCTGGGTTCAGTTCTACACTGACTGGTTCCCCTCCCCTGAAGGTACTGACTCTGGCTGGGTACAGTTCTACACTCACTGGTTCCCCTCCCCTGAAGGTACTGACTCTGGCTGGGTTCAGTTCTACTCTCACTGTTTCCCCTCCCCTGAAGGTACTGACTCTGGCTGGGTTCAGTTCTACACTCACTGGTTCCCCTCCCCTGAAGGTACTCTGGCTGGGTTCAGTTTTACACTCACTGGTTCCCCTCCACTGAAGGTGCTGTCTCTGGCTGGGTTCAGTTCTGCACTAACTGGTTCCCCTCCCCTGTAGGTACTGACTCTGGCTGGGTTCAGTTCTACACTCACTGGTTCCCCTCCCCTGAGGGTACTGACTCTGGCTGGGTTCAGTTCTTCACTCACTGGTTCCCCTCCCCTGAAGGTACTGACTCTGGCTGGGTTCAGTTCTACACTCACTGGTTCCCCTCCCCTGAAGGTACTGACTCTGGCTGGGTTCAGTTCTACACACACTGGTTCCCCTCCCCTGAAGGCACTGACTCTGGCTGGGTTCAGTTCTACACTCACTGGTTCCCCTACCCTGAGGGTACTGACTCTGGCTGGGTTCAGTTCTACACTCACTGGTTCCCCTCCACTGGAGGTAATGACTCTGGCTGGGTTCAGTTCTACACTCACTGTTTCCCCTCCCCTGAAGGTACTGACTCTGGCTGGGTTCAGTTCTGCACTCACTGGTTCCCCTCCCCTGAAGGTACTGACTCTGGCTGGCTTCAGTTCTACACTCACTGATTCCCCTCCCCTGAAGGTACTGACTCTGGCTGGGTTCAGTTCTACACTCACTAGTTCCCCTCCCCTGAAGGTACTGACTCTGGCTGGGTTCAGTTCTACACGCACTGGTTCCCCTCCCCTGTAGGTACTGACTCTGGCTGTGTTCAGTTCTACACTCACTGGTTCCCCTCCCCTGAAGCTGCTGACTCTGGCTGGGTTCAGTTCTGCATTCACTGGTTCCCCTCCCCTGAAGGTACTGACTCTGGCTGGGTTCAGTTCTACACTCACTGGTTCCCCTCCCCTGAAGGTACTGACTCTGGTTGGGTTCAGTTCTACACTCACTGGTTCCCCTCCCCTGAAAGTGCTGACTCTGGCTGGGTTCAGTTCTACATTCACTTGTTCCCCGCCCCTGAAGGTACTGACTCTGGCTGAGTTCAGTTCTACATTCACTGGTTCCCCTCCCCTGAAGGTACTGACTCTGGCTGGGTTCAGTTCTACACTCACTGGTGCCCCTCCACTGAAGGTACTGACTCTGGCTGGGTTCAGTTCTACACTCACTGGTTCCCCTCCCCTGAAGGTACTGACTCTGGCTGGGTTCAGTTCTACACTCACTGGTTCCACACCCCTGAAGGAGCTGACTCTGTCTGGGTTCAGTTCTACACTCACTGGTTCCCCTCCCCTGAAGGTACTGACTCTGGCTAGGTTCAGTTCTACCCTCACTGGTTCTCCTCCCCTGAAGATGCTGACTCTGGCTGGGTTCAGATCTACACTGACTGGTTCCCCTCCACTGAAGGTATTAACTCTGGCTGGGTACAGTTCTACACTCACTGGTTCCCCTCCCCTGAAGGTACTGACTCTGGCTGGGTTCAGTTCTACACTCACTGGTTCCCCTCCCCTGAAGATGCTGAATCTGGCTGGGTACAGTTCTACACTCGCTGGTTCACCTCCCCTGAAGGTACTGACTCTGGCTGGGTTCAGTTCTACACTCACTGGTTCCCCTCCCCTGAAGGTACTGACTCTGGCTTGGTTCAGTTCTACACTCACTGGTTCCCCCCCGCTGAAGGTGCTGACTCTGGCTGTGTTCAGTTCCACACTGACTGGTTCCCCTCCCCTGAAGGTACTGACTCTGGCTGCCTACAGTTCTACACTCACTGGTTCCCCTCCCCTGAAGGTACTGACTCTGGCTGGGTTCAGTTCTACACGCACTGGTTCCCCTCCCCTGTAGGTACTGACTCTGGCTGGGTTCAGTTCTACACTCACTGGTTCTCCTCCCCTGAAGGTACTGACTCTGGCTGGGTTCAGTTCTACACTCACTGGTTCCCCTCCCCTGAAGGTACTGACTCTGGCTGGGTTCAGTTCTACACTCACTGGTTCCCCTCGCCTGAAGGTGCTGACTCTGGCTGGGTTCAGTTCAGCACTCATTGGTTCCCCTCCTCTGAAGGTACTGACTCTGGCTGGGTTCAGTTCTACACTCACTGGTTCCCCTCCCGTGAAGGTGCTGACTCTGGCTGGGTTCAGTTCTACACTCACTGGTTCCCCTCCCCTGAATGTACTGACTCTGGCTGGGTTCAGTTCTACACTCACTGGTTCCCCTCCCCTGAAGGTAATGACTCTTGCTGGGTTCAGTTCGACATTCACTGGTTCCCCTCCCCTGAAGGAACTGACTCTGGCTGGGTTCAGTTCTGCACTCACAGGTTCCCCTCCCCTGAAGGTGCTGACTCTGGCTGGGTTCAGTTCTACACTCACTGGTTCTCCTCCCCTAAGTTACTGACTCTGGCTGGGTTCAGTTCTACATTCACTGGTTCCCCTCCCCTGAAGGTACTGACTCTGGCTGGGTTCAGTTCTTCACTCACTGGTTCCCCTCCCCTGAAGGTGCTGACTCTGGCTGGGTTCAGATCAGCACTCATTGGTTCCCCTCCCCTGAAGGTACTGACTCTGGCTGGGTTCAGTTCTACACTCACTGGTTCCCCTCCCCTGAAGGTGCTGACTCTGGCTGGGTTCAGTTCTACACTCACTGGATCCCCTCCCCTGAAGGTGCTGACTCTGGCTGGGTTCAGTTCTACACTCACTGGTTACCCTCCCCTGAGCGTACTGACTCTGGCTGGGTTCAGTTCTACACTCACTGGTTCCCCTCCCCTGGAGGTAATGACTCTGGCTGGGTTCAGTTCTACACTCATTGGTTCCCCTCCCCTGAAGGTGCTGACTCTGGCTGGGTTCAGTTCTACACTCACTGGTTCCCCTCCCCTGGAGGTGATGACTCTGGCTGGGTTCAGTTCTTCATTCACTGGTTCCCCTCCCCTGAACGTGCTGACTCTGGCTGGGTTCAGTTCAGCACTCATTGGTTCCCCTCCCCTGAAGGTACTGACTCTGGCTGGGTTCAGTTCTACACTCACTGGTTCCCCTCCCCTGAAGGTGCTGACTCTGGCTGGGTTCAGTTCTACACTCACTGGATCCCCTCCCCTGAAGGTGCTGACTCTGGCTGGGTTCAGTTCTACACTCACTGGTTCCCCTCCTCTGAAGGTACTGACTCTGGCTGGGTTCAGTTGTACACTCACTGGTTCCCCACCCGTGAAGGTACTGACTCTGGCTGGGTTCAGTTCTACACTCACTTGTTCCCCTCCCCTGAAGGTACTGACTCTGGCTGGGTTCAGTTCTACCCTCACAGGTTCCCGTCCCCTGAAGGTAATGACTCTGGCTTGGTTCAGTTCGACATTCACTGGTTCCCCTCCCCTGAAGGAACTGACTCTGGCTGGGTTCAGTTCTACACTCACTGGTTCCCCTCCCCTGAAGGTGATGACTCTGGCTGGGTTCAGTTCTACACTCACTGGTTCTCCTCCCGTGAAGGTGCTGACTCTGGCTGGGTTCAGTTCTACACTCACTGGTTCCCCTCCCCTGAATGTACTGACTCTGGCTGGGTTCAGTTCTACACTCACTGGTTCCCCTCCCCTGAAGGTAATGACTCTTGCTGGGTTCAGTTCGACATTCACTGGTTCCCCTCCCCTGAAGGAACTGACTCTGGCTGGGTTCAGTTCTGCACTCACAGGTTCCCCTCCCCTGAAGGTGCTGACTCTGGCTGGGTTCAGTTCTACACTCACTGGTTCTCCTCCCCTAAGTTACTGACTCTGGCTGGGTTCAGTTCTACATTCACTGGTTCCCCTCCCCTGAAGGTACTGACTCTGGCTGGGTTCAGTTCTTCACTCACTGGTTCCCCTCCCCTGAAGGTGCTGACTCTGGCTGGGTTCAGATCAGCACTCATTGGTTCCCCTCCCCTGAAGGTACTGACTCTGGCTGGGTTCAGTTCTACACTCACTGGTTCCCCTCCCCTGAAGGTGCTGACTCTGGCTGGGTTCAGTTCTACACTCACTGGATCCCCTCCCCTGAAGGTGCTGACTCTGGCTGGGTTCAGTTCTACACTCACTGGTTACCCTCCCCTGAGCGTACTGACTCTGGCTGGGTTCAGTTCTACACTCACTGGTTCCCCTCCCCTGGAGGTAATGACTCTGGCTGGGTTCAGTTCTACACTCATTGGTTCCCCTCCCCTGAAGGTGCTGACTCTGGCTGGGTTCAGTTCTACACTCACTGGTTCCCCTCCCCTGGAGGTGATGACTCTGGCTGGGTTCAGTTCTTCATTCACTGGTTCCCCTCCCCTGAAGGTGCTGACTCTGGCTGGGTTCAGTTCAGCACTCATTGGTTCCCCTCCCCTGAAGGTACTGACTCTGGCTGGGTTCAGTTCTACACTCACTGGTTCCCCTCCCCTGAAGGTGCTGACTCTGGCTGGGTTCAGTTCTACACTCACTGGATCCCCTCCCCTGAAGGTGCTGACTCTGGCTGGGTTCAGTTCTACACTCACTGGTTCCGCTCCTCTGAAGGTACTGACTCTGGCTGGGTTCAGTTGTACACTCACTGGTTCCCCACCCGTGAAGGTACTGACTCTGGCTGGGTTCAGTTCTACCCTCACAGGTTCCCGTCCCCTGAAGGTAATGACTCTGGCTTGGTTCAGTTCGACATTCACTGGTTCCCCTCCCCTGAAGGAACTGACTCTGGCTGGGTTCAGTTCTACACTCACTGGTTCCCCTCCCCTGGAGGTAATGACTCTGGCTGGGTTCAGTTCTACACTCATTGGTTCCCCTCCCCTGAAGGTGCTGACTCTGGCTGGGTTCAGTTCTACACTCACTGGTTCCCCTCCCCTGGAGGTGATGACTCTGGCTGGGTTCAGTTCTTCATTCACTGGTTCCCCTCCCCTGAAGGTGCTGACTCTGGCTGGGTTCAGTTCAGCACTCATTGGTTCCCCTCCCCTGAAGGTACTGACTCTGGCTGGGTTCAGTTCTACACTCACTGGTTCCCCTCCCCTGAAGGTGCTGACTCTGGCTGAGTTCAGTTCTACACTCACTGGATCCCCTCCCCTGAAGGTGCTGACTCTGGCTGGGTTCAGTTCTACACTCACTGGTTCCCCTCCTCTGAAGGTACTGACTCTGGCTGGGTTCAGTTGTACACTCACTGGTTCCCCACCCGTGAAGGTACTGACTCTGGCTGGGTTCAGTTCTACCCTCACAGGTTCCCGTCCCCTGAAGGTAATGACTCTGGCTTGGTTCAGTTCGACATTCACTGGTTCCCCTCCCCTGAAGGAACTGACTCTGGCTGGGTTCAGTTCTACACTCACTGGTTCCCCTCCCCTGAAGGTGCTGACTCTGGCTGGGTTCAGTTCTACACTCACTGGTTCTCCTCCCCTAAGGTACTGACTCTGGCTGGGTTCAGTTCTACATTCACTGGTTCCACTCCCCTGAAGGTACTGACTCTGGCTGGGTTCAGTTCTACACTCACTGGTTCCCCTCCCCTGAAGGTTCTGACTCTGGCTGTGTTCAGTTCTACATTCACTGGTTCCCCTCCGCTGAAGGTACTGACTCAGGCTGGGTTCAGTTCTACACTCACTGGTTCCCCTCCCCTGAAGGTGCTGACTCTGTTTGTGTTCAGTTCTACACTCACTGGTTCCCTTCCCCTGAAGGTGCTGACTCTGGCTGGGTTCAGTTCGACAGTCACTGGTTCCCCTCCCCTGAAGGTACTGACTCTGGCTAGGTTCAGTTCTACACTCACTGGTTCCCCTCCCCCAAAGGTAATGACTCTGGCTGGGTTCAGTTCTACACTCACTGGTTCCCCTCCCCTGAGGGTACTGACTCTGGCTGGGTTCAGTTCTACACTCACTGTTTCCCCTCCCCTGGAGGTAATGACTCTGGCTGGGTTCAGTTCTACACTCATTGGTTCCCCTCCCCTGAAGATGCTGACTCTGGCTGGGTTCAGTTCTTCACTCACTGGTTCCCCTCCCCTGAAGGTGCTGACTCTGGCTGGGTTCAGATCAGCACTCATTGGTTCCCCTCCCCTGAAGGTACTGACTCTGGCTGGGTTCAGTTCTACACTCACTGGTTCCCCTCCCCTGAAGGTGCTGACTCTGGCTGGGTTCAGTTCTACACTCACTGGATCCCCTCCCCTGAAGGTGCTGACTCTGGCTGGGTTCAGTTCTACACTCACTGGTTACCCTCCCCTGAGCGTACTGACTCTGGCTGGGTTCAGTTCTACACTCACTGGTTCCCCTCCCCTGGAGGTAATGACTCTGGCTGGGTTCAGTTCTACACTCATTGGTTCCCCTCCCCTGAAGGTGCTGACTCTGGCTGGGTTCAGTTCTACACTCACTGGTTCCCCTCCCCTGGAGGTGATGACTCTGGCTGGGTTCAGTTCTTCATTCACTGGTTCCCCTCCCCTGAAGGTGCTGACTCTGGCTGGGTTCAGTTCAGCACTCATTGGTTCCCCTCCCCTGAAGGTACTGACTCTGGCTGGGTTCAGTTCTACACTCATTGGTTCCCCTCCCCTGAAGGTGCTGACTCTGGCTTGGTTCAGTTCTACACGCACTGGTTCCCCTCCCCTGTAGGTACTGACTCTGGCTGGGTTCAGTTCTACACTCACTGGTTCTCCTCCCCTGAAGGTACTGACTCTGGCTGGGTTCAGTTCTACACTCACTGGTTCCCCTCCCCTGAAGGTACTGACTCTGGCTGGGTTCAGTTCTACACTCACTGGTTCCCCTCGCCTGAAGGTGCTGACTCTGGCTGGGTTCAGTTCAGCACTCATTGGTTCCCCTCCTCTGAAGGTACTGACTCTGGCTGGGTTCAGTTCTACACTCACTGGTTCCCCTCCCGTGAAGGTGCTGACTCTGGCTGGGTTCAGTTCTACACTCACTGGTTCCCCTCCCCTGAATGTACTGACTCTGGCTGAGTTCAGTTCTACACTCACTGGTTCCCCTCCCCTGAAGGTAATGACTCTTGCTGGGTTCAGTTCGACATTCACTGGTTCCCCTCCCCTGAAGGAACTGACTCTGGCTGGGTTCAGTTCTGCACTCACAGGTTCCCCTCCCCTGAAGGTGCTGACTCTGGCTGGGTTCAGTTCTACACTCACTGGTTCTCCTCCCCTAAGTTACTGACTCTGGCTGGGTTCAGTTCTACATTCACTGGTTCCCCTCCCCTGAAGGTACTGACTCTGGCTGGGTTCAGTTCTTCACTCACTGGTTCCCCTCCCCTGAAGGTGCTGACTCTGGCTGGGTTCAGATCAGCACTCATTGGTTCCCCTCCCCTGAAGGTACTGACTCTGGCTGGGTTCAGTTCTACACTCACTGGTTCCCCTCCCCTGAAGGTGCTGACTCTGGCTGGGTTCAGTTCTACACTCACTGGATCCCCTCCCCTGAAGGTGCTGACTCTGGCTGGGTTCAGTTCTACACTCACTGGTTACCCTCCCCTGAGCGTACTGACTCTGGCTGGGTTCAGTTCTACACTCACTGGTTCCCCTCCCCTGGAGGTAATGACTCTGGCTGGGTTCAGTTCTACACTCATTGGTTCCCCTCCCCTGAAGGTGCTGACTCTGGCTGGGTTCAGTTCTACACTCACTGGTTCCCCTCCCCTGGAGGTGATGACTCTGGCTGGGTTCAGTTCTTCATTCACTGGTTCCCCTCCCCTGAACGTGCTGACTCTGGCTGGGTTCAGTTCAGCACTCATTGGTTCCCCTCCCCTGAAGGTACTGACTCTGGCTGGGTTCAGTTCTACACTCACTGGTTCCCCTCCCCTGAAGGTGCTGACTCTGGCTGGGTTCAGTTCTACACTCACTGGATCCCCTCCCCTGAAGGTGCTGACTCTGGCTGGGTTCAGTTCTACACTCACTGGTTCCCCTCCTCTGAAGGTACTGACTCTGGCTGGGTTCAGTTGTACACTCACTGGTTCCCCACCCGTGAAGGTACTGACTCTGGCTGGGTTCAGTTCTACACTCACTTGTTCCCCTCCCCTGAAGGTACTGACTCTGGCTGGGTTCAGTTCTACCCTCACAGGTTCCCGTCCCCTGAAGGTAATGACTCTGGCTTGGTTCAGTTCGACATTCACTGGTTCCCCTCCCCTGAAGGAACTGACTCTGGCTGGGTTCAGTTCTACACTCACTGGTTCCCCTCCCCTGAAGGTGATGACTCTGGCTGGGTTCAGTTCTACACTCACTGGTTCTCCTCCCGTGAAGGTGCTGACTCTGGCTGGGTTCAGTTCTACACTCACTGGTTCCCCTCCCCTGAATGTACTGACTCTGGCTGGGTTCAGTTCTACACTCACTGGTTCCCCTCCCCTGAAGGTAATGACTCTTGCTGGGTTCAGTTCGACATTCACTGGTTCCCCTCCCCTGAAGGAACTGACTCTGGCTGGGTTCAGTTCTGCACTCACAGGTTCCCCTCCCCTGAAGGTGCTGACTCTGGCTGGGTTCAGTTCTACACTCACTGGTTCTCCTCCCCTAAGTTACTGACTCTGGCTGGGTTCAGTTCTACATTCACTGGTTCCCCTCCCCTGAAGGTACTGACTCTGGCTGGGTTCAGTTCTTCACTCACTGGTTCCCCTCCCCTGAAGGTGCTGACTCTGGCTGGGTTCAGATCAGCACTCATTGGTTCCCCTCCCCTGAAGGTACTGACTCTGGCTGGGTTCAGTTCTACACTCACTGGTTCCCCTCCCCTGAAGGTGCTGACTCTGGCTGGGTTCAGTTCTACACTCACTGGATCCCCTCCCCTGAAGGTGCTGACTCTGGCTGGGTTCAGTTCTACACTCACTGGTTACCCTCCCCTGAGCGTACTGACTCTGGCTGGGTTCAGTTCTACACTCACTGGTTCCCCTCCCCTGGAGGTAATGACTCTGGCTGGGTTCAGTTCTACACTCATTGGTTCCCCTCCCCTGAAGGTGCTGACTCTGGCTGGGTTCAGTTCTACACTCACTGGTTCCCCTCCCCTGGAGGTGATGACTCTGGCTGGGTTCAGTTCTTCATTCACTGGTTCCCCTCCCCTGAAGGTGCTGACTCTGGCTGGGTTCAGTTCAGCACTCATTGGTTCCCCTCCCCTGAAGGTACTGACTCTGGCTGGGTTCAGTTCTACACTCACTGGTTCCCCTCCCCTGAAGGTGCTGACTCTGGCTGGGTTCAGTTCTACACTCACTGGATCCCCTCCCCTGAAGGTGCTGACTCTGGCTGGGTTCAGTTCTACACTCACTGGTTCCGCTCCTCTGAAGGTACTGACTCTGGCTGGGTTCAGTTGTACACTCACTGGTTCCCCACCCGTGAAGGTACTGACTCTGGCTGGGTTCAGTTCTACCCTCACAGGTTCCCGTCCCCTGAAGGTAATGACTCTGGCTTGGTTCAGTTCGACATTCACTGGTTCCCCTCCCCTGAAGGAACTGACTCTGGCTGGGTTCAGTTCTACACTCACTGGTTCCCCTCCCCTGGAGGTAATGACTCTGGCTGGGTTCAGTTCTACACTCATTGGTTCCCCTCCCCTGAAGGTGCTGACTCTGGCTGGGTTCAGTTCTACACTCACTGGTTCCCCTCCCCTGGAGGTGATGACTCTGGCTGGGTTCAGTTCTTCATTCACTGGTTCCCCTCCCCTGAAGGTGCTGACTCTGGCTGGGTTCAGTTCAGCACTCATTGGTTCCCCTCCCCTGAAGGTACTGACTCTGGCTGGGTTCAGTTCTACACTCACTGGTTCCCCTCCCCTGAAGGTGCTGACTCTGGCTGAGTTCAGTTCTACACTCACTGGATCCCCTCCCCTGAAGGTGCTGACTCTGGCTGGGTTCAGTTCTACACTCACTGGTTCCCCTCCTCTGAAGGTACTGACTCTGGCTGGGTTCAGTTGTACACTCACTGGTTCCCCACCCGTGAAGGTACTGACTCTGGCTGGGTTCAGTTCTACCCTCACAGGTTCCCGTCCCCTGAAGGTAATGACTCTGGCTTGGTTCAGTTCGACATTCACTGGTTCCCCTCCCCTGAAGGAACTGACTCTGGCTGGGTTCAGTTCTACACTCACTGGTTCCCCTCCCCTGAAGGTGCTGACTCTGGCTGGGTTCAGTTCTACACTCACTGGTTCTCCTCCCCTAAGGTACTGACTCTGGCTGGGTTCAGTTCTACATTCACTGGTTCCACTCCCCTGAAGGTACTGACTCTGGCTGGGTTCAGTTCTACACTCACTGGTTCCCCTCCCCTGAAGGTTCTGACTCTGGCTGTGTTCAGTTCTACATTCACTGGTTCCCCTCCGCTGAAGGTACTGACTCAGGCTGGGTTCAGTTCTACACTCACTGGTTCCCCTCCCCTGAAGGTGCTGACTCTGTTTGTGTTCAGTTCTACACTCACTGGTTCCCTTCCCCTGAAGGTGCTGACTCTGGCTGGGTTCAGTTCGACAGTCACTGGTTCCCCTCCCCTGAAGGTACTGACTCTGGCTAGGTTCAGTTCTACACTCACTGGTTCCCCTCCCCCAAAGGTAATGACTCTGGCTGGGTTCAGTTCTACACTCACTGGTTCCCCTCCCCTGAGGGTACTGACTCTGGCTGGGTTCAGTTCTACACTCACTGTTTCCCCTCCCCTGGAGGTAATGACTCTGGCTGGGTTCAGTTCTACACTCATTGGTTCCCCTCCCCTGAAGATGCTGACTCTGGCTGGGTTCAGTTCTTCACTCACTGGTTCCCCTCCCCTGAAGGTGCTGACTCTGGCTGGGTTCAGATCAGCACTCATTGGTTCCCCTCCCCTGAAGGTACTGACTCTGGCTGGGTTCAGTTCTACACTCACTGGTTCCCCTCCCCTGAAGGTGCTGACTCTGGCTGGGTTCAGTTCTACACTCACTGGATCCCCTCCCCTGAAGGTGCTGACTCTGGCTGGGTTCAGTTCTACACTCACTGGTTACCCTCCCCTGAGCGTACTGACTCTGGCTGGGTTCAGTTCTACACTCACTGGTTCCCCTCCCCTGGAGGTAATGACTCTGGCTGGGTTCAGTTCTACACTCATTGGTTCCCCTCCCCTGAAGGTGCTGACTCTGGCTGGGTTCAGTTCTACACTCACTGGTTCCCCTCCCCTGGAGGTGATGACTCTGGCTGGGTTCAGTTCTTCATTCACTGGTTCCCCTCCCCTGAAGGTGCTGACTCTGGCTGGGTTCAGTTCAGCACTCATTGGTTCCCCTCCCCTGAAGGTACTGACTCTGGCTGGGTTCAGTTCTACACTCATTGGTTCCCCTCCCCTGAAGGTGCTGACTCTGGCTGGGTTCAGTTCTACACGCACTGGTTCCCCTCCCCTGTAGGTACTGACTCTGGCTGGGTTCAGTTCTACACTCACTGGTTCTCCTCCCCTGAAGGTACTGACTCTGGCTGGGTTCAGTTCTACACTCACTGGTTCCCCTCCCCTGAAGGTACTGACTCTGGCTGGGTTCAGTTCTACACTCACTGGTTCCCCTCGCCTGAAGGTGCTGACTCTGGCTGGGTTCAGTTCAGCACTCATTGGTTCCCCTCCTCTGAAGGTACTGACTCTGGCTGGGTTCAGTTCTACACTCACTGGTTCCCCTCCCGTGAAGGTGCTGACTCTGGCTGGGTTCAGTTCTACACTCACTGGTTCCCCTCCCCTGAATGTACTGACTCTGGCTGGGTTCAGTTCTACACTCACTGGTTCCCCTCCCCTGAAGGTAATGACTCTTGCTGGGTTCAGTTCGACATTCACTGGTTCCCCTCCCCTGAAGGAACTGACTCTGGCTGGGTTCAGTTCTGCACTCACAGGTTCCCCTCCCCTGAAGGTGCTGACTCTGGCTGGGTTCAGTTCTACACTCACTGGTTCTCCTCCCCTAAGTTACTGACTCTGGCTGGGTTCAGTTCTACATTCACTGGTTCCCCTCCCCTGAAGGTACTGACTCTGGCTGGGTTCAGTTCTTCACTCACTGGTTCCCCTCCCCTGAAGGTGCTGACTCTGGCTGGGTTCAGATCAGCACTCATTGGTTCCCCTCCCCTGAAGGTACTGACTCTGGCTGGGTTCAGTTCTACACTCACTGGTTCCCCTCCCCTGAAGGTGCTGACTCTGGCTGGGTTCAGTTCTACACTCACTGGATCCCCTCCCCTGAAGGTGCTGACTCTGGCTGGGTTCAGTTCTACACTCACTGGTTACCCTCACCTGAGCGTACTGACTCTGGCTGGGTTCAGTTCTACACTCACTGGTTCCCCTCCCCTGGAGGTAATGACTCTGGCTGGGTTCAGTTCTACACTCATTGGTTCCCCTCCCCTGAAGGTGCTGACTCTGGCTGGGTTCAGTTCTACACTCACTGGTTCCCCTCCCCTGGAGGTGATGACTCTGGCTGGGTTCAGTTCTTCATTCACTGGTTCCCCTCCCCTGAAGGTGCTGACTCTGGCTGGGTTCAGTTCAGCACTCATTGGTTCCCCTCCCCTGAAGGTACTGACTCTGGCTGGGTTCAGTTCTACACTCACTGGTTCCCCTCCCCTGAAGGTGCTGACTCTGGCTGGGTTCAGTTCTACACTCACTGGATCCCCTCCCCTGAAGGTGCTGACTCTGGCTGGGTTCAGTTCTACACTCACTGGTTCCCCTCCTCTGAAGGTACTGACTCTGGCTGGGTTCAGTTGTACACTCACTGGTTCCCCACCCGTGAAGGTACTGACTCTGGCTGGGTTCAGTTCTACCCTCACAGGTTCCCGTCCCCTGAAGGTAATGACTCTGGCTTGGTTCAGTTCGACATTCACTGGTTCCCCTCCCCTGAAGGAACTGACTCTGGCTGGGTTCAGTTCTACACTCACTGGTTCCCCTCCCCTGGAGGTAATGACTCTGGCTGGGTTCAGTTCTACACTCATTGGTTCCCCTCCCCTGAAGGTGCTGACTCTGGCTGGGTTCAGTTCTACACTCACTGGTTCCCCTCCCCTGGAGGTGATGACTCTGGCTGGGTTCAGTTCTTCATTCACTGGTTCCCCTCCCCTGAAGGTGCTGACTCTGGCTGGGTTCAGTTCAGCACTCATTGGTTCCCCTCCCCTGAAGGTACTGACTCTGGCTGGGTTCAGTTCTACACTCACTGGTTCCCCTCCCCTGAAGGTGCTGACTCTGGCTGGGTTCAGTTCTACACTCACTGGATCCCCTCCCCTGAAGGTGCTGACTCTGGCTGGGTTCAGTTCTACACTCACTGGTTCCCCTCCTCTGAAGGTACTGACTCTGGCTGGGTTCAGTTGTACACTCACTGGTTCCCCACCCGTGAAGGTACTGACTCTGGCTGGGTTCAGTTCTACCCTCACAGGTTCCCGTCCCCTGAAGGTAATGACTCTGGCTTGGTTCAGTTCGACATTCACTGGTTCCCCTCCCCTGAAGGAACTGACTCTGGCTGGGTTCAGTTCTACACTCACTGGTTCCCCTCCCCTGAAGGTGCTGACTCTGGCTGGGTTCAGTTCTACACTCACTGGTTCTCCTCCCCTAAGGTACTGAATCTGGCTGGGTTCAGTTCTACATTCACTGGTTCCACTCCCCTGAAGGTACTGACTCTGGCTGGGTTCAGTTCTACACTCACTGGTTCCCCTCCCCTGAAGGTTCTGACTCTGGCTGTGTTCAGTTCTACATTCACTGGTTCCCCTCCGCTGAAGGTACTGACTCAGGCTGGGTTCAGTTCTACACTCACTGGTTCCCCTCCCCTGAAGGTGCTGACTCTGTTTGTGTTCAGTTCTACACTCACTGGTTCCCTTCCCCTGAAGGTGCTGACTCTGGCTGGGTTCAGTTCGACAGTCACTGGTTCCCCTCCCCTGAAGGTACTGACTCTGGCTAGGTTCAGTTCTACACTCACTGGTTCCCCTCCCCCAAAGGTAATGACTCTGGCTGGGTTCAGTTCTACACTCACTGGTTCCCCTCCCCTGAGGGTACTGACTCTGGCTGGGTTCAGTTCTACACTCACTGTTTCCCCTCCCCTGGAGGTAATGACTCTGGCTGGGTTCAGTTCTACACTCATTGGTTCCCCTCCCCTGAAGATGCTGACTCTGGCTGGGTTCAGTTCTACACTCACTGGTTCCCCTCCCCTGGAGGTGATGACTCTGGCTGGGTTCAGTTCTTCACTCACTGGTTCCCCTCCCCTGAAGGTACTGACTCTGGCTGAGTTCAGTTCTGCACTCACTGGTTCCCCTCCCCTGAAGTTACTGACTCTGGCTTGGTTCAGTTCTACACTCACTGGTTCCCCTACCCTGAAGGTACTGACTCTGGCTGGGTTCAGTTCTACACTCACTGGTTCCCCTCCCCTGAAGGTACTGACTCTGGCTGGGTTCAGTTCTACACGCACTGGTTCCCCTCCCCTGTAGGTACTGACTCTGGCTGTGTTCAGTTCTACACGCACTGGTTCCCCTCCCCTGAAGGTACTGACTCTGGCTGGCTTCAGTTCTACACTCACTGATTCCCCTCCCTTGAAGGTACTGACTCTGGCTGGGTTCAGTTCTACACTCACTAGTTCCCCTCCCCTGAAGGTACTGACTCTGGCTGGGTTCAGTTCTACATGCACTGGTTCCATGCCGTGTAGGTACTGACTCTGGCTGTGTTCAGTTCTACACTCACTGGTTCCCCTCCCCTGAAGGTGCTGACTCTGGCTGGGTTCAGTTCTGCATTCACTGGTTCCCCTCCCCTGAAGGTACTGACTCTGGCTGGGTTCAGTTCTACACTCACTGGTTCCCCTCCCCTGAAGGTACTGACTCTGGTTGGGTTCAGTTCTACACTCACTGGTTCCCCTCCCCTGAAAGTGCTGACTCTGGCTGGGTTCAGTTCTACATTCACTTGTTCCCCGCCCCTGAAGGTACTGACTCTGGCTGAGTTCAGTTCTACATTCACTGGTACCCCTCCCCTGAAGGTACTGACTCTGGCTGGGTTCAGTTCTACACTCACTGGTGCCCCTCCCCTGAAGGTACTGACTCTGGCTGGGTTCAGTTCTACACTCACTGGTTCCCCTCCCCTGAAGGTACTGACTCTGGCTGGGTTCAGTTCTACACTCACTGGTTCCACACCCCTGAAGGTGCTGACTCTGTCTGGGTTCAGTTCTACACTCACTGGTTCCCCTCCCCTGAAGGTACTGACTCTGGCTAGGTTCAGTTCTACCCTCACTGGTTCTCCTCCCCTGAAGATGCTGACTCTGGCTGGGTTCAGATCTACACTGACTGGTTCCCCTCCACTGAAGGTACTGACTCTGGCTGGGTACAGTTCTACACTCACTGGTTCCCCTCCCCTGAAGGTACTGACTCTGGCTGGGTTCAGTTCTACACTCACTGGTTCCCCTCCCCTGAAGGTGCTGACTCTGGCTGGGTACAGTTCTACACTCACTGGTTCTCCTCCCCTGAAGGTACTGACTCTGGCTGGGTTCAGTTCTACACTCACTGGTTCCCCTCCCCTGAAGGTACTGACTCTGGCTGGGTTCAGTTCTACACGCACTGGTTCCCCTCCCCTGTAGGTACTGACTCTGGCTGGGTTCAGTTCTACACTCACTGATTCTCCTCCCCTGAAGGTACTGACTCTGGCTGGGTTCAGTTCTACACTCACTGGTTCCCTTCCCCTGAAGGTACTGACTCTGGCTGGGTTCAGTTCTACACTCACTGGTTCCCCTCGCCTGAAGGTGCTGACTCTGGCTGGGTTCAGTTCAGCACTCATTGGTTCCCCTCCTCTGAAGGTACTGACTCTGGCTGGGTTCAGTTCTACACTCACTGGTTCCCCTCCCGTGAAGGTGCTGACTCTGGCTGGGTTCAGTTCTACACTCACTGGTTCCCCTCCCCTGAAGGTACTGACTCTGGCTGGGTTCAGTTCTACACTCACTGGTTCCCCTCCCCTGAAGGTAATGACTCTTGCTGGGTTCAGTTCGACATTCACTGGTTCCCCTCCCCTGAAGGAACTGACTCTGGCTGGGTTCAGTTCTGCACTCACAGGTTCCCCTCCCCTGAAGGTGCTGACTCTGGCTGGGTTCAGTTCTACACTCACTGGTTCTCCTCCCCTAAGTTACTGACTCTGGCTGGGTTCAGTTCTACATTCACTGGTTCCCCTCCCCTGAAGGTACTGACTCTGGCTGGGTTCAGTTCTACACTCACTGGTTCCCCTCCCCTGAAGGTTCTGACTCTGGCTTGGTTCAGTTCTACACTCACTGGTTCCCCTCCCCTGAAGGTGCTGACTCTGGTTTGGTTCAGTTCTACACTCACTGGTTCCCTTCCCCTGAAGGTGCTGACTCTGGCTGGGTTCAGTTCGACAGTCACTGGTTCCCCTCCCCTGAAGGTACTGACTCTGGCTGGGTTCAGTTCTACACTCACTGGTTCCCCTCCCCTGAAGGTACTGACTCTGGCTGGGTTCAGTTCTACATTCACTGGTTCCCCTCCCCCAAAGGTAATGACTCTGGCTGGGTTCAGTTCTACACTCACTGGTTCCCCTCCCCTGAAGTTACTGACTCTGGCTGGGTTCAGTTCTACACTCACTGGTTCCCCTCCCCTGAAGGTGCTGACTCTGGCTGGGTTCAGTTCTACACTCACTGGTTCCCCTCCCCTGAGGGTACTGACTCTGGCTGGGTTCAGTTCTACACTCACTGGTTCCCCTCCCCTGGAGGTAATGACTCTGGCTGGGTTCAGTTCTACACTCATTGGTTCCCCTCCACTGAAGGTGCTGACTCTGGCTGGGTTCAGTTCTACACTCACTGGTTCCCCTCCCCTGGAGGTGATGACTCTGGCTGGGTTCAGTTCTTCACTCACTGGTTCCCCTCCCCTGAAGGTGCTGACTCTGGCTGGGTTCAGTTCAGCACTCATTGGTTCCCCTCCCCTGAAGGTACTGACTCTGGCTGGGTTCAGTTCTACACTCACTGGTTCCCCTCCCCTGAAGGTGCTGACTCTGGCTGGGTTCAGTTCTACACTCACTGGATCCCCTCCCCTGAAGGTGCTGACTCTGGCTGGGTTCAGTTCTACACTCACTGGTTCCCCTCCCCTGAGCGTACTGACTCTGGCTGGGTTCAGTTCTACACTCACTGGTTCCCCTCCCCTGGAGGTAATGACTCTGGCTGGGTTCAGTTCTACACTCATTGTTTCCCCTCCCCTGAAGGTGCTGACTCTGGCTGGGTTCAGTTCTACACTCACTGGTTCCCCTCCCCTGGAGGTGATGACTCTGGCTGGGTTCAGTTCTTCACTCACTGGTTCCCCTCCCCTGAAGGTGCTGACTCTGGCTGGGTTCAGTTCAGCACTCATTGGTTCCCCTCCCCTGAAGGTACTGACTCTGGCTGGGTTCAGTTCTACACTCACTGGTTCCCCTCCCCTGAAGGTGCTGACTCTGGCTGGGTTCAGTTCTACACTCACTGGTTCCCCTCCTCTGAAGGTACTGACTCTGGCTTGGTTCAGTTGTACACTCACTGGTTCCCCACCCGTGAAGGTACTGACTCTGGCTGGGTTCAGTTCTACACTCACTTGTTCCCCTCCCCTGAAGGTACTGACTCTGGCTGGGTTCAGTTCTACCCTCACAGGTTCCCGTCCCCTGAAGGTAATGACTCTGGCTGGGTTCAGTTCGACATTCACTGGTTCCCCTCCCCTGAAGGAACTGACTCTGGCTGGGTTCAGTTCTACACTCACTGGTTCCCCTCCCCTGAAGGTGCTGACTCTGGCTGGGTTCAGTTCTACACTCACTGGTTCTCCTCCCCTAAGGTACTGACTCTGGCTCGGTTCAGTTCTACATTCACTGGTTCCACTCCCCTGAAGGTACTGACTCTGGCTGGGTTCAGTTCTACACTCACTGGTCCCCTCCTCTGAAGGTTCTGACTCTGGCTGTGTTCAGTTCTACATTCACTGGTTCTCCTCCGCTGAAGGTACTGACTCAGGCTGGGTTCAGTTCTACACTCACTGGTTCCCCTCCCCTGAAGGTGCTGACTCTGTTTGGGTTCAGTTCTACACTCACTGGTTCCCTTCCCCTGAAGGTGCTGACTCTGGCTGGGTTCAGTTCGACAGTCACTGGTTCCCCTCCCCTGAAGGTACTGACTCTGGCTAGGTTCAGTTCTACACACACTGGTTCCCCTCCCCCAAAGGTAATGACTCTGGCTGGGTTCAGTTCTACACTCACTGGTTCCCCTCCCCTGAGGGTACTGACTCTGGCTGGGTTCAGTTCTACACTCACTGTTTCCCCTCCCCTGGAGGTAATGACTCTGGCTGGGTTCAGTTCTACACTCATTGGTTCCCCTCCCCTGAAGATGCTGACTCTGGCTGGGTTCAGTTCTACACTCACTGGTTCCCCTCCCCTGGAGGTGATGACTCTGGCTGGGTTCAGTTCTTCACTCACTGTTTCCCCTCCCCTGAAGGTACTAACTCTGGCTGAGTTCAGTTCTGCACTCACTGGTTCCCCTCCCCTGAAGTTACTGACTCTGGCTTGGTTCAGTTCTACACTCACTGGTTCCCCTACCCTGAAGGTACTGACTCTGGCTGGGTTCAGTTCTACACTCACTGGTTCCCCTCCCCTGAATGTACTGACTCTGGCTGGGTTCAGTTCTACACGCACTGGTTCCCCTCCCCTGTAGGTACTGACTCTGGCTGTGTTCAGTTCTACACTCACTGGTTCCCCTCCCCTGAAGGTGCTGACTCTGGCTGTGTTCAGTTCTACACTCACTGGTTCCCCTCCCCTGAAGGTGCTGACACTGGCTGGGTTCAGTTCTACACTCACTGGTTCCCCTCCCCTGAAGTTGCTGACTCTGGCTGGGTTCAGTTCTACACTCACTGGTTCCCCTCCTCTGAAGGTGCTGACTCTGGCTGGGTTCAGTTCTACACTCACTTGTTCCCCTCCTCTGAAGGTGCTGACTCTGGCTGGGTTCAGTTCTACACTCACTGGTTCCCCTCCCGTGAAGGTACTGACTCTGGCTGGGTTCAGTTCTACACTCACTGGTTCCCCTCCCCTGAAGGTACTGACTCTGGCTGGGTTCAGTTCTACACTCACTGGTTCCCCTCCCCTGGAGGTAATGACTCTGGCTGGGTTCAGTTCTACACTCATTGGTTCCCCTCCCCTGAAGGTGCTGACTCTGGCTGGGTTCAGTTCTACACTCACTGGTTCCCCTCCCCTGGAGGTGATGACTCTGGCTGGGTTCAGTTCTTCACTCACTGGTTCCCCTCCCCTGAAGGTGCTGACTCTGGCTGGGTTCAGTTCAGCACTCATTGGTTCCCCTCCCCTGAAGGTACTGACTCTGGCTGGGTTCAGTTCTACACTCACTGGTTCCCCTCCCCTGAAGGTGCTGACTCTGGCTGGGTTCAGTTCTACACTCACTGGATCCCCTCCCCTGAAGGTGCTGACTCTGGCTGGGTTCAGTTCTACACTCACTGGTTCCCCTCCTCTGAAGGTACTGACTCTGGCTTGGTTCAGTTGTACACTCACTGGTTCCCCACCCGTGAAGGTACTGACTCTGGCTGGGTTCAGTTCTACACTCACTTGTTCCCCTCCCCTGAAGGTACTGACTCTGGCTGGGTTCAGTTCTACCCTCACAGGTTCCCGTCCCCTGAAGGTGATGACTCTGGCTGGGTTCAGTTCGACATTCACTGGTTCCCCTCCCCTGAAGGAACTGACTCTGGCTGGGTTCAGTTCTACACTCACTGGTTCCCCTCCCCTGAAGGTGCTGACTCTGGCTGGGTTCAGTTCTACACTCACTGGTTCTCCTCCCCTAAGGTACTGACTCTGGCTCGGTTCAGTTCTACATTCACTGGTTCCACTCCCCTGAAGGTACTGACTCTGGCTGGGTTCAGTTCTACACTCACTGGTTCCCCTCCCCTGAAGGTTCTGACTCTGGCTGTGTTCAGTTCTACATTCACTGGTTATCCTCCGCTGAAGGTACTGACTCAGGCTGGGTTCAGTTCTACACTCACTGGTTCCCCTCCCCTGAAGGTGCTGACTCTGTTTGGGTTCAGTTCTACACTCACTGGTTCCCTTCCCCTGAAGGTGCTGACTCTGGCTGGGTTCAGTTCGACAGTCACTGGTTCCCCTCCCCTGAAGGTACTGACTCTGGCTAGGTTCAGTTCTACACACACTGGTTCCCCTCCCCCAAAGGTAATGACTCTGGCTGGGTTCAGTTCTACACTCACTGGTTCCCCTCCCCTGAGGGTACTGACTCTGGCTGGGTTCAGTTCTACACTCACTGTTTCCCCTCCCCTGGAGGTAATGACTCTGGCTGGGTTCAGTTCTACACTCATTGGTTCCCCTCCCCTGAAGATGCTGACTCTGGCTGGGTTCAGTTCTACACTCACTGGTTCCCCTCCCCTGGAGGTGATGACTCTGGCTGGGTTCAGTTCTTCACTCACTGTTTACCCTCCCCTGAAGGTACTGACTCTGGCTGAGTTCAGTTCTGCACTCACTGGTTCCCCTCCCCTGAAGTTACTGACTCTGGCTTGGTTCAGTTCTACACTCACTGGTTCCCCTACCCTGAAGGTACTGACTCTGGCTGGGTTCAGTTCTACACTCACTGGTTCCCCTCCCCTGAATGTACTGACTCTGGCTGGGTTCAGTTCTACACGCACTGGTTCCCCTCCCCTGTAGGTACTGACTCTGGCTGTGTTCAGTTCTACACTCACTGGTTCCCCTCCCCTGAAGGTGCTGACTCTGGCTGTGTTCAGTTCTACACTCACTGGTTCCCCTCCCCTGAAGGTGCTGACACTGGCTGGGTTCAGTTCTACACTCACTGGTTCCCCTCCCCTGAAGTTGCTGACTCTGGCTGGGTTCAGTTCTACACTCACTGGTTCCCCTCCTCTGAAGGTGCTGACTCTGGCTGGGTTCAGTTCTACACTCACTTGTTCCCCTCCTCTGAAGGTGCTGACTCTGGCTGGGTTCAGTTCTACACTCACTGGTTCCCCTCCCGTGAAGGTACTGACTCTGGCTGGGTTCAGTTCTACACTCACTGGTTCCCCTCCCCTGAAGGTACTGACTCTGGCTGGGTTCAGTTCTACACTCACTGGTTCCCCTCCACTGAAGGTAATGACGCTGGCTGGGTTCAGTTCGACATTCACTGGTTCCCCTCCCCTGAAGGAACTGACTCTGGCTGGATTCAGTTCTACACTCACTGGTTCCCCTCCCCTGAAGGTGCTGACTCTGGCTGGGTTCAGTTCTACACTCACTGGTTCTCCTCCACTGAATGTACTGACTCTGGCTGGGTTCAGTTCTACACTCACTGGTTCCCCTCCCCTGAAGGTACTGACTCTGGCTGGGTTCAGTTCTACACTCACTGGTTCCCCTCCCCTGAAGGTACTGACTCTGGCTGGGTTCAGTTCTACACTCACTGGTTCCCCTCCCCTGAAGGTGCTGACTCTGGCTGGGTTCAGTTCGACAGTTACTGGTTCCCCTACCCCAAAGTTAATGACTCTGGCTGGGTTCAGTTCTACACTCACTGGTTCCCCTCCCCTGAAGATACTGACTCTGGCTGGGTTCAATTCTACACTCACTGGTTCCCCTCCCCCAAAGGTAATGACTCTGGCTGGGTTCAGTTCTACACTCACTGGTTCCCCTCCCCTGAAGTTACTGACTCTGGCTGGGTTCAGTTCTGCACTCACTGGTTCCCCTCCCCTGAAGTTACTGACTCTGGCTGGGTTCAGTTCTGCACTCACTGGTTCCCCTCCCCTGAAGGTGCTGACTCTGGCTGGGTTCAGTTCTACACTCACTGGTTCCCCTCCCCTGAGTGTACTGACTCTGGCTGGGTTCAGTTCTACACTCACTGGTTCCCCTCCCCTGGAGGTAATGACTCTGGCTGGGTTCAGTTCTACACTCATTGGTTCCCCTCCCCTGAAGGTGCTGACTCTGGCTGGGTTCAGTTCTACACTCACTGGTTCCCCTCCCCTGGAGGTGATGACTCTGGCTGGGTTCAGTTCTTCACTCACTGGTTCCCCTCCCCTGAAGGTGCTGACTCTGGCTGGGTTCAGTTCAGCACTCATTGGTTCCCCTCCCCTGAAGGTACTGACTCTGGCTGGGTTCAGTTCTACACTCACTGGTTCCCCTCCCCTGAAGGTGCTGACTCTGGCTGGGTTCAGTTCTACACTCACTGGATCCCCTCCCCTGAAGGTGCTGACTCTGGCTGGGTTCAGTTCTACACTCACTGGTTCCCCTCCCCTGAGGGTACTGACTCTGGCTGGGTTCAGTTCTACACTCACTGGTTCCCCTCCCCTGGACGTAATGACTCTGGCTGGGTTCAGTTCTACACTCACTGGTTCCCCTCCCCTAAAGGTACTGACTCTGGCTGGGTTCAGTTCTACACTCATTGGTTCCCCTCCCCTGAAGGTGCTGACTCTGGCTGGGTTCAGTTCTACACTCACTGGTTCCCCTCCCCTGGAGGTGATGACTCTGGCTGGGTTCAGTTCTTCACTCACTGGTTCCCCTCCCCTGAAGGTGCTGACTCTGGCTGGGTTCAGTTCAGCACTCATTGGTTCCCCTCCCCTGAAGGTACTGACTCTGGCTGGGTTCAGTTCTACACTCACTGGTTCCCCTCCCCTGAAGGTGCTGACTCTGGCTGGGTTCAGTTCTACACTCACTGGATCCCCTCCCCTGAAGGTGCTGACTCTGGCTGGGTTCAGTTCTACACTCACTGGTTCCCCTCCTCTGAAGGTACTGACTCTGGCTGGGTTCAGTTCTACACTCACTGGTTCCCCACCCGTGAAGGTACTGACTCTGGCTGGGTTCAGTTCTACACTCACTTGTTCCCCTCCCCTGAAGGTACTGACACTGGCTGGGTTCAGTTCTACCCTCACTGGTTCCCGTCCCCTGAAGGTAATGACTCTGGCTGGGTTCAGTTCTACACTCACTGGTTCCCCTCCCCTGAAGGTGCTGACTCTGGCTGGGTTCAGTTCTACACTCACTGGATCTCCTCCCCTAAGGTACTGACTCTGGCTGGGTTCAGTTCTACACTCACTGGTTCGCCTCCCCTGAAGGTACTGACTCTGGCTGGGTTCAGTTCTACACTCACTGGTTCCCCTCCCCTGAAGGTACTGACTCTGGCTGGGTTCAGTTCTACATTCACTGGTTCCACTCCCCTGAAGGTACTGACTCTGGCTGGGTTCAGTTCTACACTCACTGGTTCCCCTCCCCTGAAGGTGCTGACTCTGGCTGGGTTCATTTCTACACTCACTGGTTCCCCTCCCCTGAAGGTACTGACTCTGGCTGCGTTCAGTTCTACACTCACTGGTTCCCCTCCCCTGAAGATGCTGACTCTGGCTGGGTTCATTTCTACACTCACTGGTTCCCCTCCCCTGAAGGTACTGACTCTGGCTGGGTTCAGTTCTACACTCACTGGTTCCCCTCCCCTGAAGTTACTGACTCTGGCTGGGTTCAGTTCTACACTCACTGGTTCCCCTCCCCTGAAGGTTCTAACTCTGGCTGTGTTCAGTTCTACATTCACTGGTTCCCCTCCGCTGAAGGTACTGACTCAGGCTGGGTTCAGTTCTACACTCACTGGTTCCCCTCCCCTGAAGGTGCTGACTCTGTTTGGGTTCAGTTCTACACTCACTGGTTCCCTTCCCCTGAA
This sequence comes from Pristiophorus japonicus, assembly GCF_044704955.1. NCBI lineage: Eukaryota > Metazoa > Chordata > Chondrichthyes > Pristiophoridae > Pristiophorus > Pristiophorus japonicus. Next base: position 42,356 of record NW_027251865.1, read on the forward strand.
GGTGCTGACTCTGGCTGGGTTCAGTTCGACAGTCACTGGTTCCCCTCCCCTGAAGGTACTGACTCTGGCTGGGTTCAGTTCTACACTCACTGGTTCCCCTCCCCCAAAGGTAATGACTCTGGCTGGGTTCAGTTCTACACTCACTGGTTCGCCGACCCTGAGGGTACTGACTCTGGCTGGGTTCAGTTCTACACTCACTGTTTCCCCTCCCCTGGAGGTAATGACTCTGGCTGGGTTCAGTTCTACCCTCACAGGTTCCCGTCCCCTGAAGGTAATGACTCTGGCTGGGTTCAGTTCGACATTCACTGGTTCCCCTCCCCTGAAGGAACTGACTCTGGCTGGGTTCAGTTCTACACTCACTGGTTCCCCTCCCCTGAAGGTGCTGACTCTGGCTGGGTTCAGTTCTACACTCACTGGTTCTCCTCCCCTAAGGTACTGACTCTGGCTCGGTTCAGTTCTACATTCACTGGTTCCACTCCCCTGAAGGTACTGACTCTGGCTGGGTTCCGTTCTACACTCACTGGTTCCCCTCCCCTGAAGGTTCTGACTCTGGCTGTGTTCAGTTCTACATTCACTGGTTCTCCTCCGCTGAAGGTACTGACTCAGGCTGGGTTCAGTTCTACACTCACTGGTTCCCCTCCCCTGAAGGTGCTGACTCTGTTTGGGTTCAGTTCTACACTCACTGGTTCCCTTCCCCTGAAGGTGCTGACTCTGGCTGGGTTCAGTTCGACAGTCACTGGTTCCCCTCCCCTGAAGGTACTGACTCTGGCTAGGTTCAGTTCTACACACACTGGTTCCCCTCCCCCAAAGGTAATGACTCTGGCTGGGTTCAGTTCTACACTCACTGGTTCCCCTCCCCTGAGGGTACTGACTCTGGCTGGGTTCAGTTCTACACTCACTGTTTCCCCTCCCCTGGAGGTAATGACTCTGGCTGGGTTCAGTTCTACACTCATTGGTTCCCCTCCCCTGAAGATGCTGACTCTGGCTGGGTTCAGTTCTACACTCACTGGTTCCCCTCCCCTGGAGGTGATGACTCTGGCTGGGTTCAGTTCTTCACTCACTGGTTCCCCTCCCCTGAAGGTACTGACTCTGGCTGAGTTCAGTTCTGCACTCACTGGTTCCCCTCCCCTGAAGTTACTGACTCTGGCTTGGTTCAGTTCTACACTCACTGGTTCCCCTACCCTGAAGGTACTGACTCTGGCTGGGTTCAGTTCTACACTCACTGGTTCCCCTCCCCTGAAGGTACTGACTCTGGCTGGGTTCAGTTCTACACGCACTGGTTCCCCTCCCCTGTAGGTACTGACTCTGGCTGTGTTCAGTTCTACACTCACTGGTTCCCCTCCCCTGAAGGTGCTGACTCTGGCTGTGTTCAGTTCTACACTCACTGGTTCCCCTCCCCTGAAGGTGCTGACACTGGCTGGGTTCAGTTCTACACTCACTGGTTCCCCTCCCCTGAAGTTGCTGACTCTGGCTGGGTTCAGTTCTACACTCACTGGTTCCCCTCCCCTGAAGGTGCTGACTCTGGCTGGGTTCAGTTCTACACTCACTTGTTCCCCTCCTCTGAAGGTGCTGACTCTGGCTGGGTTCAGTTCTACACTCACTGGTTCCCCTCCCGTGAAGGTACTGACTCTGGCTGGGTTCAGTTCTACACTCACTGGTTCCCCTCCCCTGAAGGTACTGACTCTGGCTGGGTTCAGTTCTACACTCACTGGTTCCCCTCCACTGAAGGTAATGACGCTGGCTGGGTTCAGTTCGACATTCACTGGTTCAACTCCCCTGAAGGAACTGACTCTGGCTGGATTCAGTTCTACACTCACTGGTTCCCCTCCCCTGAAGGTGCTGACTCTGGCTGGGTTCAGTTCTACACTCACTGGTTCTCCTCCACTGAATGTACTGACTCTGGCTGGGTTCAGTTCTACACTCACTGGTTCCCCTCCCCTGAAGGTACTGACTCTGGCTGGGTTCAGTTCTACACTCACTGGTTCCCCTCCCCTGAAGGTACTGACTCTGGCTGGGTTCAGTTCTACACTCACTGGTTCCCCTCCCCTGAAGGTGCTGACTCTGGCTGGGTTCAGTTCGACAGTTACTGGTTCCCCTACCCCAAAGGTAATGACTCTGGCTGGGTTCAGTTCTACACTCACTGGTTCCCCTCCCCTGAAGGTACTGACTCTGGCTGGGTTCAATTCTACACTCACTGGTTCCCCTCCCCCAAAGGAAATGACTCTGGCTGGGTTCAGTTCTACACTCACTGGTTCCCCTCCCCTGAAGTTACTGACTCTGGCTGGGTTCAGTTCTGCACTCACTGGTTCCCCTCCCCTGAAGGTGCTGACTCTGGCTGGGTTCAGTTCTACACTCACTGGTTCCCCTCCCCTGAGTGTACTGACTCTGGCTGGGTTCAGTTCTACACTCACTGGTTCCCCTCACCTGGAGGTAATGACTCTGGCTGGGTTCAGTTCTACACTCATTGGTTCCCCTCCCCTGAAGGTGCTGACTCTGGCTGGGTTCAGTTCTACACTCACTGGTTCCCCTCCCCTGGAGGTGATGACTCTGGCTGGGTTCAGTTCTTCACTCACTGGTTCCCCTCCCCTGAAGGTGCTGACTCTGGCTGGGTTCAGTTCAGCACTCATTGGTTCCCCTCCCCTGAAGGTACTGACTCTGGCTGGGTTCAGTTCTACACTCACTGGTTCCCCTCCCCTGAAGGTGCTGACTCTGGCTGGGTTCAGTTCTACACTCACTGGATCCCCTCCCCTGAAGGTGCTGACTCTGGCTGGGTTCAGTTCTACACTCACTGATTCCCCTCCCCTGAGGGTACTGACTCTGGCTGGGTTCAGTTCTACACTCACTGGTTCCCCTCCTCTGGACGTAATGACTCTGGCTGGGTTCAGTTCTACACTCACTGGTTCCCCTCCCCTAAAGGTACTGACTCTGGCTGGGTTCAGTTCTACACTCATTGGTTCCCCTCCCCTGAAGGTGCTGACTCTGGCTGGGTTCAGTTCTACACTCACTGGTTCCCCTCCCCTGGAGGTGATGACTCTGGCTGGGTTCAGTTCTTCACTCACTGGTTCCCCTCCCCTGAAGGTGCTGACTCTGGCTGGGTTCAGTTCAGCACTCATTGGTTCCCCTCCCCTGAAGGTACTGACTCTGGCTGGGTTCAGTTCTACACTCACTGGTTCCCCTCCCCTGAAGGTGCTGACTCTGGCTGGGTTCAGTTCTACACTCACTGGATCCCCTCCCCTGAAGGTGCTGACTCTGGCTGGGTTCAGTTCTACACTCACTGGTTCCCCTCCTCTGAAGGTACTGACTCTGGCTGGGTTCAGTTCTACACTCACTGGTTCCCCACCCGTGAAGGTACTGACTCTGGCTGGGTTCAGTTCTACACTCACTTGTTCCCCTCCCCTGAAGGTACTGACACTGGCTGGGTTCAGTTCTACCCTCACTGGTTCCCGTCCCCTGAAGGTAATGACTCTGGCTGGGTTCAGTTCTACACTCACTGGTTCCCCTCCCCTGAAGGTGCTGACTCTGGCTGGGTTCAGTTCTACACTCACTGGTTCTCCTCCCCTAAGGTACTGACTCTGGCTGGGTTCAGTTCTACACTCACTGGTTCCCCTCCCCTGAAGGTACTGACTCTGGCTGGGTTCAGTTCTACACTCACTGGTTCCCCTCCCCTGAAGGTACTGACTCTGGCTGGGTTCAGTTCTACATTCACTGGTTCCACTCCCCTGAAGGTACTGACTCTGGCTGGGTTCAGTTCTACACTCACTGGTTCCCCTCCCCTGAAGGTGCTGACTCTGGCTGGGTTCATTTCTACACTCACTGGTTCCCCTCCCCTGAAGGTACTGACTCTGGCTGGGTTCAGTTCTACACTCACTGGTTCCCCTCCCCTGAAGATGCTGACTCTGGCTGGGTTCATTTCTACACTCACTGGTTCCCCTCCCCTGAAGGTACTGACTCTGGCTGGGTTCAGTTCTACACTCACTGGTTCCCCTCCCCTGAAGTTACTGACTCTGGCTGGGTTCAGTTCTACACTCACTGGTTCCCCTCCCCTGAAGGTGCTGACTCTGTTTGGGTTCAGTTCTACACTCACTGGTTCCCTTCCCCTGAAGGTGCTGACTCTGGCTGGGTTCAGTTCGACAGTCACTGGTTCCCCTCCCCTGAAGGTACTGACTCTGGCTGGGTTCAGTTCTACACTCACTGGTTCCCCTCCCCCAAAGGTAATGACTCTGGCTGGGTTCAGTTCTACACTCACTGGTTCGCCGACCCTGAGGGTACTGACTCTGGCTGGGTTCAGTTCTACACTCACTGTTTCCCCTCCCCTGGAGGTAATGACTCTGGCTGGGTTCAGTTCTACACTCATTGGTTCCCCTCCCCTGAAGGTGCTGACTCTGGCTGGGTTCAGTTATACACTCACTGGTTCCCCTCCCCTGGAGGTGATTACTCTGGCTGGGTTCAGTTCTTCACTCACTGGTTCCCCTCCCCTGAAGGTACTGACTCTGGCTGAGTTCAGTTCTGCACTCACTGGTTCCCCTCCCCTGAAGTTACTGACTCTGGCTTGGTTCAGTTCTACACTCACTGGTTCCCCTCCCCTGAAGGTGCTGACTCTGGCTGTGTTCAGTTCTACACTCCCTGGTTCCCCTCCCCTGAAGGTGCTGACACTGGCTGGGTTCAGTTCTACACTCACTGGTTCCCCTCCCCTGAAGGTGCTGACTCTGGCTGGGTTCAGTTCTACACTCACTGGTTCCCCTCCCCTGAAGGTGCTGACCCTGGCTGGGTTCAGTTCTACACTCACTGGTTCCCCTCCTCTGAAGGTGCTGACTCTGGCTGGGTTCAGTTCTACACTCACTGGTTCCCCTCCCGTGAAGGTACTGACTCTGGCTGGGTTCAGTTCTACACTCACTGGTTCCCCTCCCCTGAAGGTACTGACTCTGGCTGGGTTCAGTTCTACACTCACTGGTTCCCCTCCCCTGAAGTTACTGACTCTGGCTGGGTTCAGTTCTGCACTCACTGGTTCCCCTCCCCTGAAGGTACTGACTCTGGCTGGGTTCAGTTCTACACTCACTGGCTCCCCTCCCCTGAAGGTGCTGACTCTGGCTGGGTTCAGTTCAGCACTCATTGGTTCCCCTCCCCTGAAGGTACTGACTCTGGCTGGGTTCAATTCTACACTCACTGGTTCCCCTCCCCCAAAGGTAATGACTCTGGCTGGGTTCAGTTCTACACTCACTGGTTCCCCTCCCCTGAAGTTACTGACTCTGGCTGGGTTCAGTTCTGCACTCACTGGTTCCCCTCCCGTGAAGGTGCTGACTCTGGCTGGGTTCAGTTCTACACTCACTGGTTCCCCTCCCCTGAGTGTACTGACTCTGGCTGGGTTCAGTTCTACACTCACTGGTTCCCCTCACCTGGAGGTAATGACTCTGGCTGGGTTCAGTTCTACACTCATTGGTTCCCCTCCCCTGAAGGTGCTGACTCTGGCTGGGTTCAGTTCTACACTCACTGGTTCCCCTCCCCTGGAGGTGATGACTCTGGCTGGGTTCAGTTCTTCACTCACTGGTTCCCCTCCCCTGAAGGTGCTGACTCTGGCTGGGTTCAGTTCAGCACTCATTGGTTCCCCTCCCCTGAAGGTACTGACTCTGGCTGGGTTCAGTTCTACACTCACTGGTTCCCCTCCCCTGAAGGTGCTGACTCTGGCTGGGTTCAGTTCTACACTCACTGGATCCCCTCCCCTGAAGGTGCTGACTCTGGCTGGGTTCAGTTCTACACTCACTGGTTCCCCTCCCCTGAGGGTACTGACTCTGGCTGGGTTCAGTTCTACACTCACTGGTTCCCCTCCTCTGGACGTAATGACTCTGGCTGGGTTCAGTTCTACACTCACTGGTTCCCCTCCCCTAAAGGTACTGACTCTGGCTGGGTTCAGTTCTACACTCATTGGTTCCCCTCCCCTGAAGGTGCTGACTCTGGCTGGGTTCAGTTCTACACTCACTGGTTCCCCTCCCCTGGAGGTGATGACTCTGGCTGGGTTCAGTTCTTCACTCACTGGTTCCCCTCCCCTGAAGGTGCTGACTCTGGCTGGGTTCAGTTCAGCACTCATTGGTTCCCCTCCCCTGAAGGTACTGACTCTGGCTGGGTTCAGTTCTACACTCACTGGTTCCCCTCCCCTGAAGGTGCTGACTCTGGCTGGGTTCAGTTCTACACTCACTGGATCCCCTCCCCTGAAGGTGCTGACTCTGGCTGGGTTCAGTTCTACACTCACTGGTTCCCCTCCCCTGAAGGTGCTGACTCTGGCTGGGTTCAGTTCTACACTCACTGGTTCTCCTCCCCTAAGGTACTGACTCTGGCTGGGTTCAGTTCTACACTCACTGGTTCCCCTCCCCTGAAGGTACTGACTCTGGCTGGGTTCAGTTCTACACTCACTGGTTCCCCTCCCCTGAAGGTACTGACTCTGGCTGGGTTCAGTTCTACATTCACTGGTTCCACTCCCCTGAAGGTACTGACTCTGGCTGGGTTCAGTTCTACACTCACTGGTTCCCCTCCCCTGAAGGTGCTGACTCTGGCTGGGTTCATTTCTACACTCACTGGTTCCCCTCCCCTGAAGGTACTGACTCTGGCTGGGTTCAGTTCTACACTCACTGGTTCCCCTCCCCTGAAGATGCTGACTCTGGCTGGGTTCATTTCTACACTCACTGGTTCCCCTCCCCTGAAGGTACTGACTCTGGCTGGGTTCAGTTCTACACTCACTGGTTCCCCTCCCCTGAAGTTACTGACTCTGGCTGGGTTCAGTTCTACACTCACTGGTTCCCCTCCCCTGAAGGTTCTAACTCTGGCTGTGTTCAGTTCTACATTCACTGGTTCCCCTCCGCTGAAGGTACTGACTCAGGCTGGGTTCAGTTCTACACTCACTGGTTCCCCTCCACTGAAGGTGCTGACTCTGTTTGGGTTCAGTTCTACACTCACTGGTTCCCTTCCCCTGAAGGTGCTGACTCTGGCTGGGTTCAGTTCGACAGTCACTGGTTCCCCTCCCCTGAAGGTACTGACTCTGGCTGGGTTCAGTTCTACACTCACTGGTTCCCCTCCCCCAAAGGTAATGACTCTGGCTGGGTTCAGTTCTACACTCACTGGTTCGCCGACCCTGAGGGTACTGACTCTGGCTGGGTTCAGTTCTACACTCACTGTTTCCCCTCCCCTGGAGGTAATGACTCTGGCTGGGTTCAGTTCTACACTCATTGGTTCCCCTCCCCTGAAGGTGCTGACTCTGGCTGGGTTCAGTTATACACTCACTGGTTCCCCTCCCCTGGAGGTGATGACTCTGGCTGGGTTCAGTTCTTCACTCACTGGTTCCCCTCCCCTGAAGGTACTGACTCTGGCTGAGTTCAGTTCTGCACTCACTGGTTCCCCTCCCCTGAAGTTACTGACTCTGGCTTGGTTCAGTTCTACACTCACTGGTTCCCCTCCCCTGAAGGTGCTGACTCTGGCTGTGTTCAGTTCTACACTCCCTGGTTCCCCTCCCCTGAAGGTGCTGACACTGGCTGGGTTCAGTTCTACACTCACTGGATCCCCTCCCCTGAAGGTGCTGACTCTGGCTGGGTTCAGTTCTACACTCACTGGTTCCCCTCCTCTGAAGGTACTGACTCTGGCTGGGTTCAGTTCTACACTCACTGGTTCCCCACCCGTGAAGGTACTGACTCTGGCTGGGTTCAGTTCTACACTCACTTGTTCCCCTCCCCTGAAGGTACTGACACTGGCTGGGTTCAGTTCTATCCTCACTGGTTCCCGTCCCCTGAAGGTAATGACTCTGGCTGGGTTCAGTTCTACACTCACTGGTTCCCCTCCCCTGAAGGTGCTGACTCTGGCTGGGTTCAGTTCTACACTCACTGGTTCTCCTCCCCTAAGGTACTGACTCTGGCTGGGTTCAGTTCTACACTCACTGGTTCCCCTCCCCTGAAGGTACTGACTCTGGCTGGGTTCAGTTCTACACTCACTGGTTCCCCTCCCCTGAAGATGCTGACTCTGGCTGGGTTCATTTCTACACTCACTGGTTCCCCTCCCCTGAAGGTACTGACTCTGGCTGGGTTCAGTTCTACACTCACTGGTTCCCCTCCCCTGAAGTTACTGACTCTGGCTGGGTTCAGTTCTACACTCACTGGTTCCCCTCCCCTGAAGGTTCTAACTCTGGCTGTGTTCAGTTCTACATTCACTGGTTCCCCTCCGCTGAAGGTACTGACTCAGGCTGGGTTCAGTTCTACACTCACTGGTTCCCCTCCACTGAAGGTGCTGACTCTGTTTGGGTTCAGTTCTACACTCACTGGTTCCCTTCCCCTGAAGGTGCTGACTCTGGCTGGGTTCAGTTCGACAGTCACTGGTTCCCCTCCCCTGAAGGTACTGACTCTGGCTGGGTTCAGTTCTACACTCACTGGTTCCCCTCCCCCAAAGGTAATGACTCTGGCTGGGTTCAGTTCTACACTCACTGGTTCGCCGACCCTGAGGGTACTGACTCTGGCTGGGTTCAGTTCTACACTCACTGTTTCCCCTCCCCTGGAGGTAATGACTCTGGCTGGGTTCAGTTCTACGCTCATTGGTTCCCCTCCCCTGAAGGTGCTGACTCTGGCTGGGTTCAGTTATACACTCACTGGTTCCCCTCCCCTGGAGGTGATGACTCTGGCTGGGTTCAGTTCTTCACTCACTGGTTCCCCTTCCCTGAAGGTACTGACTCTGGCTGAGTTCAGTTCTGCACTCACTGGTTCCCCTCCCCTGAAGTTACTGACTCTGGCTTGGTTCAGTTCTACACTCACTGGTTCCCCTCCCCTGAAGGTGCTGACTCTGGCTGTGTTCAGTTCTACACTCCCTGGTTCCCCTCCCCTGAAGGTGCTGACACTGGCTGGGTTCAGTTCTACACTCACTGGTTCCCCTCCCCTGAAGGTGCTGACTCTGGCTGGGTTCAGTTCTACACTCACTGGTTCCCCTCCCCTGAAGGTGCTGACCCTGGCTGGGTTCAGTTCTACACTCACTGGTTCCCCTCCTCTGAAGGTGCTGACTCTGGCTGGGTTCAGTTCTACACTCACTGGTTCCCCTCCCGTGAAGGTACTGACTCTGGCTGGGTTCAGTTCTACACTCACTGGTTCCCCTCCTCTGAAGGTACTGACTCTGGCTGGGTTCAGTTCTACACTCACTGGTTCCCCTCCCCTGAAGTTACTGACTCTGGCTGGGTTCAGTTCTGCACTCACTGGTTCCCCTCCCCTGAAGGTACTGACTCTGGCTGGGTTCAGTTCTACACTCACTGGCTCCCCTCCCCTGAAGGTGCTGACTCTGGCTGGGTTCAGTTCAGCACTCATTGGTTCCCCTCCCCTGAAGGTACTGACTCTGGCTGGATTCAGTTCTACACTCACTGGTTCCCCTCCCCTGAAGGTGCTGACTCTGGCTGGGTTCAGTTCTACACTCACTGGTTCCCCTCCCGTGAAGGTACTGACTCTGGCTGGGTTCAGTTCTACACTCACTGGTTCCCCTCCCCTGAAGGTACTGACTCTGGCTGGGTTCAGTTCTACACTCACTTGTTCCCCTCCCCTGAAGGTACTGACTCTGGCTGGGTTCAAGTTCTACACTCACTGGTTCCCCTCCCCTGAAGGTAATGACTCTGGCTGGGTTCAGTTCGACATTCACTGGTTCCCCTCCCCTGAAGGAACTGACTCTGGCTGGGTTCAGTTCTACACTCACTGGTTCCCCTCCCCTGAAGGTGCTGACTCTGGCTGGGTTCAGTTCTACACTCACTGGTTCTCCGCCCCTAAGGTACTGACTCTGGCTGGGTTCAGTTCTACACTCACTGGTTCCCCTCCCCTGAAGGTACTGATTCTGGCTGGGTTCAGTTCTACATTCACTGGTTCCCCTCCCCTGAAGGTACTGACTCTGACTGGGTTCAGTTCTACACTCACTGGTTCCCCTCCCCTGAAGGTTCTGACTCTGGCTGTGTTCAGTTCCACATTCAATGGTTCCCCTCCGCTGAAGGTACTGACTCAGGCTGGGTTCAGTTCTACACTCACTGGTTCCCCTCCCCTGAAGGTGCTGACTCTAGTTGGGTTCAGTTCTACACTCACTGGTTCCCTTCCCCTGAAGGTGCTGACTCTGGCTGGGTTCAGTTCGACAGTCACTGGTCCCCCTCCCCTGAAGGTACTGACTCTGGCTGGGTTCAGTTCGACAGTCACTGGTTCCCCTCCCCTGAAGGTACTGACTCTGGCTGGGTTCAGTTCTACACTCACTGGTTCCCCTCCCCCAAAGGTAATGACTCTGGCTGGGTTCAGTTCTACACTCACTGGTTCCCCTCCCCTGAAGTTACTGACTCTGGCTGGGTTCAGTTCTACACTCACTGGTTCCCCTCCCCTGAAGGTGCTGACTCTGGCTGGGTTCAGTTCTACACTCACTGGTTCCCCTCCCCTGAGGGTACTGACTCTGGCTGGGTTCAGTTCTACACTCACTGGTTCCCCTCCCCTGGAGGTAATGACTCTGGCTGGGTTCAGTTCTACACTCATTGGTTCCCCTCCCCTGAAGGTGCTGACTCTGGCTGGGTTCAGTTCTACACTCACTGGTTCCCCTCCCCTGAAGGTGCTGACTCTGGCTGGGTTCAGTTCTACACTCACTGGTTCCCCTCCCCTGAAGGTAATGACTCTGGCTGGGTTCAGTTCTACACTCACTGGTTCCCATCCCCTGAAGTTACTGACACTAGCTGGGTTCAGTTCTACACTCACTGGTTCCCCTCCTCTGAAGTTGCTGACTCTGGCTGGGTTCAGTTCTACACTCACTGGTTCCCCTCCCCTGAAGGTACTGACTCTGTCTGGGTTCAGTTCTACACTCACTGGTTCCCCTCCCCTGAAGGTGCTGACTCGGGCTGGGTTCAGTTCTACACTCACTGGTTCCCCTCCCCTGAAGGTACTGACTCTCTCTGGGTTCAGTTCTACACTCACTGGTTCCCCTCCCCTGAAGGTGCTGACTCTGGCTGGGTTCAGTTCTGCACTCACTGGTTCCCCTCCCCTGAAGGTACTGACTCTGGCTGGGTTCAGTTCTACACTCACTGGTTCACCACCCCTGAAGGTACTGACTCTGGCTGGGTACAGTTCTACACTCACTGGTTCCCCTCCCCTGAAGGTGCTGACTCTGTCTGGGTTCAGTTCTACACTCACTGGTTCCCCTCCCCTGAAGGAACTGGCTCTGGCTGAGTTCAGTTCTTCACTCACTGGTTCCCCTCCCCTGAAGGTGCTGACTCTGGCTGGGTTCAGTTCTACACTGACTGGTTCCCCTCCCCTGAAGGTACTGACTCCAACTGGGTACAGTTCTACACTCACTGGTTCCCCTCCCCTGAAGGTGCTGACTCTGGCTGGGTTCAGTTCTGCACTCACTGGTTCCCCTCCCCTGAAGGAACTGACTCTGGCTGGGTTCAGTTCTACACTCACTGGTTCCCCTCCCCTGAAGGTGCTGACTCTGGCTGGGTTCAGTTCTACACTCACTGGTTCCCCTCCTCTGAAGGTACTGACTCTGGCTTGGTTCAGTTCTACACTCACTGGTTCCCCTCCCGTGAAGGTACTGACTCTGGCTGGGTTCAGTTCTACACTCACTGGTTCCCCTCCCCTGAAGTTACTGACTCTGGCTGGGTTCAGTTCTACACTCACTGGTTCCCCTCCCCTGAAGGTAATGACTCTGGCTGGTTTCAGTTCGACATTCACTGGTTCCGCCCCTCTGAACGAACTGACTCTGGCTGGGTTCAGTTCTACACTCACTGGTTCCCCTCCCCTGAAGGTGCTGACTCTGGCTGGGTTCAGTTCTACACTCACTGGTTCCCCTCCCCTGAATGTACTGACTCTGGCTGGGTTCAGTTCTACACTCACTGGGTCCCCTCCCCTGAAGGTGCTGACTCTGGTTGGGTTCAGTTCTACACTCACTGATTCCCTTCCCCTGAAGGTGCTGACTCTGGCTGGGTTCAGTTCGACAGTCACTGGTTCCCCTCCCCCAAAGTTAATGACTCTGGCTGGGTTCAGTTCTACACTCACTGGTTCCCCTCCCCTGAGATTACTGACTCTGTCTGGGTTCAGTTCTACACTCACTGGTTCCCCTCCCCTGAAGGTACTGGCTCTGGCTGGGTTCAGTTCTTCACTCACTGGTTCCCCTCCCCTGAAGCTGCTGACTCTGGCTGGGTTCAGTTCTACACTGACTGGTTCCCCTCCCCTGAAGGTACTGACTCTGGCTGGGTACAGTTCTACACTCACTGTTTCCCCTCCCCTGAAGGTACTGACTCTGGCTGGGTTAAGTTCTACACTCACTGGTTCCCCTCCCCTGAAGGTACTGACTTTGGCTGGGTTCAGTTCTACACACACTGGTTCCCCTCTCCTGAAGGTGCTGACTCTGGCTGGGTTCAGTTCTAAACTCACTGTTTCCCCTCCGCTGAAGGTGCTGGCTATGGCTGGGTTTAGTTCTACACTCACTGGTTCCCCTCCTCTGAAGGTACTGATTCTGGCTGGGTTCAGTTCTACACTCACTGGTTCCCCTCCCCTGAAGGTGCTGACTCTGGCTGGGTTCAGTTCAGCACTCATTGGTTCCGCTCCCCTGAAGGTACTGACTCTGGCTGGGGTCAGTTCTACACTCACTGGTTCCCCTCCCCTGAAGGTGCTGACTCTGGCTGTGTTCAGTTCTACACTCACTGGATCCCCTCCCCTGAAGGTGCTGACTCTGGCTGGGTTCAGTTCTACACTCACTGGTTCCCCTCCTCTGAAGGTACTGACTCTGGCTGGGTTCAGTTCTACACTCACTGGTTCCCCTCCCGTGAAGGTACTGACTCTGGCTGGGTTCAGTTCTACACTCACTGGTTCCCCTCCCCTGAAGGTACTGACTCTGGCTGGGTTCAGTTCTACACTCACTGGTTCCCCTCCCCTGAAGGTAATGACTCTGGCTGGGTTCAGTTCGACATTCACTGGTTCCCCTCCCCTGAAGGAACTGACTCTGGCTGGTTTCAGTTCTACACTCACTGGTTCCCCTCCCCTGAAGGTGCTGACTCTGGCTGGGTTCAGTTCTACACTCACTGGTTCTCCTCCCCTAAGGTACTGACTCTGGCTGGGTTCAGTTCTACACTCACTGGTTCCCCTCCCCTGAAGGTACTGACTCTGGCTGGGTTCAGTTCTACATTCACTGGTACCCCTCCCCTGAAGGTACTGACTCTGGCTGGGTTCAGTTCTACACTCACTGGTTCCCCTCCCCTGAAGGTTCTGACTCTGGCTGTGTTCAGTTCTACATTCACTGGTTCCCCTCCGCTGAAGGTACTGACTCAGGCTGGGTTCAGTTCTACACTCACTGGTTCCCCTCCCCTGAAGGTGCTGACTCTGGTTGGGTTCAGTTCTACACTCACTGGTTCCCTTCCCCTGAAGGTGCTGACTCTGGCTGGGTTCAGTTCGACAGTCACTGGTTCCCCTCCCCTGAAGGTACTGACTCTGGCTGGGTTCAGTTCTACACTCACTGGTTCCCCTCCCCCAAAGGTAATGACTCTGGCTGGGTTCAGTTCTACACTCACTGGTTCCCCTCCCCTGAAGTTACTGACTCTGGCTGGGTTCAGTTCTACACTCACTGGTTTCCCTCCCCTGAAGGTGCTGACTCTGGCTGGGTTCAGTTCTACCCTCACTGGTTCCCCTCCCCTGAGGGTACTGACTCTGGCTGGGTTCAGTTCTACACTCACTGGTTCCCCTCCCCTGGAGGTAATGACTCTGGCTGGGTTCAGTTCTACACTCATTGGTTCCCTTCCCCTGAAGGTGCTGACTCTGGCTGGGTTCAGTTCTACACTCACTGGTTCCCCTCCCCTGAAGGTACTGACTCTGGCTGGGTTCAGTTCTACACTCACTGGTTCCCCTCCCCCAAAGGTAATGACTCTGGCTGGGTTCAGTTCTACACTCACTGGTTCCCCTACCCTGAAGTTACTGACTCTGTCTGGGTTCAGTTCTACACTCACTGGTTCTCCTCCCCTGAAGGTGCTGACTCTGGCTGGGTTCAGTTCTACACTCACTGGTTCCCCTCCCCTGAAGGTACTGACTCTGTCTGGGTTCAGTTCCACACTCACTGGTTCCCCTCCCCTGAAGGTGCTGACTCTGGCTGGGTTCAGTTCTACACTCACTGGTTCCCCTCCCCTGAAGGTACTGGCTCTGGCTGGGTTCAGTTCTTCACTCACTGGTTCCCCTCCCCTGAAGGTGCTGACTCTGGCTGGGTTCAGTTCTACACTGACTGGTTCCCCTCCCCTGAAGGTACTGACTCTGGCTGGGTACAGTTCTACACTCACTGGTTCCCCTCCCCTGAAGGTGATGACTCTGGCTGGGTGCAGTTCTGCACTCATTGGTTCCCCTTCCCTGAAGGTACTGACTCTGGCTGGTTTCAGTTCTACACTCACTGGTTCCCCTCCCCTGAAGGTGCTGACTCTGGCTGGGTTCAGTTCTACACTTAGTGGTTCCCCTCCCCTGAAGGTGCTGACTCTGGCTGGGTTCAGTTCTACACTCACTGGATCCCCTCCCCTGAAGGTGCTGACTCTGGCTGGGTTCAGTTCTACACTCACTGGTTCCCCTCCTCTGAAGGTACTGACTCTGGCTGGGTTCAGCTCTACACTTACTGGTTCCCCTCCCGTGAAGGTACTGACTCTGGCTGGGTTCAGTTCTACACTCACTGGTTCCCCTCCCCTGAAGGTACTGACTCTGGCTGGTTTCAGTTCTACACTCACTGGTTCCCCTCCCCTGAAGGTAATGACTCTGGCTGGGTTCAGTTCGACATTCACTGGTTCCCCTCCCCTGAAGGAACTGACTCTGGCTGGGTTCAGTTCTACACTCACTGGTTCTCCTCCCCTAAGGTACTGACTCTGGCTGGGTTCAGTTCTACACTCACTGGTTCCCCTCCCCTGAAGGTACTGACTCTGGCTGGGTTCAGTTCTACATTCACTGGTTCCCCTCCCCTGAAGGTACTGACTCTGGCTGGGTTCAGTTCTACACTCACTGGTTCCCCTCCCCTGAAGGTTCTGACTCTGGCTGTGTTCAGTTCTACATTCACTGGTTCCCCTCCGCTGAAGGTACTGACTCAGGCTGGGTTCAGTTCTACACTCACTGGTTCCCCTCCCCTGAAGGTGCTGACTCTGGCTGGGTTCAGTTCTACACTCATTGGTTCCCTTCCCCTGAAGGTGCTGACTCTGGCTGGGTTCAGTTCGACAGTCACTGGTTCCCCTCCCCTGAAGGTACTGACTCTGGCTGGGTTCAGTTCTACACTCACTGGTTCCCCTCCCCCAAAGGTAATGACTCTGGCTGGGTTCAGTTCTACACTCACTGGTTCCCCTCCCCTGAAGTTACTGACTCTGGCTGGGTTCAGTTCTACACTCACTGTTTTCCCTCCCCTGAAGGTGCTGACTCTGGCTGGGTTCAGTTCTACCCTCACTGGTTCCCCTCCCCTGAGGGTACTGACTCTGGCTGGGTTCAGTTCTACACTCACTGGTTCCCCTCCCCTGGAGGTAATGACTCTGGCTGGGTTCAGTTCTACACTCATTGGTTCCCTTCCCCTGAAGGTGCTGACTCTGGCTGGGTTCAGTTCTACACTCACTGGTTCCCCTCCCCTGAAGGTACTGACTCTGGCTGGGTTCAGTTCTACACTCACTGGTTCCCCTCCCCCAAAGGTAATGACTCTGGCTGGGTTCAGTTCTACACTCACTGGTTCCCCTACCCTGAAGTTACTGACTCTGTCTGGGTTCAGTTCTAAACTCACTGGTTCTCCTCCCCTGAAGGTGCTGACTCTGGCTGGGTTCAGTTCTACACTCACTGGTTCCCCTCCCCTGAAGGTACTGACTCTGTCTGGGTTCAGTTCTACACTCACTGGTTCCCCTCCCCTGAAGGTGCTGACTCTGGCTGGGTTCAGTTCTACACTCACTGGTTCCCCTCCCCTGAAGGTACTGGCTCTGGCTGGGTTCAGTTCTTCACTCACTGGTTCCCCTCCCCTGAAGGTACTGACTCTGGCTGGGTTCAGTTCTACACTGACTGGTTCCCCTCCCCTGAAGGTACTGACTCTGGCTGGGTACAGTTCTACACTCACTGGTTCCCCTCCCCTGAAGGTGATTACTCTGGCTGGGTGCAGTTCTGCACTCATTGGTTCCGCTTCCCTGAAGGTACTGACTCTGGCTGGTTTCAGTTCTACACTCACTGGTTCCCCTCCCCTGAAGGTGCTGACTCTGGCTGGGTTCAGTTCTACACTCACTGGTTCCCCTCCCCTGAAGGTGCTGACTCTGGCTGGGTTCAGTTCTACACTCACTGGTTCCCCTCCTCTGAAGGTACTGACTCTGGCTGGGTTCAGTTCTACACTCACTGGTTCCCCTCCCGTGAAGGTACTGACTCTGGCTGGGTTCAGTTCTGCACTCACTGGTTCCCCTCCCCTGAAGGTACTGACTCTGGCTGGGTTCAGTTCTACACTCACTGGTTCCCCTCCCCTGAAGGTAATGACTCTGGCTGGATTCAGTTCGACATTCACTGGTTCCCCTCCACTGAAGGAACAGAATCTGGCTGGGTTCAGTTCTACACTCACTGGTTCCCCTCCCCTGAAGATGCTGACTCTGGCTGGGTTCAGTTCTACATTCACTGGTTCTCCTCCCCTGAATGTACTGACTCTGGCTGGGTTCAGTTCTACACTCACTGGTTCCCCTCCCCTGAAGGTACTGACTCTGGCTGGGTTCAGTTCTACACTCACTGGTTCCCCTCCCCTGAAGGTGCTGACTCTGGTTGGGTTCAGTTCGACAGTCACTGGTTCCCCTCCCCCAAAGGTAATGACTCTGGCTGGGTTCAGTTCTACACTCACTGGTTCCCCTCCCGTGAAGTTACTGACTCTGTCTGGGTTCAGTTCTACACTCACTGGTCCCCCTCCCCTGAAGGTACTGACTCTGGCTGGGTTCAGTTCTACACTCACTGGTTCCCCTCCCCTGAAGGTACTGACTCTGGCTGGGTTCAGATCTACACTCACTCGTTCCCCTCCCCTGAAGGTGCTGACTCTGGCTGGGTTCAGTTCTAAACTCACTGTTTCCCCTCCGCTGAAGGTGCTGACTATGGCTGGGTTTAGTTCTACACTCACTGGTTCCCCTCCTCTGAAGATACTGACTCTGGCTGGGTTCAGTTCTACACTCACTGGTTCCCCTCCCCTGAAGGTGCTGACTCTGGCTCGGTTCAGTTCTACACTCACTGGTTCCCCTCCACTGAAGGTACTGACTCTGGCTGGGTTCAGTTCTACACTCACTGGTTCCCCTCCCCTGAAGGTGCTGACTCTGGCTGGGTTCAGTTCAGCACTTATTGGTTCCCCTCCCCTGAAGGTACTGACTCTGGCTGCGTTCAGTTCTACACTCACTGGTTCCCCTCCCCTGAAGGTGCTGACTCTGGCTGGGTTCAGTTCTACACTCACTGGATCCCCTCCCCTGAAGGTGCAGACTCTGGCTGGGTTCAGTTCTACACTCACTGGTTCCCCTCCTCTGAAGGTACTGACTCTGGATGGGTTCAGTTCTACACTCACTGGTTCACCTCCCGTGAAGGTACTGACTCTGGCTGGGTTCAGTTCTACACTCACTGGTTCCCCTCCCCTGAAGGTACTGACTCTGGCTGGGTTCAGTTCTACACTCACTGGTTCCCCTCCCCTGAAGGTGCTGACTCTGGCTGGGTTCAGTTCTACACTCACTGGTTCTCCTCCCCTAAGGTACTGACTCTGGCTGGGTTCAGTTCTACACTCACTGGTTCCCCTCCCCTGAAGGTACTGACTCTGGCTGGGTTCAGTTCTACATTCACTGGTTCCCCTCCCCTGAAGGTACTGACTCTGGCTGGGTTCAGTTCTACACTCACTGGTTCCCCTCCCCTGAAGGTTCTGACTCTGGCTGTGTTCAGTTCTACATTCACTGGTTCCCCTCCGCTGAAGGTACTGACTCAGGCTCGGTTCAGTTCTACACTCACTGGTTCCCCTCCCCTGAAGGTGCTGACTCTGGTTGTGTTCAGTTCTACACTCACTGGTTCCCTTCCCCTGAAGGTGCTGACTCTGGCTGGGTTCAGTTCGACAGTCACTGGTTCCCCTCCCCTGAAGGTACTGACTCTGGCTGGGTTCAGTTCTACACTCACTGGTTCCCCTCCCCCAAAGGTAATGACTCTGGCTGGGTTCAGTTCTACACTCACTGGTTCCCCTCCCCTGAAGTTACTGACTCTGGCTGGGTTCAGTTCTACACTCACTGGTTTCCCTCCCCTGAAGGTGCTGACTCTGGCTGGGTTCAGTTCTACACTCAGTGGTTCCCCTCCCCTGAAGGTACTGACTCTGTCTGGGTTCAGTTCTGCACTCACTGGTTCCCCTCCCCTGAAGGTGCTGACTCCGGCTGGGTTCAGTTCTACACTCACTGGTTCCCCTCCCCTGAAGGTCCTGACTCTGTCTGGGTTCAGTTCTACCCTCACTGGTTCCCCTCCCCTGAGGGTACTGACTCTGGCTGGGTTCAGTTCTACACTCACTGGTTCCCCTCCCGTGGAGGTAATGACTCTGGCTGGGTTCAGTTCTACACTCATTGGTTCCCTTCCCCTGAAGGTGCTGACTCTGGCTGGGTTCAGTTCTACACTCACTGGTTCCCCTCCCCTGAAGGTACTGACTCTGGCTGGGTTCAGTTCTACACTCACTGGTTCCCCTCCCTCAAAGGTAATGACTCTGGCTGGGTTCAGTTCTACAGTCACTGGTTCCCCTCCCCTGAAGGTACTGACTCTGTCTGGGTTCAGTTCTACACTCACTGGTTTCCCTCCCCTGAAGGTGCTGACTCTGGCTGGGTTCAGTTCTACACTCACTGGTTCCCCTCCCTCAAAGGTAATGACTCTGGCTGGGTTCAGTTCTACAGTCACTGGTTCCCCTCCCCTGAAGGTACTGACTCTGTCTGGGTTCAGTTCTACACTCACTGGTTTCCCTCCCCTGAAGGTGCCTACTCTGGCTGGGTTCAGTTCTACACTCACTGGTTCCCCTCCCCTGAAGGTACTGACTCTGGCTGGGTTCAGTTCTACACTCACTGGTTCCCCTCCCCCAAAGGTAATGACTCTGGCTGGGTTCAGTTCTACACTCACTGGTTCCCCTACCCTGAAGTTAGTGACTCTGGCTGGGTTCAGTTCTACACTCACTGGTTCTCCTCCCCTGAAGGTGCTGACTCTGGCTGGGTTCAGTTCGACACTCACTGGTTCCCCTCCCCTGAAGGTACTGACTCTGTCTGTGTTCAGTTCTACACTCACTGGTTCCCCTCCCCTGAAGGTGCTGACTCTGGCTGGGTTCAGTTCTACACTCACTGGTTCCCCTCCCCTGAAGGTACTGGCTCTGGCTGGGTTCAGTTCTTCACTCACTGGTTCCCCTCCCCTGAAGGTGCTGACTCTGGCTGGGTTCAGTTCTACACTGACTGGTTCCCCTCCCCTGAAGGTACTGACTCTGGCTGGGTACAGTTCTACACTCACTGGTTCCCCTCCCCTGAAGGTGATGACTCTGGCTGGGTGCAGTTCTGCACTCATTGGTTCCCCTTCCCTGAAGGTACTGACTCTGGCTGGTTTCAGTTCCACACTCACTGGTTCCCCTCCCCTGAAGGTGCTGACTCTGGCTGGGTTCAGTTCTACACTCACTGGTTCCCCTCCCCTGAAGGTGCTGACTCTGGCTGGGTTCAGTTCTACACTCACTGGTTCCCCTCCTCTGAAGGTACTGACTCTGGCTGGGTTCAGTTCTACACTCACTGGTTCCCCTCCCGTGAAGGTACTGACTCTGGCTGGGTTCAGTTCTGCACTCACTGGTTCCCCTCCCCTGAAGGTACTGACTCTGGCTGGGTTCAGTTCTACACTCACTGGTTCCCGTCCCCTGAAGGTAATGACTCTGGCTGGATTCAGTTCGACATTCACTGGTTCCCCTCCACTGAAGGAACAGACTCTGGCTGGGTTCAGTTCTACACTCACTGGTTCCCCTCCCCTGAAGGTGCTGACTCTGGCTGGGTTCAGTTCTACACTCACTGGTTCTCCTCCCCTGAATGTACTGACTCTGGCTGGGTTCAGTTCTACACTCACTGGTTCCCCTCCCCTGAAGGTACTGACTCTGGCTGGGTTCAGTTCTACACTCACTGGTTCCCCTCCCCTGAAGGTGCTGACTCTGGTTGGGTTCAGTTCGACAGTCACTGGTTCCCCTCCCCCAAAGGTAATGACTCTGGCTGGGTTCAGTTCTACACTCACTGGTTCCCCTCCCCTGAAGTTACTGACTCTGTCTGGGTTCAGTTCTACACTCACTGGTCCGCCTCCCCTGAAGGTACTGACTCTGGCTGGGTTCAGTTCTACACTCACTGGTTCCCCTCCCCTGAAGGTACTGACTCTGGCTGGGTTCAGTTCTACACTCACTCGTTCCCCTCCCCTGAAGGTGCTGACTCTGGCTGGGTTCAGTTCTAAACTCACTGTTTCCCCTCCGCTGAAGGTGCTGACTATGGCTGGGTTTAGTTCTACACTCACTGGTTCCCCTCCTCTGAAGGTACTGACTCTGGCTGGGTTCAGTTCTACACTCACTCGTTCCCCTCCCCTGAATGTGCTGACTCTGGCTCGGTTCAGTTCTACACTCACTGGCTCCCCTCCACTGAAGGTACTGACTCTGGCTGGGTTCAGTTCTACACTCACTGGTTCCCCTCCCCTGAAGGTGCTGACTCTGGCTGGGTTCAGTTCAGCACTCATTGGTTCCCCTCGTCTGAAGGTACTGACTCTGGCTGGGTTCAGTTCTACACTCACTGGTTCCCCTCCCCTGAAGGTGCTGACTCTGGCTGGGTTCAGTTCTACACTCACTGGATCCCCTCCCCTGAAGGTGCAGACTCTGGCTGGGTTCAGTTCTACACTCACTGGTTCCCCTCCTCTGAAGGTACTGACTCTGGATGGGTTCAGTTCTACACTCACTGGTTCACCTCCCGTGAAGGTACTGACTCTGGCTGGGTTCAGTTCTACACTCACTGGTTCCCCTCCCCTGAAGGTACTGACTCTGGCTGGGTTCAGTTCTACACTCACTGGTTCCCCTCCCCTGAAGGTGCTGACTCTGGCTGGGTTCAGTTCTACACTCACTGGTTCTCCTCCCCTAAGGTACTGACTCTGGCTAGGTTCAGTTCTACACTCACTGGTTCCCCTCCCCTGAAGGTACTGACTCTGGCTGGGTTCAGTTCTACATTCAATGGTTCCCCTCCCCTGAAGGTACTGACTCTGGCTGGGTTCAGTTCTACACTCACTGGTTCCCCTCCCCTGAAGGTTCTGACTCTGGCTGTGTTCAGTTCTACATTCACTGGTTCCCCTCCGCTGAAGGTACTGACTCAGGCTGGGTTCAGTTCTACACTCACTGGTTCCCCTCCCCTGAAGGTGCTGACTCTGGTTGTGTTCAGTTCTACACTCACTGGTTCCCTTCCCCTGAAGGTGCTGACTCTGGCTGGGTTCAGTTCGACAGTCACTGGTTCCCCTCCCCTGAAGGTACTGACTCTGGCTGGGTTCAGTTCTACACTCACTGGTTCCCCTCCCCCAAAGGTAATGACTCTGGCTGGGTTCAGTTCTACACTCACTGGTTCCCCTCCCCTGAAGTTACTGACTCTGGCTGGGTTCAGTTCTACACTCACTGGTTTCCCTCCCCTGAAGGTGCTGACTCTGGCTGGGTTCAGTTCTACACTCAGTGGTTCCCCTCCCCTGAAGGTACTGACTCTGTCTGGTTTCAGTTCTGCACTCACTGGTTCCCCTCCTCTGAAGGTGCTGACTCCGGCTGGGTTCAGTTCTACACTCACTGGTTCCCCTCCCCTGAAGGTCCTGACTCTGTCTGGGTTCAGTTTTACCCTCACTGGTTCCCCTCCCCTGAGGGTACTGACTCTGGCTGGGTTCAGTTCTACACTCACTGGTTCCCCTCCCCTGGAGGTAATGACTCTGGCTGGGTTCAGTTCTACACTCATTGGTTCCCTTCCCCTGAAGGTGCTGACTCTGGCTGGGTTCAGTTCTACACTCACTGGTTCCCCTCCCCTGAAGGTACTGACTCTGGCTGGGTTCAGTTCTACATTCACTGGTTCCCCGCCCCTGAAGGTCCTGACTCTGGTTGGGTTCAGTTCTACACTCACTGGTTCCCCTCCCCTGAAGGTTCTGACTCTGGCTGGGTTCAGTTCTACATTCACTGGTTCCCCTCACCTGAAGGTACTGACTCTGGCTGGGTTCAGTTCTACACTCACTGGTTCCCCTCCCCTGAAGGTACTGACTCTGGCTGGGTTCAGTTCTAAACTCACTGGTTCCCTTCCCCTGATGGTGCTGACTCTGGCTGGGTTCAGTTCGACAGTCACTGGTTCCCCTCCCCTGAAGGTACTGACTCTGGCTGCGTTCAGTTCTACACTTACTGGTTCCCCTCCCCCGAAGGTACTGACTCTGGCTGGGTTCAGTTCTACACTCACTGGTTCCCCTCCCCTGAAGTTACTGACTCTGGCTGGGTTCAGTTCTACACTCACTGGATCCCCTCCCCTGAATGTGCTGACTCTGGCTGCGTTCAGTTCTACACTCACTGGTTCCCCTCCCCTGAAGGTACTGACTCTGTCTGGGTTCAGTTCTACACTCACTGGTTCCCCTCCCCTGAAGGTGCTGACTCTGGCTGGGTTCAGTTCTACACTCACTGGTTCCCCTCCCCTGAAGGTACTGACTCTGTCTGGGTTCAGTTCTACACTCACTCGTTCCCCTCCCCTGAAGGTGCTGACTCTGGCTGGGTTCAGTTCTACACTCACTGGTTCCCCTCCCCTGAAGGTACTGACTCTGGTTGGGTACAGTTCTACACTCACTGGTTCTCCTCCCCTGAAGGTGCTGACTCTGGCAGGGTTCAGTTCAACACTCACTGGTTCCCCTCCCCTGAAGTTACTGACTCTGGCTGGGTTCAGTTCTGCACTCACTGGTTCCCCTCGCCTGAAGGTACTGACTCTGGGTGGGTTCAGTTCTACACTCAATCGTTCTCCTCCCCTGAAGGTGCTGACTCTGGCTGGGTTCAGTTCTACATTCACTGGTTCCACTCCCCTGAAGGTACTGACTCTGGCTGGGTTCAGTTCTGCACTCACTGGTTCCCCTCGCCTGAAGGTACTGACTCTGTCTGGGTTCAGTGCTACACTCACTGGTTCCCCTCCCCTGAAGGTGCTGACTCTTGTGGAAATGTATTTTTATCTAAGCTGATACCATACGGTATTTGTGAGCCTTTTGATTAAAATGGAGTCCTGGCCCTTCCAGAACTTTCTGCATTTTAGTAGCCAGCTTGCATAAACAGCTAAACCTGCTGTTAGATGGCTGATGTTTATCAGACAGCTAGGAGACAAGTCATGCTGAGACAAGTAACCCCCCATGGTGCTCTCCTATTGTCTACACTACAGGAGTTCCATGTCACCCCACCCTTATCTTCTAGCCATTATCTCTTTCCTTTACCTCTTCCATTTGAAGCAAACAGGTATCTGACCAGGAAATTGGATAATCCTGACACAATACAAGACAGATGATAGCCCATCACCTATGACTCATGGAGTAATGGCCGTTTGGCTTTCTGATAACCCTGACAAAAGGAAATATCTTGACACCATGTCAGGACCAGGATATAGTAATTAACTCTTTATCTGTATTCACTGACTGTGAGACAGAGCAATACACAGGGAGAGGCCAGAACTTGGGTTTTACTGTATAAATATCTTGTGAAGCTGTACCATTGGGGAGGTTTTCATTTAGCCCTTGACTGAGTGAAACCTACCCCTTGCGAGCAAGTAAATTAAAAGGGAAACTTCTCTCGGAGCTGTAAGTGTCGGAGTCATTCTTTTCGGAGGTCGAGATTTCGACAGTTATTGGAGGTCCCACCGAGATGCATACTCTCTGTTCTGTGAGTAAAACGGATACAGGCATTGTGCCTCTCCAGTGAAAGGCTTCGGTGGCCAAACAAGGTGAGCCTTTGCTCACAAGAGGTTTCTTCACTGTTGAATCGCAGATGTAATCTGTTGTCCACAGCTGAGGTACTGCATCTACAAGACTCGGCATTTAAAAGTTAAAGGTATTTTTTTTATAACCATTTCTTTCTCAGCTCGCCAGCAGAAGAGAACAGGTTCTGGAAAAAATCTCAAGACAGCCCGGGGAATGTTTCAGTAGGTAAGGGAGCGCTAGTCGATCGAAAAGGGTTCCAGGTTCTTATGTGATAAGATTTTTATTGTTTTTAATTCGGAAGGGGTTCTTATGTGATAAGACTATTAAAAAAAAAGAAAAAAGAAAGCGCTAATCGATCGAAGGTTCTTATGTGATAAGATTTTTATTGTTATTAATTCGGAAGGGGTTCTTATGTGATAAGACTATTAAAAAAAAAGAGCGCAATCGATCAAAGAGTTTGGGTACGGAACCTTAAGTTTTATCAACTGTTATTAGGATAAGTTAAGGACTCGGTCTGTAGTGGCGTACAACGCAGACTGAGAATTTGTTTAGAGGTTATGATTTGTGTACTCACGGGAATATTGTTTGTTGTCCTTGTATTACTGTTGTGTGCAATACCTTTGTGAGTCATTGCCATTAGAGAAACGGGAAGAGTCAC
Organism: Pristiophorus japonicus; assembly: GCF_044704955.1. Taxonomy (NCBI): domain Eukaryota; kingdom Metazoa; phylum Chordata; class Chondrichthyes; family Pristiophoridae; genus Pristiophorus; species Pristiophorus japonicus. The sequence goes on from NW_027251865.1 coordinate 66,938, forward strand.
TAGGGAGAGTTGTGATTCGAAAAAAAAAAATTGATTAGGAAAAGAAACAGTAATTGATTGATCAACTACGATTGGTTCGTGCCAGCATATCTCACACACCCAGACTGAGCCCGAATTAAGAGCCTTTTCAGGCCACGTAACGGCCAGGAGAAGTGGGCGTAGAGAATTCGGTTGGCCGAAAGGATTGTGAGATCAGAAACTGTGGAAAATCTTAATCATCCAGAATGGGGGCTGGAGCAAGTAAACCAACACCAAAAGGGACCCCAGCCCATTTTATGCTCCAGAATTGTGGTCAGTCTTCAATTGACCACCTAAGTGAATGGGTAAAATGGACTGAGGGTGAAAACAGGCCATTTCCACCCGATGGTTCATTCAATTTAGAGAGAATAACCTGTCTAGAAGAATGCCTTATAGACAGAGACCCAGGTAGAAGAGGGAAAAAAAAAGTGAATTGGTCAGCGTTTGGAGATTGGAAAAGGGAAGCTGAGGAACGACACGAGAAGAGCCTAAGAGTTAGCAAGCAGTGTACTAGAGGGAGAAAGCAGGGGGATGAACGGGTAGAGCAGGTGAATCGCCCTCGACATAACAAACACCCATCCGTTATGGTTGCTAAAGAGACAAAGGCACACTCACCTAGGGCTCCGGAGGGTTGGGATATGGATGAGGATGAGGACTGGGATGAGGATTGGACTCCCTACAGCCATCGACCACCGCCGTATGTTCCATCCCCGGGGGGTGCTCCAGGCCAAGGAGGAGACGATCCTCGGGCCGGAGTACAGGGAAACGGGGTAACACCCGCTCCCAACAATACAGGTGAGGCTGCAGGAAATATAAGTCAGTCACAAGGGAATCAATACCGTGACGGCCCTGCAGGGGGCACACGAAGTCATACCCGTGGACCAGAGCCCAGTGCCCTGGAGCCATCATCATCTGCATACCCAGTAAGTCTTACCCGTGGACCAGGGCCCGGTGCCCTGGAGCCATCATTATCTGCATACCCAGTAAGACTTTTTCCCAGTCCACTCTCGGGGGGGGCTCCGGTCCCTATTTATCGACCATGGTCACCAAGTGAATTAAGAATAATTGTGGAAGGATTGGCAGACCCCAAACCAATATTGAAAAGGCCATAGACCAGTTAAAGGTAATCATCTTGTGCCACGAACCCAGAATATTAGATGGTCAAATCTTACTGAAAGCATGGTTAAAGGACACAAAATTTGCCGAACTTGAGATAAAATTCAAAGATTTTAAAACCCATCGAGAGGCTCCAGATACAGATCCCAGCACGAAGCCAGGAGAGGGGTTCTGGGGAAGATGTTGAGAAGCCTTACCTTCGGTGTTCCCGAGGAAAACGAATTGGTCCAAAATTATGGAAACTACACAAAGAAAGGAGGAGGATGTTGAGGATTATGTAGAAAGAGTGCGAGAGATCATGAACCAATGTACAGGCATGAAAATGGAGGAGGTAGAAGCTCCTATGATCAGCGCCGTGGTAAACGGGCTACGGCCCGAACTCAGAGATCCCTTTAAACTAGTTTGTCTCGGATGGCGACAGGAATCGCTATCCCAGGTTGTATCTATGTTAAAGGACATACAAGAGCGAAATAGAGAATCTAAAAGCAAGGTCACCATGTTTGTAGGACAAGCAGCTCCAATGACACCCACCCCGGTGACACCGTCCTACGCCCCACCCCAGGGTAGAGGAAGAGGGCGAGCCAGAGGAGGATATTACAGGGGAAGAGGGAGAGGAGGTGCAGGGCAGGAACAATAGTATACCTGTCACAATTGTGGACAGATTGGACACTGGGCTAGAACTTGCCGGGCAAAACAGCAACAACCAAATCATGATTGGACTCAACAGGCAGATAATAGAGCACACCCTCCCCCTTCAGAACCCAACCAGTATGCGACCCAAGTCCAGGTACATGCTAGACCTCAGACTAATTTCTCTGTGCAAGATCCATTTGGATCACAGAATCAAAAGCAATTCGGCCAACCACCAAATTGCCCGTATAATGATCAATGACGCCCAATCCCAGACCCGAGTGCTGCGAACAAACAGCTGCCTGTCGTTTCGTTAAATGCCATAGGAGAACCTGAAGTAAAAATACGAATACAAGGAAAGGATGTCCCATTCCTAGTGGATACTGGTGCCACCTATTCGGTCCTTTCAAGGGAGGATACGAGGGGAATTCCCACTTCCACTAATCAAACCTCAGTGATTGGACTATCTGGACACGCACAGCAAATGTTTTTCTCCAACCCTATCAATGTACAATTAGAGGATTACGAAGATAGTCATTCATTCCTACTGTCTAAAGAGGTTCCAGTGAATCTGTGTGGACGTGACCTGTTATGTAAAATGAATGCCACGATCCTCTGTTCCCCAGCTGGTCTGGAGGTTCGAGTCCCCATAGATAAATGTGGCGCATATCCACTACTTCAACCCACAACTCCCATATTGTATGCCTGGGAAAATTTGGACCCCACACTAAGCAAAACCCTATCCTATTTGGTTGGTTCATATTGGTGTGTAACAAGGTTAATCACAGACTACCTCAAATCTCAAACCTTGGGCAAGTGGTACGAAACATTACACTGCACAGCATAGTGTGACAACACGGGATCAGACCCTACAGCTAAATCTTTTATCAACCATTCCTGCACCAGAAACATCAATTGATGATCGGAAAAATCTTTATCGGACCCGAAGGGATAGCGGCAGGGGTTGAATTATCCTCCCACAGTCAGAGCTTGTTTAGGGTTAAAGGGAGCATTCCACACTGCACCCTTGCGGTTGCAGGCACGTATAAACCCCAGGATTTAGGACGAATGGTTAAAAGAATGCAAGGATCCCCAGTACAAGAGGAATGGCACACACGTAATGGAACTTTGGGGCAACATGAAAGGGGGGGAGGCTATTCTGTCAAGTTGAATGGGAAAGTATACTTCGATGCTGTCTTAGAAGAAAGGATGCTCTCAGCCACTAGCTTCCCAGTACGACAAAGCACAGCAGAGCTTCTTGCTAAAGTTCCAGAACAACTATGGTCTACACACTCTAATGAAGTAGGGAGGATGCTTACCGCACAACCCTATAAGGTAGCGATCAATTCAACCGCCCCGCTCCCCAAGAAGCCCCAATACCCCTTGTCCCCAGCCGCAGAACAAGGTATTGAGCCAGTCATTAAGTCCCTGCTGGCCCAGGGAGTAATCGTTCCAACTAGAAGTCCATGTAACACACCGATCTTTCCGGTGCAGAAGCCCAATAGTGACAAATGGAGATTTGTCCAAGACCTACGGGCCGTGAATCATTCGGTATTCCCAACTTATCCAGTGGTACCCAACCCGGCAATTATACTTGCCAGTATTCCGGCATCATCAACGTATTACACAGTAGTTGATCTGTGTTCAGCATTTTTCTCAATACCCATTCACCCAGAGTCTCAATTCCTGTTTGCCTTCACGTATAAAGGACGCCAATATACGTGGACAAGATTCCCGCAGGGATTTACCGAGAGCCCTACCATATTCTCACAGTGCCTAAAGAGGGATCTGGAAGATGTAATTTTACCAGCAGGTTCTACACTTGTGCAGTATGTTGACGACTTATTGCTCGCCTCACCCTCCAAATTGGCCTGCGAAACGGACTCCCTTGTGTTATTAAAAGCTCTGGCCTCGAAAGGACACAAGGTGTCAAAGGCAAAGTTACAATTTGTCTCAGAAAAGGTTCGGTATCTAGGGCACGAATTGGTCAGAGATACGAGACAATTGACACAAGACCGAGTAAAAGCAATCTGCTCTGCCCCACTACCTGTAACCAAGAGAGAAATGAAACACCTCGGCATGACAGGATACTGCCGGCAATGGGTTACGAGTTATTCCGAGATTGTTAGACCACTGTTAGACATGTCCATGCCCGCACTACCAGAGAAGTTGATTTGGAATGAGGTATCCCGGAATGCTTTTCAGAATCTTAAGCAGTCCCTCACTTCAGCACCAGCCTTGGGAATTACCAGATTACACTAAGCTATTCAACTTATTTGTGCATCACATGTCGGGTTTTGCGCAATCTGTTTTGACTCAGTTACATGGGGACAGGCAGCGACCGGTAGCGTATTACAGTACCCAACTAGACCCCAGTGGCACGCGGACTACCAGGATGTCTTCCTTCGTTGGCAGCAGGTTATTATGCGATGCAACAGGCTCAGACAATAACTCTAAATCATCAGACCATTTTGTATATCCCACACTGTTGAGATTTTACTTACTAAGTGTGCCACCCAACACCTAACCTCCGCAAGAACCACTAAATACGAGGTCGAACTGTTATCAAATCCGAACCTTGTCATCAAAAGATGCACTACCTTAAATCCAGCCACTCTACTCCCCACGGAAGACGACGGCGAACCCCATTCATGTGAAATGGTAACCGAATTAGTGACTAAACCACGTATCAATCTAACAGATGTACCAATGTGTAACCCTGATCTAGTGTACTATGTTGACGGATCAGCCTTACGAAATGATAGGGGCCAACCTAGAGCGGCTTATGCAATTGTAACTCAGTTTAATGTTGTCGAAACAGCCTCTCTTCCAGACTCCTTTTCAGCCCAACAAGCCGAATTGTTTGCGTTAACTCGAGCCTGTATTCTGGCTGAAGGACACACAGTTAATATCTACACTGACTCCAGGTATGCTTTTGGGGTATCACATGACTATGGACAAATTTGGAAGATTCGCGGGTACCTGACTTCTTCAGGAACCCCTATCAAAAATGCAGAACAAGTGGAAAATCTCCTGCAAGCCATTCAATGCCCCTTGAAACTTGCCATTGTCAAATGCCAGGCACATACAGGCCAGTCGAATGAGGTGGCACTTGGGAATGCCAGAGCTGATAATGCAGCTAAGTCAGCAGCTCTGTCGAAAGGGGGGATGCAGGTGTCGTTGTTCCCACTAAGGAAAAATAATTGCTCAGACCCGCCACCCACTATTAATGAGTGCTGGCCTTTCAGACACAGGCCAGTACGGAGGTGGAGACAGACCCACCACCCACTATTAATGATATACTGACCTTTCAGACACAGACCAGTACGGAGGAGGAGACAGACCCACCACCCACTATTAATGATGAACTGACCTTTCAGACACAGGCCAGTACGGAGGTGGAGACAGACCCACCACCCACTATTAATGATATACTGACCTTTCAGACACAGACCAGTACGGAGGAGGAGGAGGAGACAGACCCACCACCCACTATTAATGACGTGCTGACCTTTCAGACACAGACCAGTACGGAGGAGGAGGAGGAGACAGACCCACCACCCACTATTAATGACGTGCTGGCCTTTCAGACACAGGCCAGTACGGAGGAGGAGGAGACAGACCCACCACCCACTATTAATGACGTGCTGGCCTTTCAGACACAGGCCAGTACGGAGGAGGAGGAGGAGACAGAAACACCACCCACTATTAATGACGTGCTGACCTTTCAGACACAGGCCAGTACGGAGGTGGAGACAGACACACCACCCACTATTAATGACGTGCTGGCCTTTCAGACACAGACCAGTACGGAGGAGGAGGAGACAGACACACCACCCACTATTAATGACGTGCTGACCTTTCAGACACAGACCAGTACGGAGGAGGAGACAGACCCACCACCCACTATTAATGATGTGCTGACCTTTCAGACACAGACCAGTACGGAGGAGGAGGAGGAGACAGACCCACCACCCACTATTAATGATGCTGACTTTTCAGACACAGACCAGTACGGAGGAAGAGGAGACAGACCCACCACCCACTATTAATGATATACTGACCTTTCAGACACAGGCCAGTACGGAGGAGGAGACAGACCCACCACCCACTATTAATGATGTGCTGACCTTTCAGACACAGGCCAGTACGGAGGAGGAGACAGACCCACCACCCACTATTAATGACGTGTGACCTTTCAGACACAGGCCAGTACGGAGGAGGTGGTGACCTGGACGAAGGATCAATGTTATAAAAATCCAGAAGGAATATGGGTTCACCATGACGGCCGCGTGGTGGCCCCAAGTTACTTACTTCCATGGATTGCCCGATGTGTTCATACATTCACACATGCAGCCAAAGGGGGATTGGCAGATTATATTTTGGCAACTTGGTATGCACCAGGTATTTCGGCAATTGCAAAACAAATCTGTGAAAATTGTGTTACCTGTCAGACAATGAATCCGGGTAAGACGGAAAAAGTAGAATCTGCCTCCCACCCAAATCCAGTCGGGCCTTTTGTACATTTACAAATGGATTTTATTGAATTACCTATGTGTATGGGATTCAAGTATGTATTAGTTATTGTAGATGTGTTCTCTAGATGGATTGAAGCCTTTCTATGTAAAAAGGCCGATGCCACTACTGTTGCTAAATGTTTGTTAAAAGAAATTGTACCGCGCGTCGGAATTCCTGCTAAGCTTTCTAGTGATAATGGGTCACATTTCACGGGAACTGTTATAAGAGAAATGTGTAAAGCTTCACAGATTAATCAACGTTTTCATTGCAGTTATCATCCACAATCAGCTGGACTTGTTAAAAGATATAATGGAATGCTTAAAAATAAGCTGGCAAAACTATGTAATGACACTGGACTGAAATGGACAGAACTGCTGCCCTTAGCTTTGATGGTAATGCGATCTGCAACCAACAGAACAACAGGCCTGTCACCGCATGAGATAGTTATGGGACGTCCCCAACGACTACCTTTTACTAAACCATTTACTGCAAAAAAGATGGACATCCACAAAATGGAGGAAAATATGTTGAATTATTATATTGCACGAACCAAATGTATTTCCAGCTTTCATTCACAGGTAAAGGAAGCTCAAGTCAAGCCAGCGGAAGGGAAGTGGCATAACCTGGAGCCAGGGGAATTCGTTTACATCAAGATTTTTAAAAGGAAAAGCAGTCTACAGCCAAGATTCGAAGGACCATACCAGGTCTTGCTGGCGACCAATACTGCAATCAAGGTAAAGGAAAGACCAACATGGATCCACGCATCCCATTGCAAACGGGCACCCGACCAGGAGGAAGGGACGAAGGAATCAGAGGAACAGAAAAAGGAAGACTGAATAAGGAACTGTATGGACTATGGGGACTGATGGTGCTGGGCTTGACAGGGTTTTACTTCGCATTATTGATTATACCAGGGGTACAGACTCACCACCGAAGGGAATTGCACGTAAACGTATTTATGGCACTGAGTCATAGGTATGCTCAAGAAAGAAACTTGTCGAGTTGTTGGATATGTTCCCATGTACCTGTCCACTCCAGGGGGGGTATTCGCCTGAGATCTGTCCCCTTTAACGAATCAGAAATGGTAGAATGGTTGACAGTGCAAAACAGGACAAAACTAACTAAGGGGCCAGAAACAAAGGAGCAAACAGAATGGAGGTCGGCAGGGTATAATCTTACAGCCTTCCAGGGATGGTACCAGCCCAATTATGATAATAACCGTCAGCCTCCCTTCCTAAGCATTACTCCCAGAATAGGAAATCCTGAGGGTATAATATGCCTAGTGAGTAATGAAACTAAAAGAAATGGAAATGGAGAGACTGTACAAGATCAGAATGGATTGAGTTGTCCTTGTGAAGGACAAAATGGGGTAATGTGGAAATGTATTTTTATCTAAGCTGATACCATACGGTATTTGTGTGCCTTTTAATTAAAATGGAGTCCTGGCCCTACCAGAACTTTCTGCATTTTAGCAGCCAGCTTATTATGAACAGCTAAACCTGCTGTTAGATGGCTGATGGTTATCAGACAGCTAGGAGACAAGTCATGCTGAGACAAATAACCCCCCCCATGGTGCTCTCGTATTGTCTACACGACAGGAGTTCCATGTCACCCCACCCTTATCTTCTAGCCATTATCTCTTTCCTTTACCTCATCCATTTGAAGCAAACAGGTAAACTGACCAGGAAATTGGATAATCCTGATACAATACAAGGCAGGTGATAGCCCATTACCTATGACTCATGGAGTAATGGCCGTTTGGCTTTCTGATAACCCTGACAAAAGGAAATATCTCGACACCATGTCAGGACCAGGATATAGTAATTAACTCTTTATCTGTATTCACTGACTGTGAGACAGAGCAATACACAGGGAGAGGCCACAACTTGGGTTTTACTGTACAAATATCTTGTGAAGCTGTACCATTGGGGAGGTTTCATTTAGCCCTTGACTGAGTGAAACCTACCACTTGCGAGCAAGTAAATTAAAAGGGAAACTTCCATCGGAGCTGTAAGTGTCGGAGTCATTCTTTTCTGAGGTCGAGATTTCGATTTCCCTCACACACTGATCCTCACATTCACACACACTTCAGCTGGGTCTCGATCACTGGACCCTGAGACTGGTCCCTCACACACTAATCCTCACATTCACACACACTTCAGCTGGGTCTGGATCACTGGACCCTGAGACTGGTCCCTCACACACTGATCCTCATATTCACACACACTTCAGCTGGGTCTGGATCACTAGACCCTGAGACTGGTCCCTCACACACTGAGCCTCACATTCACACACACTTCAGCTGGGTCTGGATCACTGGAACCTGAGACTGGTCCTTCACACACTGATCCTCACATTCACACACACTTCAGCTGGGTCTGGATCACTGGACACTGAGACTGGTCCCTCACACACTGAGCCTCACATTCACACACACTTCAGCAGGGTCTGGATCACTAGACCCAGAGATTGGTCCCTCACACACTGATCCTCACATTCACACACACTTCAACTGGGTCTGGATAACTGGACACTGAGACTGGTCCCACACACATTGAACCTCACATTCACACACACTTCAGCTGGGTCTGGATCACTGGAACCTGAGATTGGTCCCTCACACACTGATCCTGACATTCACACACGCTTCAGCTGGGTCTGGATCACTAGACCCTGAGACAGGTCCCTCACACACTGATCCTCACATTCACAAACACTTCAGTTGGGTCTGGATCACTAGACACTGAGACTGGTCCCTCACACACTGATCCTCACATTCACACACACTTCAGCTGGGTCTAGATCACTGGACCCTGAGACTGGTCCCTCACACAATGAGCCTCACATTCACACAGTCTTGAGCTGGGTCTGGATCACTGGACCCTGAGACTGGTCCCTCACACACTGATCCTCACATTCACACACACTTCAGCTGGGTCTGGATTACTGGACCCTGAGACTGGTCCCTCACACACTGATCCTCACATTCACACACACTTAAGCTGGGTCTGGATCACTGGACCCTGAGACTGGTCCCTCACACACTGGGCCTCACATTCACACACACTTCAGCTGGGTCTGGATCACTGGACCCTGAGACTGGTCCCTCACACACTGATCCTCACATTCACACACACTTCAGCTGGGTCTGGATTACTCGACCCTGAGACTGGTCCCTCACACACTGATCCTCACATTCACACACACTTCAGCTGGGTCTGGATCAATGGACCCTGAGACTGGTCCCTCACACACTGAGCCTCACATTCACACACACTTCAGCTGGGTCTGGATCACTAGACCCTGAGACTGGTCCCTCACACACTTATCCTCACATTCACACACACCTCAGCTGGGTCTGGATCACTAGACCCTGAGACTGGTATCTCACACACTGATCCTCATATTCACACACACTTCAGCTGGGTCTGGATCACTAGATCCTGAGACCGGTCCCTCACACACTGAGCCTCACATTCACACACACTTCAGCTGGGCACTGGATCACTGGACACTGAGACTGGTCCCTCACACACTGATCCTCACATTCACACACACTTCAGCTGGGTCTGGATCACTGGACCCTGAGACTGGTCCCTCACACACTGATCCTCACATTCACACACACTTCAGCTGGATCTAGATGACTGGACCCTGAGACTGGTCCCTCACACACTGATCCTCACATTCACACACACTTCAGCTGGATCTAGATGACTGGACCCTGACACTGGTCCCTCACACACTGATCCTCACATTCACACACACTTCAGCTGGATCTAGATGACTGGACCCTGAGACTGGTCCCTCACACACTGAGCCTCACATTCACACACACTTCAGCTTGGTCTGGATTACTGGACCCTGAGACTGGTCCCTCACACACTGAGCCTCACATTCACACACACTTCAGCTGGGTCTGGATCACTGGACCCTGAGACTGGACCCTCACACACTGATCCTCACATTCACACACACTTCAGTTGGGTCTGGATCACTAGACACTGAGAGTGGTCCTTCACACACTGAGCCTCACATTCACACGCACTTCAGCTGGGTCTGGATCACTGGACCCTGAGGCTGGTCCCTCACACACTGATCCTCACATTCACACACACTTCAGCTGGGTCTGGATCACTGGACCCTGAGCCTGGTCCCTCACACACTGAGCCTCACATTCACACACACTTCAGCCGGGTCTGGATTACTGGACACTGAGACTGGTCCCACACACATTGAACCTCACATTCACACACACTTCAGCTGGGTCTGGATCACTGGAACCTGAGATTGGTCCCTCACACACTGATCCTGACATTCACACACGCTTCAGCTGGGTCTGGATCACTAGACCCTGAGACAGGTCCCTCACACACTGATCCTCACATTCACAAACACTTCAGTTGGGTCTGGATCACTAGACACTGAGACTGGTCCCTCACACACTGATCCTCACATTCACACACACTTCAGCTGGGTCTAGATCACTGGACCCTGAGACTGGTCCCTCACACAATGAGCCTCACATTCACACAGTCTTGAGCTGGGTCTGGATCACTGGACCCTGAGACTGGTCCCTCACACACTGATCCTCACATTCACACACACTTCAGCTGGGTCTGGATTACTGGACCCTGAGACTGGTCCCTCACACACTGATCCTCACATTCACACACACTTAAGCTGGGTCTGGATCACTGGACCCTGAGACTGGTCCCTCACACACTGGGCCTCACATTCACACACACTTCAGCTGGGTCTGGATCACTGGACCCTGAGACTGGTCCCTCACACACTGATCCTCACATTCACACACACTTCAGCTGGGTCTGGATTACTCGACCCTGAGACTGGTCCCTCACACACTGATCCTCACATTCACACACACTTCAGCTGGGTCTGGATCAATGGACCCTGAGACTGGTCCCTCACACACTGAGCCTCACATTCACACACACTTCAGCTGGGTCTGGATCACTAGACCCTGAGACTGGTCCCTCACACACTTATCCTCACATTCACACACACCTCAGCTGGGTCTGGATCACTAGACCCTGAGACTGGTATCTCACACACTGATCCTCATATTCACACACACTTCAGCTGGGTCTGGATCACTAGATCCTGAGACCGGTCCCTCACACACTGAGCCTCACATTCACACACACTTCAGCTGGGCACTGGATCACTGGACACTGAGACTGGTCCCTCACACACTGATCCTCACATTCACACACACTTCAGCTGGGTCTGGATCACTGGACCCTGAGACTGGTCCCTCACACACTGATCCTCACATTCACACACACTTCAGCTGGATCTAGATGACTGGACCCTGAGACTGGTCCCTCACACACTGATCCTCACATTCACACACACTTCAGCTGGATCTAGATGACTGGACCCTGACACTGGTCCCTCACACACTGATCCTCACATTCACACACACTTCAGCTGGATCTAGATGACTGGACCCTGAGACTGGTCCCTCACACACTGAGCCTCACATTCACACACACTTCAGCTTGGTCTGGATTACTGGACCCTGAGACTGGTCCCTCACACACTGAGCCTCACATTCACACACACTTCAGCTGGGTCTGGATCACTGGACCCTGAGACTGGACCCTCACACACTGATCCTCACATTCACACACACTTCAGTTGGGTCTGGATCACTAGACACTGAGAGTGGTCCCTCACACACTGAGCCTCACATTCACACGCACTTCAGCTGGGTCTGGATCACTGGACCCTGAGGCTGGTCCCTCACACACTGATCCTCACATTCACACACACTTCAGCTGGGTCTGGATCACTGGACCCTGAGCCTGGTCCCTCACACACTGAGCCTCACATTCACACACACTTCAGCCGGGTCTGGATTACTGGACGCTGAGACTGGTCCCTCACACACTGATCATCACATTCACACACACTTCAGCTGGGTCTGGATCACTAGACCCTGAGACTGGTCCCTCACACACTGAGCCTCACATTCACACACACTTCTGTTGGGTCTGGATCACTAGACCCTGAGACTGTTCCCTCACACACTGAGCCTCACATTCACACACACTTCAGCTGGGTCTGGATCACTGGACCCTGAGACTGGTCCCTCACACACTGAGCCTCACATTCACACACACTTCAGCTGGATCTAGATGACTGGACCCTGAGACTGGTCCCTCACACACTGATCCTCACATTCACACACACTTCAGCTGGGTCTGCATCACTAGAACCTGAGACTGGTCCCTCACACACTAATCCTCACATTCACACACACTTCAGCTGGGTCTGGATCACTAGGTCCTGGGACTGGTCCCTCACAAACTGATCCTCATATTCACACACACTTCAGCTGGGTCTGGATCACTGGACCCTGAGACTGGTCCCTCACACACTGAGCCTCACATTCACACACACTTCAGCTGGGTCTGGATCACTGGACCCTGAGACTGGACCCTCACACACTGAGCCTCACATTCACACGCACTTCAGCTGGGTCTGGATCACTGGACCCTGAGGCTGGTCCCTCACACACTGATCCTCACATTCACACACACTTCAGCTGGGTCTGGATCACTGGACCCTGAGACTGGTCCCTCACACACTGAGCCTCACATTCACACATACTTCAGCTGGGTCCGGATCACTGGACCCTGAGACTGGTCCCTCACATACTGATCCTCACATTCACACACACTTCTGTTGGGTCTGGATCACTAGACCCTGAGACTGTTCCCTCACACACTGAGCCTCACATTCACACACACTTCAGCTGGATCTAGATGACTGGACCCTGAGACTGGTCCCTCACACACTGAGCCTCACATTCACACACACTTCAGCTTGGTCTGGATTACTGGACCCTGAGACTGGTCCCTCACACACTGATCCTCACATTCACACACACTTCAGCTGGGTCTGCATCACTAGAACCTGAGACTGGTCCCTCACACACTAATCCTCACATTCACACACACTTCAGCTGGGTCTGGATCACTAGACCCTGAGACCGGTCCCTCACACACTGAGCCTCACATTCACACACACTTCAGCTGGGTCTGGATCACTGGACACTGAGACTGGTCCCTCACACACTGATCCACACATTCACACACGCTTCAGCTGGGTCTGGATCACTGGACCCTGAGACTGGTCCCTCACACACTGATCCTCACATTCACACACACTTCAGCTGGGTCTGGATTACTGGACCCTGAGACTGGTCCCTCACACACTGAGCCTCACATTCACACACACTTCAGCTGGGTCTGGATCACTAGACCCTGAGACTGGTCCCTCACACACTAATCCTCACATTCACACACACTTCAGCTGGGTCTGGATCACTAGACCCTGAGACTGGTATCTCACACACTGATCCTCATATTCACACACACTTCAGCTGGGTCTGGATCACTAGACACTGAGGCCGGTCCCTCACACACTGAGCCTCACATTCACACACACTTCAGCTGGGTCTGGATCACTGGACACTGAGACTGGTCCCTCACACACTGATCCTCACATTCACACACACTTCAGCTGGGTCTGGATCACTGGACACTGAGACTGGTCCCTCACACACTGAGCCTCAAATTCACACACACTTCAGCAGGGTCTGGATCACTGGACCCTGAGACTGGTCCCTCACACACTGAGCCTCACATTCACACACACTTCAGCTGGGTCTGGATCACTGGACCCTGAGACTGGACCCTCACACACTGATCCTCACATTCACACACACTTCAGCTGGTTCTGGATCACTAGAACCTGAGGCTGGTCCCTCACACACTGAGCCTCACATTCACACACACTTCAGCTGGGTCTGGATCACTGGACCCTGAGATTGGTCCCTCACACACTGAGCCTCACATTCACACACACTTCAGCGGGGTCTGGATTACTGGACCCTGAGACTGGTCCCTCACACACTGATCCTCACATTCACACACACTTAAGCTGGGTCTGGATCACTAGACCCTGAGACTGGTCCCTCACACACTGAGCCTCACATTCACACACACTTCAGCTGGGTCTGGATCACTGGACCCTGAGACTGGTCCCTCACACACTGAGCCTCACATTCACACACACTTCAGCTGGGTCTGGATCACTAGACCCTGAGACTGGTCCCTCACACACTGATCTTCACATTCACACACACTTCAGCTGGGTCTGGATCACTTGACCCTGAGACTGGTCCCTCACACACTGAGCCTTACATTCACACACACTTCAGCTGGGTCTGGATCACTAGACCCTGAGACTGGTCCCTCACACACTAATCCTCACATTCACACAAACTTCAGCTGGGTCTGGATCACTAGACACTGAGACTGTTCCCTCACACACTGAGCCTCACATTCACACACTCTTCAGCTGGATCTAGATCACTGGACCCTGAGACTGGTCCCTCACACACTGAGCCTCACATTCACACACACTTCAGCTTGGTCTGGATTACTGGACCCTGAGACTGGTCCCTCACACAATGATCCTCACATTCACACACACTTCAGCTGGGTCTGGATTACTGGACCCTGAGACTGCTCCCTCACACACTGAGCCTCACATTCACACACACTTCAGCTGGGTCTGGATCACTGGACCCTGAGACTGGTCCCTCACACACTGATCCTCACATTCACACACACTGCAGCTGGGTCTGGATCACTGGACCCTGAGACTGGTCCCTCACACACTGAGCCTCACATTCACACACACTTCAGCTGGGTCTAGATCACAGGACCCAGGAGACTGGTCCCTCACACACTGAGCCTCACATTCAGACGCACTTCAGCTGGGTCTGGATCACTAGACACTGAGACTGGTCCCTCACACACTGAGCCTCACATTCACACACACTTCAGCTGGGTCTGGATCACTGGACCCTGAGGCTGGTCCCTCAAACACTGATCCTCACATTCACACACACTTCAGCTGGATCTAGATCACTGGACCCTGAGACTGGTCCCTCACACACTGAGCCTCACATTCACACACATGTCACTGGGTCTGGATCACTAGACACTGAGACTGGTCCCTCACACACTGAGCCTCACATTCACACACACTTCAGCTGGGTCTGGATCACTGGACCCTGAGACTGGTCCCTCAAACACTGAGCCTCACATTCACACACACTTCAGCTGCGTCTGGATCACGAGATCCTGAGACTGGTCCCTCACACACTGATCCTCACATTAACACACACTTCAGCTGGGACTGGATCACTGGACCCTGAGACTGGTCCCTCACACACTGAGCCTCACATTTACACAAACTTCAGCTGGTTCTGGATCACTAGAACCTGAGGCTGGTCCCTCACACACTGAGCCTCACATTCACACACACTTCAGCTGGGTCTGGATCACTGGACCCTGAGATTGGTCCCTCACACACTGAGCCTCACATTCACACACACTTCAGCTGGGTCTGGATCACTGGACCCTGAGACTGGTCCCTCACACACTGAGCCTCACATTCACACACACTTCAGCTGGGTCTGGATTACTGGACCCTGAGACTGGTCCCTCACACACTGATCCTCACATTCACACACACTTAAGCTGGGTCTGGATCACTAGACCCTGAGACTGGTCCCTCACACACTGATCATCACATTCACACACACTTCAGCTGGGTCTGGATCACTAGACCCTGAGACTGGTCCCTAACACACTGAGCCTCACATTCACACACACTTCAGCTGGGTCTGGATCACTGGACACTGAGACTGGTCCCTCACACACTGAGCCTCACATTCACACACACTTCAGCTGGGTCTGGATCACTAGACCCTGAGACTGGTCCCTCACACACTGATCTTCACATTCACACACACTTCAGCTGGGTCTGGATCACTTGACCCTGAGACTGGTCCCTCACACACTGAGCCTCACATTCACACACACTTCAGCTGGGTCTGGATCACTGGACCCTGAGACTGGTCCCTCACACACTGAGCCTCTCATTCACACACACTTCAGCTGGATCTAGATTACTGGACCCTGAGACTGGTCCCTCACTCACTAATCCTCACATTCACACACACTTCAGCTGGGTCTGGATCACTAGATCCTAAGACTGGTCCCTCACACACTGATCCTCATATTCACACACACTTCAGCTGGGTCTGGATCACTAGACCCTGAGACTGGTCCCTCACACACTGAGCCTCATATTCACACACACTTCAGCTGGGTCTGGATCACTGGACACTGAGACTGGTCCCTCACACACTGATCCTCACATTCACACACGCTTCAGCTGGGTCTGGATCACTAGAACCTGAGGCTGGTCCCTCACACACTGATCCTCACGTTCACAAACACTTCAGCTGGGTCTGGATCACAAGACCCTGAGACTGGTTCCTCACACACTGGTCCTCACATTCACACACACTTCAGCTGGTTCTGGATCACTAGACCCTGAGACTGGTCCCTCACACAATGATCCTCATATTCACACACACTTAAGCTGGGTCTGGATCACTAGACCCTGAGACTGGTCCCTCACACACTGAGCCTCACATTCACACACACTTCAGCTGGGTCTGGATCAATGGACCCTGAGACTGGTCCCTCACACACTGATCCTCACATTCACACACACTTCAGCTGGGTCTGGATCACTGGACCCTGAGACTGGTCCCTCACACACTGATCCTCACATTCACACACACTTCAGCTGGTTCTGGATCACTAGACCCTGAGACTGGTCCCTCACACAATGATCCTCATATTCAGACACACTTCAGCTGGGTCTGGATCACTAGACCCTGAGACTGGTCCCTCACACACTGAGCCTCACATACACACACAATTCAGCTGGGTCTGGATCACTGGTCACTGAGACTGGTCCCTCACACACTGATCCTCACATTCACACACGCTTCAGCTGGGTCTGGATCAATAGACCCTGAGACTGGTCCCTCACACACTGATCCTCACATTCACACACACTTCAGCTGGGTCTGGATCACGAGACCCTGAGACTGTTCCCTCACACACTGATCCTCACATTCACTCACACTTCAGCTGGGTCTGGATCACTGGACCCTGAGACTAGCCCCTCACACACTGAGCCTCACATTCACACACAATTCAGCTGGGTCTGGATCACGAGACCCTGAGACTGGTCCCTCACACACTGAGCCACACATTCACACACACTTCAGCTGGGTCTGGATCAATGGATCCTGAGACTGGTCCCTCACACACTGATCCTCACATTCACACACACTTCAGCTGGGTCTGGATCACTGGACGCTGAGACTGGTCCCTCACACACTGATCCTCACATTCACACACACTTCAGCTGGGTCTGGATCACTAGACCCTGAGGCTGGACCCTCACACACTGATCCTCACATTCACACACACTTTAGCTGGGTCTGGATCACTGGACCCTGAGACTAGTCCCTCACACACTGATCCTCACATTCACACACACTTCAGCTGGGTCTGGATTACTCGACCCTGAGACTGGTCCCTCACACACTGATCCTCACATTCACACACACTTCAACTGGGTCTAGATCAATGGACCCTGAGACTGGTCACTCACACACTGAGCCTCACATTCACACACACTTCAGCTGGGTCTGGATCACTAGACCCTGAGACTGGTCCCTCACACACTAATCCTCACATTCACACACACTTCAGCTGGGTCTGGATCACTAGACCCTGAGACTGGTATCTCACACACTGATCCTCATATTCACACACACTTCAGCTGGGTCTGGATCACTAGACCCTGAGACCGGTCCCTCACACACTGAGTCTCACATTCACACACACTTCAGGTGGGTCTGGATCACTAGACCCTGAGACTGGTCCCTCACACACTGATCCTCACATTCACACACACTTCAGCTGGGTCTGGATCACTGGACACTGAGACTGGTCCCTCACACACTGATCCTCACATTCACACACACTTCAGCTGGGTCTGGATCACTGGACACTGAGACTGGTCTCTCACACACTGAGCCTCAAATTCAAACACACTTCAGCAGCGTCTGGATCACTGGACCCTGAGACTGGTCCCTCACACACTGAGCCTCACATTCACACACACTTCAGCTGGGTCTGGATCACTGGACCCTGAGACTGGACCCTCACACACTGATCCTCACATTCACACACACTTCAGTTCGGTCTGGATCACTAGACACTGAGACTGGTCCCTCACACACTGAGCCTCACATTCACACACACTTCAGCTGGGTCTGGATCACTGGACACTGAGGCTGGTCCCTTACACACTGATCCTCACATTCACACACACTTCAGCCGGTTCTGGATTACTGGACCCTGAGACTGGTCCCTCACACACTGATCATCACATTCACACACACTTCAGCTGGGGCTGGATCACGAGACCCTGAGACTGGTCCCTCACACAATGATCCTCACATTCACACACACTTCAGCTGGGTCTGGATCACTAGACCCTGAGGCTGGTCCCTCACACACTGAGCCTCACATTCACACACACTCCAGCTGGGTCTGGATCACTGGACCGTGAGACTGGTCCCTCACACACTGAGCCTCACATTCACACACAGTTCAGCTGGGTCTGGATCACGAGACCCTGAGACTGGTCCCTCACACAATGATCCTCACATTCACACACACTTAAGCTGGGTCTGGATCACTAGACCGTGAGGCTGGTCCCTCACACACTGAGCCTCACATTCACACACACTTCAGCTGGGTCTGGATCACTGGACCCTGAGACTGGTCCCTCACACACTGAGCCTCACATTCACACACACTTCAGCTGGGTCTGGATCACGAGACCCTGAGACTGGTCCCTCACACACTGATCTTCACATTCACACACACTTCAGCTGGGTCTGGATCACTTGACCCTGAGACTGGTCCCTCACACACTGAGCGTTACATTCACACACACTTCAGCTGGGTCTGGATCACTAGACCCTGAGACTGGTCCCTCACACACTAATCCTCACATTCACACACACTTCAGCGGGGTCTG
Source organism: Pristiophorus japonicus (assembly GCF_044704955.1). Taxonomy (NCBI): domain Eukaryota; kingdom Metazoa; phylum Chordata; class Chondrichthyes; family Pristiophoridae; genus Pristiophorus; species Pristiophorus japonicus. The sequence goes on from NW_027251865.1 coordinate 86,243, forward strand.
GATCACTAGATCCTGAGACTGGTCCCTCAAAAACTGATCCTGATATTCACACACACTTCAGCTGGATCTGGATCACTAGACCCTGAGACTGGTCCACCACACTGATCCTCACATTCACACACGCTTCAGCTGGGTCTGGATCACTGGACCCTGAGACTGGTCCCTCACACACTGATCCTCACATTCACACACACTTCTGTTGGGTCTGGATCACTTGACCCTGAGACTGTTCCCTCACACACTGAGCCTCACATTCACACACACTTCAGCTGGATCTAGATCACTGGACCCTGAGACTGGTCCCTCACACACTGAGCCTCACATTCACACACACTTCAGCTTGGTCTGGATTACTGGACCCTGAGACTGGTCTCTCACACACTGATCCTCAAGTTCACACACACTTCAGCTGGGTCTGGATCACTCGACCCTGAGACTGGTCCCTCACAATCTAATCCTCACATTCACACACACTTCAGCTGGGTCTGGATCACTTGATCCTGAGACTGGTCCCTCACAAACTGATCCTCATATTCACACACACTTCAGCTGGGTCTGGATCACTAGACCCTGAGACTGGTCCCTCACACACTGATCCTCACATTCACACACGCTTCAGCTGGGTCTGGATCACTGGACCCTGAGACTGGTCCCTCACACACTGATCCTCACATTCACACACACTTCTGTTGGGTCTGGATCACTAGACCCTGAGACTGTTACCTCACACACTGAGCCTCACATTCACACACACTTCAGCTGGATCTAGATCACTGGACCCTGAGACTGGTCCCTCACACACTGATCCTCACATTCACACACACTTCTGTTGGGTCTGGATCACTAGACCCTGAGGCTGGTCCCTCACACACTGAGCCTCACATTCACACACACTTCAGCTTGGTCTGGATTACTGGACCCTGAGACTGGTCCCTCACACACTGATCCTCACATTCACACACACTTCAGCTGGGTCTGGATCACTAGACCCTGAGACTGGTCCCTCACACACTGAGCCTCACATTCACACACACTTCAGCTGGGTCTGGAACACTGGACCCTGAGACTGGTCCCTCACACACTGATCCTCACATTCACACACACTTCAGCTGGGTCTGGATCACTGGATCCTGAGAATGGTCCCTCACACACTGAGCCTCACATTCACACACACTTCAGCTGGGTCTGGATCACTGGACCCTGAGACTGGTCCCTCATACACTGAGCCTCACATTCACACACACTTCAGCTGGGTCTGGATCACTGGACCCTGAGACTGGTCCCTCATACACTCGGCCTCACATTCACAAACACTTCAGCTGGGTCTGGATCACTGGACACTGAGACTGGTCCCTCACACACTGAGCCTCACATTCACACACACTTCAGCTGGGTCTGGATCACTAGACCCTGAGACTGGTCCCTCACACACTGATCTTCACATTCACACACACTTCAGCTGGGTCTGGATCACTAGACCCTGAGACTGGTCCCTCACACACTGAGCCTTACATTCATACACACTTCAGCTGGGTCTGGATCACTAGACACTGAGACTGGTCCCTCACACACTAATCCTCACATTCACACACACTTCAGCTGGGTCTGGATCACTTGACCCTGAGACTGGTCCCTCACACACTGAGCCTCACATTCACACACACATCAGCTAGGTCTGGATCACTAGACACTGAGACTGGTCCCTCACACACTGATCTTCACATTCACACACACTTCAGCTCGGTCTGGATCACTAGACCCTGAGACTGGTCCCTCACACACTGAGCCTTACATTCATACACACTTCAGCTGGGTCTGGATCACTAGACACTGAGACTGGTCCCTCACACACTGATCCTCATATTCACACACACTTCAGCTGGGTCTGGATCACTAGAGACTGAGACTGGTCCCTCACACACTGAGCCTCACATTCACACACACTTCAGCTGGGTCTGGATCACTAGACCCTGAGGCTGGTCCCTCACACACTGATCCTCACATTCACACACACTTCAGCTGGGTCTGGATCACTAGACCCTGAGACTGTTCCCTCACACACTGAGCCTCACATTCACACACACTTCAGCTGGATCAAGATCACTGGACCCTGAGACTGGTCCCTCACACACTGAGCCTCACATTCACACACACTTCAGCTTGGTCTGGATTACTGGACCCTGAGACTGGTCCCTCACACACTGATCCTCACATTCACACACACTTCAGCTAGGTCTGGATCACTAGACCCTGACTGGTCCCTCACACACTGAGCCTCACATTCACACACACTTCAGCTGGGTCTGGATCACTGGACCCTGAGACTGGTCCCTCACACACTGGGCCTCACATTCACACACACTTCAGCTGGGTCTGGATCACTGGACCCTGAGACTGGTCCCTCACACACTGGGCCTCACATTCACACACACTTCAGCTGGGTCTGGATCACTGGACCCTGAGACTGGTCCCTCACACTCTGATCCTCACATTCACACACACTTCAGCTGGGTCTGGATCACGAGACCCTGAAACTGTTCCCTCACACACTGAGCCTCACATTCACACACACTGCAGCTGGGTCTGGATCACTGGACCCTGAGACTGGACCCTCACACACTGATCCTCACATTCACACACACTTCAGTTCGGTCTGGATCACTAGACACTGAGACTGGTCCCTCACACACTGAGCCTCACATTCACACGCACTTCAGCTGGGTCTGGATCACTGGACCCTGAGACTGGTCCCTCACACACTGATCATCACATTCACACACACTTCAGCTGGGTCTGGATCACTGGACCCTGAGACTGGTCCCTCACACACTGATCCTCACATTCACACACACTTCTGTTGGGTCTGGATCACTTGACCCTGAGACTGTTCCCTCACACACTGAGCCTCACATTCACACACACTTCAGCTGGATCTAGATCACTGGACCCTGAGACTGGTCCCTCACACACTGAGCCTCACATTCACACACACTTCAGCTTGGTCTGGATTACTGGACCCTGAGACTGGTCTCTCACACACTGATCCTCAAGTTCACACACACTTCAGCTGGGTCTGGATCACTCGACCCTGAGACTGGTCCCTCACAATCTAATCCTCACATTCACACACACTTCAGCTGGGTCTGGATCACTTGATCCTGAGACTGGTCCCTCACAAACTGATCCTCATATTCACACACACTTCAGCTGGGTCTGGATCACTAGACCCTGAGACTGGTCCCTCACACACTGATCCTCACATTCACACACGCTTCAGCTGGGTCTGGATCACTGGACCCTGAGACTGGTCCCTCACACACTGATCCTCACATTCACACACACTTCTGTTGGGTCTGGATCACTAGACCCTGAGACTGTTACCTCACACACTGAGCCTCACATTCACACACACTTCAGCTGGATCTAGATCACTGGACCCTGAGACTGGTCCCTCACACACTGATCCTCACATTCACACACACTTCTGTTGGGTCTGGATCACTAGACCCTGAGGCTGGTCCCTCACACACTGAGCCTCACATTCACACACACTTCAGCTTGGTCTGGATTACTGGACCCTGAGACTGGTCCCTCACACACTGATCCTCACATTCACACACACTTCAGCTGGGTCTGAATCACTAGACCCTGAGACTGGTCCCTCACACACTGAGCCTCACATTCACACACACTTCAGCTGGGTCTGGAACACTGGACCCTGAGACTGGTCCCTCACACACTGATCCTCACATTCACACACACTTCAGCTGGGTCTGGATCACTGGATCCTGAGAATGGTCCCTCACACACTGAGCCTCACATTCACACACACTTCAGCTGGGTCTGGATCACTGGACCCTGAGACTGGTCCCTCATACACTGAGCCTCACATTCACACACACTTCAGCTGGGTCTGGATCACTGGACCCTGAGACTGGTCCCTCATACACTCGGCCTCACATTCACAAACACTTCAGCTGGGTCTGGATCACTGGACACTGAGACTGGTCCCTCACACACTGAGCCTCACATTCACACACACTTCAGCTGGGTCTGGATCACTAGACCCTGAGACTGGTCCCTCACACACTGATCTTCACATTCACACACACTTCAGCTGGGTCTGGATCACTAGACCCTGAGACTGGTCCCTCACACACTGAGCCTTACATTCATACACACTTCAGCTGGGTCTGGATCACTAGACACTGAGACTGGTCCCTCACACACTAATCCTCACATTCACACACACTTCAGCTGGGTCTGGATCACTTGACCCTGAGACTGGTCCCTCACACACTGAGCCTCACATTCACACACACATCAGCTAGGTCTGGATCACTAGACACTGAGACTGGTCCCTCACACACTGATCTTCACATTCACACACACTTCAGCTCGGTCTGGATCACTAGACCCTGAGACTGGTCCCTCACACACTGAGCCTTACATTCATACACACTTCAGCTGGGTCTGGATCACTAGACACTGAGACTGGTCCCTCACACACTGATCCTCATATTCACACACACTTCAGCTGGGTCTGGATCACTAGAGACTGAGACTGGTCCCTCACACACTGAGCCTCACATTCACACACACTTCAGCTGGGTCTGGATCACTAGACCCTGAGGCTGGTCCCTCACACACTGATCCTCACATTCACACACACTTCAGCTGGGTCTGGATCACTAGACCCTGAGACTGTTCCCTCACACACTGAGCCTCACATTCACACACACTTCAGCTGGATCAAGATCACTGGACCCTGAGACTGGTCCCTCACACACTGAGCCTCACATTCACACACACTTCAGCTTGGTCTGGATTACTGGACCCTGAGACTGGTCCCTCACACACTGATCCTCACATTCACACACACTTCAGCTAGGTCTGGATCACTAGACCCTGACTGGTCCCTCACACACTGAGCCTCACATTCACACACACTTCAGCTGGGTCTGGATCACTGGACCCTGAGACTGGTCCCTCACACACTGGGCCTCACATTCACACACACTTCAGCTGGGTCTGGATCACTGGACCCTGAGACTGGTCCCTCACACACTGGGCCTCACATTCACACACACTTCAGCTGGGTCTGGATCACTGGACCCTGAGACTGGTCCCTCACACTCTGATCCTCACATTCACACACACTTCAGCTGGGTCTGGATCACGAGACCCTGAAACTGTTCCCTCACACACTGAGCCTCACATTCACACACACTGCAGCTGGGTCTGGATCACTGGACCCTGAGACTGGACCCTCACACACTGATCCTCACATTCACACACACTTCAGTTCGGTCTGGATCACTAGACACTGAGACTGGTCCCTCACACACTGAGCCTCACATTCACACGCACTTCAGCTGGGTCTGGATCACTGGACCCTGAGACTGGTCCCTCACACACTGATCATCACATTCACACACACTTCAGCTGGGGCTGGATCACGAGACCCTGAGACTGGTCCCTCACACAATGATCCTCACATTCACACACACTTCAGCTGGGTCTGGATCACTAGACCCTGAGGCTGGTCCCTCACACACTGAGCCTCACATTCACACACACTCCAGCTGGGTCTGGATCACTGGACCGTGAGACTGGTCCCTCACACACTGAGCCTCACATTCACACACACTTCAGCTGGGTCTGGATCACTGGACCCTGAGACTGGTCCCTCACACACTGAGCCTCACATTCACACACACTTCAGCTGGGTCTGGATCACTAGATCCTGAGACTGGTCCCTCACAAACTGATCCTCATATTCACACACACTTCAGCTGGGTCTGGATCTCTAGACCCTGAGACTGGTCCATCACACTGATCCTCACATTCACACACGCTTCAGCTGGGTCTGGATCACTGGACCCTGAGACTGGTCCCTCACACACTGATCCTCACATTCACACACACTTCTGTTGGGTCTGGATCACTTGACCCTGAGACTGTTCCCTCACACACTGAGCCTCACATTCACACACACTTCAGCTGGATCTAGATCACTGGACCCTGAGACTGGTCCCTCACACACTGAGCCTCACATTCACACACACTTCAGCTTGGTCTGGATTACTGGACCGTGAGACTGGTCCCTCACACACTGTTCCTCACATTCACACACACTTCAGCTGGGTCTGGATCACTCGACCCTGAGACTGGTCCCTCACACACTGATCATCACATTCACACACACTTCAGCTGGGGCTGGATCACGAGACCCTGAGACTGGTCCCTCACACAATGATCCTCACATTCACACACACTTCAGCTAGGTCTGGATCACTAGACCCTGAGGCTGGTCCCTCACACACTGAGCCTCACATTCACACACACTCCAGCTGGGTCTGGATCACTGGACCGTGAGACTGGTCCCTCACACACTGAGCCTCACATTCACACACACTTCAGCTGGGTCTGGATCACGAGACCCTGAGACTGGTCCCTCACACAATGATCCTCACATTCACACACACTTCAGCTGGGTCTGGATCACTAGACCCTGAGGCTGGTCCCTCACACACTGAGCCTCACATTCACACACACTTCAGCTGGGTCTGGATCACTGGACCCTGAGACTGGTCCCTCACACACTGAGCCTCACATTCACACACACTTCAGCTGGGTCTGGATCACGAGACCCTGAGACTGGTCCCTCACACACTGATCTTCACATTCACACACACTTCAGCTGGGTCTGGATCACTTGACCCTGAGACTGGTCCCTCACACACTGAGCCTTACATTCACACACACTTCAGCTGGGTCTGGATCACTAGACCCTGAGACTGGTCCCTCACACACTAATCCTCACATTCACACACACTTCAGCTGGGTCTGGATCACTAGATCCTGAGACTGGTCCCTCACAAACTGATCCTCATATTCACACACACTTCAGCTGGGTCTGGATCACTAGACCCTGAGACTGGTCCATCACACTGATCCTCACATTCACACACGCTTCAGCTGGGTCTGGATCACTGGACCCTGAGACTGGTCCCTCACACACTGATCCTCATATTCACACACACTTCAGCTGGGTCTGGATCACTTGACCCTGAGACTGGTCCCTCACACACTGAGCCTCACATTCACACACACTTCAGCTGGGTCTGGATCACTAGACACTGAGACTGGTCCCTCACACACTGATCCTCACATTCACACACACTTCAGCTGGGTCTGGATCACCGGACACTGAGACTGGTCCCTCACACACTGATCCTCACATTCACACAAACTTCAGTTGGGTCTGGATCACTAGACCCTGAGACTGGTCCCTCAAACACTGAGCCTCACATTCACACACACTTCAGCTGGGTCTGGATCACTGGACACTGAGATTGGTCCCTCACACACTGAGCCTCACATTCACACACACTTCAGCTGGGTCTGGATCACTAGACCCTGAGACTGGTCCCTCACACACTGACCCTCACATTCACACACACTTCAGCTTGGTCTGGATTACTGGACCCTGAGACTGGTCCCTCACACACTGATCCTCACATTCACACACACTTCAGCTAGGTCTGGATCACGAGACCCTGAGACTGGTCCCTCACACACTGAGCCTCACATTCACACACACTTCAGCTGGGTCTGGATCACTGGACCCTGAGACTGGTCCCTCACACACTGAGCCTCACATTCACACACACTTCAGCTGGGTCTGGATCACTGGACCCTGAGACTGGTCCCTCACACACTGGGCCTCACATTCACACACACTTCAGCTGGGTCTGGATCACTGGACCCTGAGACTGGTCCCTCACACACTGGGCCTCACATTCACACACACTTCAGCTGGGTCTGGATCACTGAACCCTGAGACTGGTCCCTCACACACTGATCCTCACATTCACACACACTTCAGCTGGGTCTGGATCACTGGACCCTGAGACTGGTCCCTCACACACTGAGCCTCACATTCACACACACTTCAGCTGGGTCTGGATCACTAGACCCTGAGACTGGTCTCTCACACACTGATCTTCACATTCACACACACTTCAGCTGGGTCTGGATCACTAGACCCTGAGACTGGTCCCTCACACACTGAGCCTTACATTCATACACACTTCAGCTGGGTCTGGATCACTAGACACTGAGACTGGTCCCTCACACACTAATCCTCACATTCACACACACTTCAGCTGGGTCTGGATCACTTGACCCTGAGACTGGTCCCTCACACACTGAGCCTCACATTCACACACACTTCAGCTAGGTCTGGATCACTAGACACTGAGACTGGTCCCTCACACACTGATCTTCACATTCACACACACTTCAGCTGGGTCTGGATCACTAGACCCTGAGACTGGTCCCTCACACACTGAGCCTTACATTCATACACACTTCAGCTGGGTCTGGATCACTAGACACTGAGACTGGTCCCTCACACACTGAGCCTCACATTCACACACACTTCAGCTGGGTCTGGATCACTAGACCCTGAGACTGGTCCCTCACACACTGGGCCTCACATTCACACACACTTCAGCTGGGTCTGGATCACTGGACCCTGAGACTGGTCCCTCACACACTGAGCCTCACATTCACACACACTTCAGCTGGGTCTGGATCACTGGACCCTGAGACTGGTCCCTCACACACTGGGCCTCACATTCACACACACTTCAGCTGGGTCTGGATCACTGGACCCTGAGACTGGTCCCTCACACACTGGGCCTCACATTCACACACACTTCAGCTGGGTCTGGATCACTGGACCCTGAGACTGGTCCCTCACACTCTGATCCTCACATTCACACACACTTCAGCTGGGTCTGGATCACGAGACCCTGAAACTGTTCCCTCACACACTGAGCCTCACATTCACACACACTGCAGCTGGGTCTGGATCACTGGACCCTGAGACTGGACCCTCACACACTGATCCTCACATTCACACACACTTCAGTTCGGTCTGGATCACTAGACACTGAGACTGGTCCCTCACACACTGAGCCTCACATTCACACGCACTTCAGCTGGGTCTGGATCACTGGACCCTGAGACTGTTCCCTCACACACTGATCATCACATTCACACACACTTCAGCTGGGGCTGGATCACGAGACCCTGAGACTGGTCCCTCACACAATGATCCTCACATTCACACACACTTCAGCTGGGTCTGGATCACTAGACCCTGAGGCTGGTCCCTCACACACTGAGCCTCACATTCACACACACTCCAGCTGCTCTGGATCACTGGACCGTGAGACTGGTCCCTCACACACTGAGCCTCACATTCACACACACTTCAGCTGGGTCTGGATCACTGGACCCTGAGACTGGTCCCTCACACACTGAGCCTCACATTCACACACACTTCAGCTGGGTCTGGATCACGAGACCCTGAGACTGGTCCCTCACACACTGATCTTCACATTCACACACACTTCAGCTGGGTCTGGATCACTTGACCCTGAGACTGGTCCCTCACACACTGAGCCTTACATTCACACACACTTCAGCTGGGTCTGGATCACTAGACCCTGAGACTGGTCCCTCACACACTAATCCTCACATTCACACACACTTCAGCTGGGTCTGGATCACTAGATCCTGAGACTGGTCCCTCACAAACTGATCCTCATATTCACACACACTTCAGCTGGGTCTGGATCTCTAGACCCTGAGACTGGTCCATCACACTGATCCTCACATTCACACACGCTTCAGCTGGGTCTGGATCACTGGACCCTGAGACTGGTCCCTCACACACTGATCCTCACATTCACACACACTTCTGTTGGGTCTGGATCACTTGACCCTGAGACTGTTCCCTCACACACTGAGCCTCACATTCACACACACTTCAGCTGGATCTAGATCACTGGACCCTGAGACTGGTCCCTCACACACTGAGCCTCACATTCACACACACTTCAGCTTGGTCTGGATTACTGGACCCTGAGACTGGTCCCTCACACACTGATCCTCACATTCACACACACTTCAGCTGGGTCTGGATCACTCGACCCTGAGACTGGTCCCTCACAGACTGATCATCACATTCACACACACTTCAGCTGGGGCTGGATCACGAGACCCTGAGTCTGGTCCCTCACACAATGATCCTCACATTCACACACAATTCAGCTGGGTCTGGATCACTAGACCCTGAGGCTGGTCCCTCACACACTGAGCCTCACATTCACACACACTCCAGCTGGGTCTGGATCACTGGACCGTGAGACTGGTCCCTCACACACTGAGCCTCACATTCACACACACTTCAGCTGGGTCTGGATCACGAGACCCTGAGACTGGTCCCTCACACAATGATCCTCACATTCACACACACTTCAGCTGGGTCTGGATCACTAGACCCTGAGGCTGGTCCCTCACACACTGAGCCTCACATTCACACACACTTCAGCTGGGTCTGGATCACTGGACCCTGAGACTGGTCCCTCACACACTGAGCCTCACATTCACACACACTTCAGCTGGGTCTGGATCACGAGACCCTGAGACTGGTCACTCACACACTGATCTTCACATTCACACACACTTCAGCTGGGTCTGGATCACTTGACCCTGAGACTGGTCCCTCACACACTGAGCCTTACATTCACACACACTTCAGCTGGGTCTGGATCACTAGACCCTGAGACTGGTCCCTCACACACTAATCCTCACATTCACACACACTTCAGCTGGGTCTGGATCACTAGATCCTGAGACTGGTCCCTCACAAAGTGATCCTCATATTCACACACACTTCAGCTGGGTCTGGATCACTAGACCCTGAGACTGGTCCATCACACTGATCCTCACATTCACACACGCTTCAGCTGGGTCTGGATCACTGGACCCTGAGACTGGTCCCTCACACACTGATCCTCACATTCACACACTCTTCTGTTGGGTCTGGATCACTTGACCCTGAGACTGTTCCCTCACACACTGAGCCTCACATTCACACACACTTCAGCTGGATCTAGATCACTGGACCCTGAGACTGGTCCCTCACACACTGAGCCTCACATTCACACACACTTCAGCTTGGTCTGGATTACTGGACCCTGAGACTGGTCCCTCACACACTGATCCTCACATTCACACACACTTCAGCTGGGTCTGGATCACTCGACCCTGAGACTGGTCCCTCACACTCTAATCCTCACATTCACACACACTTCAGCTGGGTCTGGATCACTAGATCCTGAGACTGGTCCCTCACAAACTGATCCTCATATTCACACACACTTCAGCTGGGTCTGGATCACTAGACCCTGAGACTGGTCCCTCACACACTGATCCTCACATTCACACACGCTTCAGCTGGGTCTGGATCACTGGACCCTGAGACTGGTCCCTCACACACTGATCCTCACATTCACACACACTTCTGTTGGGTCTGGATCACTAGACCCTGAGACTGTTCCCTCACACACTGAGCCTCACATTCACACACACTTCAGCTGGATCTAGATCACTGGACCCTGAGACTGGTCCCTCACACACTGAGCCTCACATTCACACACACTTCAGCTTGGTCTGGATTACTGGACCCTGAGACTGGTCCCTCACACACTGATCCTCACATTCACACACACTTCAGCTGGGTCTGGATCACTAGACCCTGAGACTGGTCCCTCACACACTGATCTTCACATTCACACACACTTCAGCTGGGTCTGGATCACTATACCCTGAGACTGGTCCCTCACACACTGAGCCTTACATTCATACACACTTCAGCTGGGTCTGGATCACTAGACACTGAGACTGGTCCCTCAAACACTAATCCTCACATTCACACACACTTCAGCTGGGTCTGGATCACTTGACCCTGAGACTGGTCCCTCACACACTGAGCCTCACATTCACACACACTTCAGCTGGGTCTGGATCACTAGACACTGAGACTGGTCCCTCACACACTGATCTTCACATTCACACGCACTTCAGCTGGGTCTGGATCACTAGACCCTGAGACTGGTCCCTCACACACTGAGCCTTACATTCATACACACTTCAGCTGGGTCTGGATCACTAGACACTGAGACTGGTCCGTCACACACTGATCCTCATATTCACACACACTTCAGCTGGGTCTGCATCACTTGACCCTGAGACTGGTCCCTCACACACTGAGCCTCACATTCACACACACTTCAGCTGGGTCTGGATCACTAGACACTGAGACTGGTCCCTCACACACTGATCCTCACATTCACACACACTTCAGCTGGGTCTGGATCACCGGACACTGAGACTGGTCCCTCACACACTGATCCTCACATTCACACAAACTTCAGTTGGGTCTGGATCACTAGACCCTGAGACTGGTCCCTCAAACACTGAGCCTCACATTCACACACCCTTCAGCTGGGTCTGGATCACGAGACCCTGAGACTGGTCCCTCACACACTGATCCTCACATTCACACACACTTCAGCTGGTTCTGGATCACTAGAACCTGAGGCTGGTCCCTCACACACTGAGCCTCACATTCACACACACTTCAGCTGGGTCTGGATCACTGGACCCTGAGATTGGTCCCTCACACACTGAGCCTCACATTCACACACACTTCAGCTGGGTCTGGATTACTGGACCCTGAGACTGGTCCCTCACACACTGATCCTCACATTCACACACACTTAAGCTGGGTCTGGATCACTAGACCCTGAGACTGGTCCCTCACACACTGATCATCACATTCACACATACTTCAGCTGGGTCTGGATCACTAGACCCTGAGACTGGTCCCTCACACACTGAGCCTCACATTCACACACACTTCAGCTGGGTCTGGATCACTGGACCCTGAGACTGGTCCCTCACACACTGAGCCTCACATTCACACACACTTCAGCTGGGTCTGGATCACTAGATCCTGAGACTGGTCCCTCACACACTGATCCTCATATTCACACACACTTCAGCTGGGTCTGGATCACTGGATCCTGAGACTGGTCCCTCACACACTGAGCCTCATATTCACACACACTTCAGCTGGGTCTGGATCACTGGACACTGAGACTGGTCCCTCACACACTGATCCTCACATTCACACACGCTTCAGATGGGTCTGGATCACTGGACCCTGAGACTGGTCCCTCACACACTGATCCTCACATTCACACACACTTCTGTTGGGTCTGGATCACTAGACCCTGAGACTGTTCCCTCACACACTGAGCCTCACATTCACACACACTTCAGCTGGATCTAGATCACTGGACCCTGAGACTGGTCCCTCACACACTGAGCCTCACATTCACACACACTTCAGCTTGGTCTGGATTACTGGACCCTGAGACTGGTCCCTCACACACTGATCCTCACATTCACACACACTTCAGCTGGGTCTGGATCACTAGACCCTGAGACTGTTCCCTCACACACTGATCTTCACATTCACACACACTTCAGCTGGGTCTGGATCACTGGACCCTGAGACTGGTCCCTCACACACTGGGCCTCACATTCACACACACTTCAGCTGGGTCTGGATCACTGGACCCTGAGACTGGTCCCTCACACACTGGGCCTCAAATTCACACACACTTCAGCTGGGTCTGGATCACTGGACCCTGAGACTGGTCCCTCACACACTGATCCTCACATTCACACACACTTCAGCTGGGTCTGGATCACGAGACCCTGAAACTGTTCCCTCACACACTGAGCCTCACATTCACACACACTGCAGCTGGGTCTGGATCACTAGACCCTGAGGCTGGTCCCTCACACACTGAGCCTCACATTCACACACACTTCAGCTGGGTCTGGATCACTAGACACTGAGACTGGTCCCTCACACACTGAGCCACACATTCACACACACTTCAGCTGGGTCTGGATCACTAGACCCTGAGGCTGGTCCCTCACACACTGATCCTCACATTCACACACACTTCAGCTGGGTCTGGATCACTAGACCCTGAGACTGTTCCCTCACACACTGAGCCTCACATTCACACACACTTCAGCTGGATCTAGATCACTGGACCCTGAGACTGGTCCCTCACACACTGAGCCTCACATTCACACACACTTCAGCTTGGTCTGGATTACTGGACCCTGAGACTGGTCCCTCACACACTGATCCTCACATTCACACACACTTCAGCTAGGTCTGGATCACTAGACCCTGAGACTGGTCCCTCACACACTGAGCCTCACATTCACACACACTTCAGCTGGGTCTGGATCACTGGACCCTGAGACTGGTCCCTCACACACTGGGCCTCACATTCACACACACTTCAGCTGGGTCTGGATCACTGGACCCTGAGACTGGTCCCTCACACACTGGGCCTCACATTCACACACACTTCAGCTGGGTCTGGATCACTGGACCCTGAGACTGGTCCCTCACACTCTGATCCTCACATTCACACACACTTCAGCTGGGTCTGGATCACGAGACCCTGAAACTGTTCCCTCACACACTGAGCCTTACATTCACACACACTTCAGCTGGATCTAGATCACTGGACCCTGAGACTGGTCCCTCACACATTGAGCCTCACATTCACACACACTTCAGCTTGGTCTGGATTACTGGACCCTGAGTCTGGTCCCTCACACACTGATCCTCACATTCACACACACTTCAGCTGGGTCTGGATCACTGGACCCTGAGACTGGTCCCTCACACACTGGGCCTCACATTCACACACACTTCAGCTGGGTCTGGATCACTGGACCCTGAGACTGGTCCCTCACACACTGATCCTCACATTCACACACACTTCAGCTGGGTCTGGATCACGAGACCCTGAGACTGTTCCCTCACACACTGAGCCTAACATTCACACACACTGCAGCTGGGTCTGGATCACTGGACCCTGAGACTGGTCCCTCACACACTGAGCCTCACATTCACACACACTTCAGCTGGGTCTAGATCACTGGACCCAGGAGACTGGCCCCTCACACACTGAGCCTCACATTCACACACACTGCAGCTGGGTCTGGATCACTGGACCCTGAGACTGGTCCCTCACACAATGAGCCTCACATTCACACACACTTCAGCTGGGTCTGGATCACTGGAACCTGAGACTGGTCCCTCATACACTGAGCCTCACATTCACACACACTACAGCTGGGTCTGGATCACTGGACCCTGAGACTGGTCCCTCACACACTGAGCCTCACATTCACACACACTTCAGCTGGATCTAGATCACTGGACCCTGAGACTGGTCCCTCACACACTGAGCCTCACATTCACACACACTTCAGCTGGGTCTGGATCACTGGACACTGAGACTGGTCCCTCACACACTGATCCTCACATTCACACATGCTTCAGATGGGTCTGGATCACTGGACCCTGAGACTGGTCCCTCACACACTGATCCTCACATTCACACACACTTCTGTTGGGTCTGGATCACTAGACCCTGAGACTGTTCCCTCACACACTGAGCCTCACATTCACACACACTTCAGCTGGATCTAGATCACTGGACCCTGAGACTGGTCCCTCACACACTGAGCCTCACATTCACACACACTTCAGCTTGGTCTGGATTACTGGACCCTGAGACTGGTCCCTCACACACTGATCCTCACATTCACACACACTTCAGCTGGGTCTGGATCACTAGACCCTGAGACTGTTCCCTCACACACTGATCTTCACATTCACACACACTTCAGCTGGGTCTGGATCACTGGACCCTGAGACTGGTCCCTCACACACTGGGCCTCACATTCACACACACTTCAGCTGGGTCTGGATCACTGGACCCTGAGACTGGTCCCTCACACACTGGGCCTCAAATTCACACACACTTCAGCTGGGTCTGGATCACTGGACCCTGAGACTGGTCCCTCACACACTGATCCTCACATTCACACACACTTCAGCTGGGTCTGGATCACGAGACCCTGAAACTGTTCCCTCACACACTGAGCCTCACATTCACACACACTGCAGCTGGGTCTGGATCACTAGACCCTGAGGCTGGTCCCTCACACACTGAGCCTCACATTCACACACACTTCAGCTGGGTCTGGATCACTAGACACTGAGACTGGTCCCTCACACACTGAGCCACACATTCACACACACTTCAGCTGGGTCTGGATCACTAGACCCTGAGGCTGGTCCCTCACACACTGATCCTCACATTCACACACACTTCAGCTGGGTCTGGATCACTAGACCCTGAGACTGTTCCCTCACACACTGAGCCTCACATTCACACACACTTCAGCTGGATCTAGATCACTGGACCCTGAGACTGGTCCCTCACACACTGAGCCTCACATTCACACACACTTCAGCTTGGTCTGGATTACTGGACCCTGAGACTGGTCCCTCACACACTGATCCTCACATTCACACACACTTCAGCTGGGTCTGGATCACGAGACCCTGAGACTGTTCCCTCACACACTGAGCCTAACATTCACACACACTGCAGCTGGGTCTGGATCACTGGACCCTGAGACTGGTCCCTCACACACTGAGCCTCACATTCACACACACTTCAGCTGGGTCTAGATCACTGGACCCAGGAGACTGGTCCCTCACACACTGAGCCTCACATTCACACACACTGCAGCTGGGTCTGGATCACTGGACCCTGAGACTGGTCCCTCACACAATGAGCCTCACATTCACACACACTTCAGCTGGGTCTGGATCACTGGACCCTGAGACTGGTCCCTCATACACTGAGCCTCACATTCACACACACTTCAGCTGGGTCTGGATCACTGGACCCTGAGACTGGTCCCTCACACACTGAGCCTCACATTCACACACACTTCAGCTGGATCTAGATCACTGGACCCTGAGACTGGTCCCTCACACACTGAGCCTCACATTCACACACACTTCAGCTTGGTCTGGATTACTGGACCCTGAGACTGGTCACTCACACACTGATCCTCACATTCACACACACTTCAGCTGGGTCTGGATCACTAGACCCTGAGACTGGTCCCTCACACACTGAGCCTCACATTCACACACACTTCAGCTGGGTCTGGATCACTGGACCCTGAGACTGGTCCCTCACACACTGGGCCTCACATTCACACACACTTCAGCTGGGTCTGGATCACTGGACCCTGAGGCTGGTCCCTCACACACTGGGCCTCACATTCACACACACTTCAGCTGGGTCTGGATCACTGGACCCTGAGCTGGTCCCTCACACACTGATCCTCACATTCACACACACTTCAGCTGGGTCTGGATCACGAGACCCTGAGACTGTTCCCTCACACACTGAGCCTCACATTCACACACACTGCAGCTGGGTCTGGATCACTGGAACCTGATACTAGTCCCTCACACACTGAGCCTCACATTCACACACACTTCAGCTGGGTCTGGATCACTAGACCCTGAGGCTGGTCCCTCACACACTGATCCTCACATTCACTCACACTTCAGCTGGGTCTGGATCACTGGACCCTAAGGCTGGTCCCTCACAATCTGATCCTCACATTCACACACACTTCAGCTGGGTCTGATTCAATGGACCCTGAGACTGGTCCCTCACACACTGAGCCTCACATTCACACACACTTCAGCTGGATCTAGATCACTGGACCCTGAGACTGGTCCCTCACACACTGAGCCTCACATTCACACACACTTCAGCTTGGTCTGGATTACTGGACCCTGAGACTGGTCACTCACACACTGATCCTCACATTCACACACACTTCAGCTGGGTCTGGATCACTAGACCCTGAGACTGGTCCCTCACACACTGAGCCTCACATTCACACACACTTCAGCTGGGTCTGGATCACTGGACCCTGAGACTGGTCCCTCACACACTGGGCCTCACATTCACACACACTTCAGCTGGGTCTGGATCACTGGACCCTGAGGCTGGTCCCTCACACACTGGGCCTCACATTCACACACACTTCAGCTGGGTCTGGATCACTGGACCCTGAGACTGGTCCCTCACACACTGATCCTCACATTCACACACACTTCAGCTGGGTCTGGATCACGAGACCCTGAGACTGTTCCCTCACACACTGATCCTCACATTCACACACACTTCAGCTGGGTCTGGATCACTAGACCCTGAGACTGGTCCCTCACACACTGAGCCTCACATTCACACACACTTCAGCTGGGTCTGGATCACTGGACCCTGAGACTGGTCCCTCACACACTGGGCCTCACATTCACACACACTTCAGCTGGGTCTGGATCACTGGACCCTGAGGCTGGTCCCTCACACACTGGGCCTCACATTCACACACACTTCAGCTGGGTCTGGATCACTGGACCCTGAGGCTGGTCCCTCACACACTGGGCCTCACATTCACACACACTTCAGCTGGGTCTGGATCACTGGACCCTGAGACTGGTCCCTCACACACTGGGCCTCACATTCACACACACTTCAGCTGGGTCTGGATCACTGGACCCTGAGACTGGTCCCTCACACACTGATCCTCACATTCACACACACTTCAGCTGGGTCTGGATCACGAGACCCTGAGACTGTTCCCTCACACACTGAGCCTAACATTCACACACACTGCAGCTGGGTCTGGATCACTGGACCCTGAGACTGGTCCCTCACACACTGAGCCTCACATTCACACACACTTCAGCTGGGTCTAGATCACTGGACCCAGGAGACTGGTCCCTCACACACTGAGCCTCACATTCACACACACTGCAGCTGGGTCTGGATCACTGGACCCTGAGACTGGTCCCTCACACAATGAGCCTCACATTCACACACACTTCAGCTGGGTCTGGATCACTGGACCCTGAGACTGGTCCCTCATACACTGAGCCTCACATTCACACACACTTCAGCTGGGTCTGGATCACTGGACCCTGAGACTGGTCCCTCACACACTGAGCCTCACATTCACACACACTTCAGCTGGATCTAGATCACTGGACCCTGAGACTGGTCCCTCACACACTGAGCCTCACATTCACACACACTTCAGCTTGGTCTGGATTACTGGACCCTGAGACTGGTCACTCACACACTGATCCTCACATTCACACACACTTCAGCTGGGTCTGGATCACTAGACCCTGAGACTGGTCCCTCACACACTGAGCCTCACATTCACACACACTTCAGCTGGGTCTGGATCACTGGACCCTGAGACTGGTCCCTCACACACTGGGCCTCACATTCACACACACTTCAGCTGGGTCTGGATCACTGGACCCTGAGGCTGGTCCCTCACACACTGGGCCTCACATTCACACACACTTCAGCTGGGTCTGGATCACTGGACCCTGAGACTGGTCCCTCACACACTGATCCTCACATTCACACACATTTCAGCTGGGTCTGGATCACGAGACCCTGAGACTGTTCCCTCACACACTGAGCCTCACATTCACACACACTGCAGCTGGGTCTGGATCACTGGACCCTGATACTGGTCCCTCACACACTGAGCCTCACATTCACACACACTTCAGCTGGGTCTGGATCACTAGACCCTGAGGCTGGTCCCTCACACACTGATCCTCACATTCACACACACTTCAGCTGGGTCTGGATCACTGGACCCTAAGGCTGGTCCCTCACAATCTGATCCTCACATTCACACACACTTCAGCTGGGTCTGATTCAATGGACCCTGAGACTGGTCCCTCACACACTGAGCCTCACATTCACACACACTTCAGCTGGATCTAGATCACTGGACCCTGAGACTGGTCCCTCACACACTGAGCCTCACATTCACACACACTTCAGCTTGGTCTGGATTACTGGACCCTGAGACTGGTCACTCACACACTGATCCTCACATTCACACACACTTCAGCTGGGTCTGGATCACTAGACCCTGAGACTGGTCCCTCACACACTGAGCCTCACATTCACACACACTTCAGCTGGGTCTGGATCACTGGACCCTGAGACTGGTCCCTCACACACTGGGCCTCACATTCACACACACTTCAGCTGGGTCTGGATCACTGGACCCTGAGGCTGGTCCCTCACACACTGGGCCTCACATTCACACACACTTCAGCTGGGTCTGGATCACTGGACCCTGAGACTGGTCCCTCACACACTGATCCTCACATTCACACACACTTCAGCTGGGTCTGGATCACGAGACCCTGAGACTGTTCCCTCACACACTGAGCCTCACATTCACACACACTGCAGCTGGGTCTGGATCACTGGACCCTGAGACTGGTCCCTCACACACTGAGCCTCACATTCACAAACACTTCAGCTGGGTCTGGATCACTAGACCCTGAGGCTGGTCCCTCACACACTGATCCTCACATTCACACACACTTCAGCTGGGTCTGGATCACTGGACCCTAAGGCTGGTCCCTCACAATCTGATCCTCACATTCACACACACTTCAGCTGGGTCTGATTCAATGGATCCTGAGACTGGTCCCTCACACACTGATCCTCACATTCACACACACTTCAGCTGTGTCTGGATCACTGGACCCTGAGACTGGTCCATCACACACTGAGCCTCACATTCACACACACTTCAGCTGGGTCTGGATC
This sequence comes from Pristiophorus japonicus, assembly GCF_044704955.1. Lineage (NCBI taxonomy): Eukaryota > Metazoa > Chordata > Chondrichthyes > Pristiophoridae > Pristiophorus > Pristiophorus japonicus. The sequence continues at coordinate 106,744 of NW_027251865.1, forward strand.
ACTGGAACCTGAGACTGGTCCGTCACACACTGAGCCTCACATTCACACACACTTCAGCTGGGACTGGATCACTGGACCCTGAGAGTGGTCCCTCACACACTGAGCCTCACATTCACACACACTTCAGCTGGGTCTGGATTACTGGACTCTGAAACTGGTCCCTCACAAACTGAGCCTCACATTCACACACACTTCAGCTTGGTCTGGATCACTAGACCTTGAGGCTGGTCCCTCACACACTGAGCCTCACATTCACACACACTTCAGCTGGGTCTGGATCACTGGACCCTGAGACTGGTGCCTCACACACTGAGCCTCACATTCACACACACTTCAGCTGGGTCTGGATCACTAGACCCTGAGGCTGGTCCCTCACACACTGATCCTCACATTCACACACACTTCAGCTGGGTCTGGATCACTGGACCCTGAGGCTGGTCCCTCACAATCTGATCCTCACATTCACACACACTTCAGCTGGGTCTGGTTCAATGGATCCTGAGACAAGTCCCTCACACACTGATCCTCACATTCACACACACTTCAGCTGGGTCTGGATCACTGGACCCTGAGACTGGTCCCTCACACACTGATCCTCACATTCACACACACTTCAGCTGGGTCTGGATCACTAGACCCTGAGACTGGTCCCTCACACACTGAGCCTTACATTCATACACACTTCACCTGGGTCTGGATCACTAGACACTGAGACTGGTCCCTCACAAACTAATCCTCACATTCACACACACTTCAGCTGGGTCTGGATCACGAGACCCTGAGACTGGTCCCTCACACACTAAGCCTCACATTCACACACACTTCAGCTGGGTCTGGATCACTAGACCCTGAGACTGGTCCCTCACACACTAATCTTCACATTCACACACACTTCAGCTGGGTCTGGATCACTAGACCGTGAGACTGGTCCCTCACACACTGAGCCTTACATTCATACACACTTCAGCTGGGTCTGGATCACTAGACACTGAGACTGGTCCCTCACAAACTAATCCTCACATTCACACACACTTCAGCTGGGTCTGGATCACTAGACCCTGAGACTGGTCCCTCACACACTGAGCCTCACATTCACACACACTTCAGCTGGGTCTGGATCACTAGACACTGAGACTGGTCCCTCACACACTGATCCTCATATTCACACACACTTCAGCTGGGTCTGGATCACTAGACCCTGAGACTGGTCCCTCACACACTGAGCCTCACATTCACACACACTTCAGCTGGGTCTGGATCACTGGTCACTGAGACTGGTCCCTCACACACTGATCCTCACATTCACACACGCTTCAGCTGTGTCTGGATCACTAGACCCTGAGACTGGTCCCTCACACACTGATCCTCACATTCACACTCACTTCAGTTGTGTCTGGATCACTGGACCCTGAGACTGGTCCCTCACACACTGATCCTCACATTCACACATACTTCAGCTGGGTCTGGATCACTAGACCCTGAGACTGGTCCCTCACACACTGAGCCTCACATTCACACACACTTCAGCTGGGTCTGGATCACTAGACCCTGAGACTGGTCCCTCACACACTGAGCTTCACATTCACACACACTTCAGCTGGGTCTAGATCACGAGACCCTGAGGCTAGTCCCTCACACACTGAGCCTCACATTCACACACACTTCAGCTGGGTCTGGATCACTGGACCCTGAGACTGGTCCCTCACACACTGATCCTCACATTCACACACACTTCAGCTGGGTCTGGATCACTGGACCCTGAGACTGGTCCCTCACACACTGATCTTCACATTCACACACACTTCAGCTGGGTCTGGATCACTTGACCCTGAGACTGGTCCCTCACACACTGAGCCTTACATTCACACACACTTCAGCTGGGTCTGGATCACTAGACCCTGAGACTGGTCCCTCACACACTAATCCTCACATTCACACACACTTCAGCTGGGTCTGGATCACTAGATCCTGAGACTGGTCCCTCACACGCTGATCCTCACTTTCACACACACTTCAGCTGGGTCTGGATCACTGGACCCTGAGACTGGTCCCTCACACACTGATCCTCACATTCACACACACTTCAGCTGGATCTGGATTACTGGACCCTGAGACTGGTCCCTCACACACAGATCCTCACATTCACACACACTTAAGCTGGGTCTGGATCACTGGTCACTGAGACTGGTCCCTCAAATACTGAGCCTCACATTCACACACACTTCAGCTGGGTCTGGATCACTGGACCCTGAGACTGGTCCCTCACACACTGATCCTCACATTCACACACACTTCAGCTGGGTCTGGATCGCGAGACCCTGAGACTGGTCCATCACACACTGATCCTCACATTCACACACACTTCAGCTGGTTCTGGATCACTAGAACCTGAGGCTGGTCCCTCACACACTGAGCCTCACATTCACACACACATCAGCTGGGTCTGGATCACTGGACCCTGAGATTGGTCCCTCACACACTGAGCCTCACATTCACACACACTTCAGCTGGGTCTGGATCACTAGACCCTGAGACTGTTCCCTCACACACTGAGCCTCACATTCACACACACTTCAGCTGGATCTAGATCACTGGACCCTGAGACTGGTCCCTCACACACTGAGCCTCACATTCACACACACTTCAGCTTGGTCTGGATTACTGGATCCTGAGACTGTTCCCTCACACACTGAGCCTCACATTCACACACACTTCAGCTGGGTCTGGATCACTGGACCCTGAGACTGGTCCCTCACACACTGATCTTCACATTCACACAAACTTCAGCTGGGTCTGGATCACTTGACCCTGAGACTGGTCCCTCACACACTGAGCCTTACATTCACACACACTTCAGCTGGGTCTGGATCACTCGACCCTGAGACTGGTCCCTCACACATTAATCCTCACATTCACACACACTTCAGCTGGGTCTGGATCACTGGACCCTGAGACTGGTCCCTCACACACTGATCTTCACATTCACACAAACTTCAGCTGGGTCTGGATCACTTGACCCTGAGACTGGTCCCTCACACACTGAGCCTCACATTCACACACACTTCAGCTGGGTCTGGATCACTGGACCCTGAGACTGGTCCCTCACACACTGGGCCTCACATTCACACACACTTCAGCTGGGTCTGGATCACTGGACCCTGAGGCTGGTCCCTCACACACTGGGCCTCACATTCACACACACTTCAGCTGGGTCTGGATCACTGGACCCTGAGACTGGTCCCTCACACACTGATCCTCACATTCACACACACTTCAGCTGGGTCTGGATCACGAGACCCTGAGACTGTTCCCTCACACACTGATCCTCACATTCACACACACTTCAGCTGGGTCTGGATCACGAGACCCTGAGACTGTTCCCTCACACACTGAGCCTAACATTCACACACACTGCAGCTGGGTCTGGATCACTGGACCCTGAGACTGGTCGCTCACACACTGAGCCTCACATTCACACACACTTCAGCTGGGTCTAGATCACTGGACCCAGGAGACTGGTCCCTCACACACTGAGCCTCACATTCACACACACTGCAGCTGGGTCTGGATCACTGGACCCTGAGACTGGTCCCTCACACAATGAGCCTCACATTCACACACACTTCAGCTGGGTCTGGATCACTGGACCCTGAGACTGGTCCCTCATACACTGAGCCTCACATTCACACACACTTCAGCTGGGTCTGGATCACTGGACCCTGAGACTGGTCCCTCACACACTGAGCCTCACATTCACACACACTTCAGCTGGATCTAGATCACTGGACCCTGAGACTGGTCCCTCACACACTGAGCCTCACATTCACACACACTTCAGCTTGGTCTGGATTACTGGACCCTGAGACTGGTCACTCACACACTGATCCTCACATTCACACACACTTCAGCTGGGTCTGGATCACTAGACCCTGAGACTGGTCCCTCACACACTGAGCCTCACATTCACACACACTTCAGCTGGGTCTGGATCACTGGACCCTGAGACTGGTCCCTCACACACTGGGCCTCACATTCACACACACTTCAGCTGGGTCTGGATCACTGGACCCTGAGGCTGGTCCCTCACACACTGGGCCTCACATTCACACACACTTCAGCTGGGTCTGGATCACTGGACCCTGAGACTGGTCCCTCACACACTGATCCTCACATTCACACACACTTCAGCTGGGTCTGGATCACGAGACCCTGAGACTGTTCCCTCACACACTGAGCCTCACATTCACACACACTGCAGCTGGGTCTGGATCACTGGACCCTGATACTGGTCCCTCACACACTGAGCCTCACATTCACACACACTTCAGCTGGGTCTGGATCACTAGACCCTGAGGCTGGTCCCTCACACACTGATCCTCACATTCACACACACTTCAGCTGGGTCTGGATCACTGGACCCTAAGGCTGGTCCCTCACAATCTGATCCTCACATTCACACACACTTCAGCTGGGTCTGATTCAATGGACCCTGAGACTGGTCCCTCACACACTGAGCCTCACATTCACACACACTTCAGCTGGATCTAGATCACTGGACCCTGAGACTGGTCCCTCACACACTGAGCCTCACATTCACACACACTTCAGCTTGGTCTGGATTACTGGACCCTGAGACTGGTCACTCACACACTGATCCTCACATTCACACACACTTCAGCTGGGTCTGGATCACTAGACCCTGAGACTGGTCCCTCACACACTGAGCCTCACATTCACACACACTTCAGCTGGGTCTGGATCACTGGACCCTGAGACTGGTCCCTCACACACTGGGCCTCACATTCACACACACTTCAGCTGGGTCTGGATCACTGGACCCTGAGGCTGGTCCCTCACACACTGGGCCTCACATTCACACACACTTCAGCTGGGTCTGGATCACTGGACCCTGAGACTGGTCCCTCACACACTGATCCTCACATTCACACACACTTCAGCTGGGTCTGGATCACGAGACCCTGAGACTGTTCCCTCACACACTGAGCCTCACATTCACACACACTGCAGCTGGGTCTGGATCACTGGACCCTGAGACTGGTCCCTCACACACTGAGCCTCACATTCACACACACTTCAGCTGGGTCTGGATCACTAGACCCTGAGGCTGGTCCCTCACACACTGATCCTCACATTCACACACACTTCAGCTGGGTCTGGATCACTGGACCCTAAGGCTGGTCCCTCACAATCTGATCCTCACATTCACACACATTTCAGCTGGGTCTGATTCAATGGATCCTGAGACTGGTCCCTCACACACTGATCCTCACATTCACACACACTTCAGCTGTGTCTGGATCACTGGACCCTGAGACTGGTCCATCACACACTGAGCCTCACATTCACACACACTTCAGCTGGGTCTGGATCACTGGAACCTGAGACTGGTCCGTCACACACTGAGCCTCACATTCACACACACTTCAGCTGGGACTGGATCACTGGACCCTGAGACTGGTCCCTCACACACTGAGCCTCACATTCACACACACTTCAGCTGGGTCTGGATTACTGGACTCTGAAACTGGTCCCTCACAAACTGAGCCTCACATTCACACACACTTCAGCTTGGTCTGGATCACTAGACCTTGAGGCTGGTCCCTCACACACTGAGCCTCACATTCACACACACTTCAGCTGGGTCTGGATCACTGGAACCTGAGACTGGTCCCTCACACACTGAGCCTCACATTCACACACACTTCAGCTGGGTCTGGATCACTAGACCCTGAGGCTGGTCCCTCACACACTGATCCTCACATTCACACACACTTCAGCTGGGTCTGGATCACTGGACCCTGAGGCTGGTCCCTCACAATCTGATCCTCACATTCACACACACTTCAGCTGGGTCTGGTTCAATGGATCCTGAGACAAGTCCCTCACACACTGATCCTCACATTCACACACACTTCAGCTGGGTCTGGATCACTGGACCCTGAGACTGGTCCCTCACACACTGATCCTCACATTCACACACACTTCAGCTGGGTCTGGATCACTAGACCCTGAGACTGGTCCCTCACACACTGAGCCTTACATTCATACACACTTCACCTGGGTCTGGATCACTAGACACTGAGACTGGTCCCTCACAAACTAATCCTCACATTCACACACACTTCAGCTGGGTCTGGATCACGAGACCCTGAGACTGGTCCCTCACACACTAAGCCTCACATTCACACACACTTCAGCTGGGTCTGGATCACTAGACCCTGAGACTGGTCCCTCACACACTGATCTTCACATTCACACACACTTCAGCTGGGTCTGGATCACTAGACCGTGAGACTGGTCCCTCACACACTGAGCCTTACATTCATACACACTTCAGCTGGGTCTGGATCACTAGACACTGAGACTGGTCCCTCACAAACTAATCCTCACATTCACACACACTTCAGCTGGGTCTGGATCACTAGACCCTGAGACTGGTCCCTCACACACTGAGCCTCACATTCACACACACTTCAGCTGGGTCTGGATCACTAGACACTGAGACTGGTCCCTCACACACTGATCCTCATATTCACACACACTTCAGCTGGGTCTGGATCACTAGACCCTGAGACTGGTCCCTCACACACTGAGCCTCACATTCACACACACTTCAGCTGGGTCTGGATCACTGGTCACTGAGACTGGTCCCTCACACACTGATCCTCACATTCACACACGCTTCAGCTGTGTCTGGATCACTAGACCCTGAGACTGGTCCCTCACACACTGATCCTCACATTCACACTCACTTCAGTTGTGTCTGGATCACTAGACCCTGAGTCTGGTCCCTCACACACTGAGCCTCACATTCACACACACTTCAGCTGGGTCTGGATCACTGGACCCTGAGACTGGTCCCTCACACACTGATCCTCACATTCACACATACTTCAGCTGGGTCTGGATCACTAGACCCTGAGACTGGTCCCTCACACACTGAGCCTCACATTCACACACACTTCAGCTGGGTCTGGATCACTAGACCCTGAGACTGGTCCCTCACACACTGAGCTTCACATTCACACACACTTCAGCTGGGTCTAGATCACGAGACCCTGAGGCTAGTCCCTCACACACTGAGCCTCACATTCACACACACTTCAGCTGGGTCTGGATCACTGGACCCTGAGACTGGTCCCTCACACACTGATCCTCACATTCACACACACTTCAGCTGGGTCTGGATCACTGGACCCTGAGACTGGTCCCTCACACACTGATCTTCACATTCACACACACTTCAGCTGGGTCTGGATCACTTGACCCTGAGACTGGTCCCTCACACACTGAGCCTTACATTCACACACACTTCAGCTGGGTCTGGATCACTAGACCCTGAGACTGGTCCCTCACACACTAATCCTCACATTCACACACACTTCAGCTGGGTCTGGATCACTAGATCCTGAGACTGGTCCCTCACACGCTGATCCTCACTTTCACACACACTTCAGCTGGGTCTGGATCACTGGACCCTGAGACTGGTCCCTCACACACTGATCCTCACATTCACACACACTTCAGCTGGATCTGGATTACTGGACCCTGAGACTGGTCCCTCACACACAGATCCTCACATTCACACACACTTAAGCTGGGTCTGGATCACTGGTCACTGAGACTGGTCCCTCAAATACTGAGCCTCACATTCACACACACTTCAGCTGGGTCTGGATCACTGGACCCTGAGACTGGTCCCTCACACACTGATCCTCACATTCACACACACTTCAGCTGGGTCTGGATCGCGAGACCCTGAGACTGGTGCATCGCACACTGATCCTCACATTCACACACACTTCAGCTGGTTCTGGATCACTAGAACCTGAGGCTGGTCCCTCACACACTGAGCCTCACATTCACACACACATCAGCTGGGTCTGGATCACTGGACCCTGAGATTGGTCCCTCACACACTGAGCCTCACATTCACACACACTTCAGCTGGGTCTGGATCACTAGACCCTGAGACTGTTCCCTCACACACTGAGCCTCACATTCACACACACTTCAGCTGGATCTAGATCACTGGACCCTGAGACTGGTCCCTCACACACTGAGCCTCACATTCACACACACTTCAGCTTGGTCTGGATTACTGGATCCTGAGACTGGTCCCTCACACACTGAGCCTCACATTCACACACACTTCAGCTGGGTCTGGATCACTGGACCCTGAGACTGGTCCCTCACACACTGATCTTCACATTCACACAAACTTCAGCTGGGTCTGGATCACTTGACCCTGAGACTGGTCCCTCACACACTGAGCCTTACATTCACACACACTTCAGCTGGGTCTGGATCACTCGACCCTGAGACTGGTCCCTCACACATTAATCCTCACATTCACACACACTTCAGCTGGGTCTGGATCACTAGATCCTGAGACTGGTCCCTCACACACTGATCCTCATATTCACACACACTGCAGCTGGGTCTGGATCACTAGACCCTGAGACTGGTCCCTCACACACTGAGCCTCACATTCACACACACTTCAGCTGGGTCTGGATCACTGGACACTGAGACTGGTCCCTCACACACTGATCCTCACATTCACACACACTTCAGCTGGGTCTGGATCACTGGACCCTGAGACTGGTCCCTCACACACAGATCCTCACATTCACACACGCTTCAGCTGGGTCTGGATCACTGGACCCTGAGACTGGTCCCTCACACACTGATCCTCACATTCACACACACTTCTGTTGGGTCTGGATCACTACACCCTGAGACTGTTCCCTCACACACTGAGCCTCACATTCACACACACTTCAGCTGGATCTAGATCACTGGACCCTGAGACTGGTCCCTCACACACTGAGCCTCACATTCACACACACTTCAGCTGGGTCTGGATCACTGGACCCTGAGACTGGTCCCTCACACACTGATCCTCACAATCACACACACTTCAGCTGGGTCTGGATCACGAGACCCTGAGACTGGTCCCTCACACACTGATCCTCACATTCACACACATTCAGCTGGTTCTGGATCACTAGGACCTGAGGCTGGTCCCTCACACACTGAGCCTCACATTCACACACACTTCAGCTAGGTCTGGATCACTAGACCCTGAGACTGGTCCCTCACACACTGATCTTCACATTCACACACACTTCAGCTGGGTCTGGATCACTAGACCCTGAGACTGGTCCCTCACACACTGAGCCTCACATTCACACACACTTCAGCTGGGTCTGGATCATTAGACCCTGAGATTGGTCCCTCACACACGAATCCTCATATTCACACACACTTCAGCTGGGTCTGGATCTCTAGACCCTGAGACTGGTCCCTCACACACTGATCCTCATATTCACACACACTTCAGCTGGGTCTGGATCACTAGACCCTGAGACTGGTCCCTCACACACTGAGCCTCACATTCACACACACTTCAGCTGGGTCTGGATCACTGGTCACTGAGACTGGTCCCTCACACACTGATCCTCACATTCACACACGCTTCAGCTGGGTCTGGATCACTAGACCCTGTGATTGGTCCCTCACACACTGATCCTCACATTCACACTCACTTCACTTGTGTCTGGATCACTAGACCCTGAGACTGGTCCCTCACACACTGAGCTTCACATTCACACACACTTCAGCTGGGTCTAGATCACTAGACCCTGAGACTGGCCCCTCACACACTGAGCCTCACATTCACACACACTTCAGCTGGGTCTGGATCACTAGACCCTGAGACTGGTCCCTCACACACTAATCCTCACATTCACACACACTTCAGCTTGGTCTGGATCACTAGATCCTGAGACTGGTCCCTCACACACTGATCCTCATATTCACACACACTTCAGCTGGGTCTGGATCACTAGACCCTGAGACTGGTCCCTCACACACTGAGCCTCACATTCACACACACTTCAGCTGGGTCTGAATCACTGGACGCTGAGACTGGTCCCTCACACACTGATCCTCACATTCACACACACTTCAGCTGGGTCTGGATCACTGGACCCTGAGACTGGTCCCACACACTCAGATCCTCACATTCACACACGCTTCAGCTGGGTCTGGATCACTGGAACCTCAGACTGGTCCCTCACACACTAATCCTCACATTCACACACACTTCAGCTGGGTCTGGATCACTAGACCCTTAGACTGGTCCCTCACACACTGAGCCTCACATTCACACACACTTCAGCAGGGTCTGGATCACTGGACCCTGAGACTGGTCCCTCACACACTGATCATCACATACACACACACTTCAGCTGGGTCTGGATCACGAGACCCTGAGACTGTTCCCTCACACACTGAGCCTCACATTCACACACACTGCAGCTGGGTCTGGATCACTGGACCCTGAGACTGGTCCCTCACACACTGAGCCTCACATTCACACACACTTCAGCTGGGTCTGGATCACTGGACCCTGAGACTGGTCCCTCACACACTGAGCCTCACATTCACACACACTTCAGCTGAGTCTAGATCACAGGACCCAGGAGACTGGTCCCTCACACACTGAGCCTCACATTCACACACACTTCAGCTGGGTCTGGATCACTAGACACTGAGACTGGTCTCTCACACACTGAGCCTCACATTCACACACACTTCAGCTGGGTCTGGATCACTAGACCCTGAGACTGGTCCCTCACACATTGATCCTCACATTCACACAAACTTCAGCTGGGTCTGGATCACTAGACCCTGAGACTGGTCCCTCACACACTGAGCCTCACATTCACACACACTTTAGCTGGGTCTGGATCACTGGACCCTGAGACTGGTCCCTCATACACTGAGCCTCACATTCACACACACTTCAGCTGGGTCTGGATCACTGGACCCTGAGACTGGTCCGTCACACACTGAGCCTCACATTCACACACACTTCAGCTGGGTCTGGATTACTGGACCTGAAACTGGTCCCTCACACACTGAGCCTCACATTCACACACACTTCAGCTGGGTCTGGATCACTGGACAATGAGAATGGTCCCTCACACACTGAGCCTCACATTCACACACACTTCAGCTGGGTCTGGATCACTGGACCCTGCGACTGGTCCCTCACACACTGATCCTCACATTCACACACACTTCAGCTTGGTCTGGATCACTAGACCCTGAGGCTGGTCCCTCACACACTGAGCCTCACATTCACACACACTTCAGCTTGGTCTGGATCACTAGACCCTGAGACTGGTCCCTCACACACTGAGCCTTACATTCATACACACTTCAGCTGGGTCTGGATCACTAGACACTGAGACTGGTCCCTCACACACTAATCCTCACATTCACACACACTTCAGCTGGGTCTGGATCACTAGACTCTGAGACTGGTCCCTCACACACTGATCCTCATATTCACACACACTTCAGCTGGGTCTGGATTACTAGACCCTGAGACTGGTCCCTCACACACTGAGCCTCACATTCACACACACTTCAGCTGGGTCTGGATCACTGGACACTGAGACTGGTCCCTCACACACTGATCCTCACATTCACACACACTTCAGCTGGGTCTGGATCACTGGACCCTGAGACTGGTCCCTCACACACAGATCCTCACATTCACACACGCTTCAGCTGGGTCTGGATCACTGGACCCTGAGACTGGTCCCTCACACACTGATCCTCACATTCACACACACTTCGGTTGGGTCTGGATCACTAGACCCTGAGACTGTTCCCTCACACACTGAGCCTCACATTCACACACACTTCAGCAGGATCTAGATCACTGGACCCTGAGACTGGTCCCTCACACACTGAGCCTCACATTCACACACACTTCAGCTGGGTCTGGATCACTGGACCCTGAGACTGGTCCCTCACACACTGATCCTCACAATCACACACACTTCAGCTGGGTCTGGATCACGAGACCCTGAGACTGGTCCCTCACGCACTGATCCTCACATTCACACACACTTCAGCTGGTTCTGGATCACTAGGACCTGAGGCTGGTCCCTCACACACTGAGCCTCACATTCACACACACTTCAGCTGGGTCTGGATCACTAGACCCTGAGACTGGTCCCTCACACACTGATCTTCACATTCACACACACTTCAGCTGGGTCTGGATCACTAGACCCTGAGACTGGTCCCTCACACACTGAGCCTCACATTCACACACACTTCAGCTGGGTCTGGATCATTAGACCCTGAGATTGGTCCCTCACACACGAATCCTCAAATTCACACACACTTCAGCTGGGTCTGGATCTCTAGACCCTGAGACTGGTCCCTCACACACTGATCCTCATATTCACACACACATCAGCTGGGTCTGGATCACTAGACCCTGAGACTGGTCCCTCACACACTGAGCCTCACATTCACACACACTTCAGCTGGGTCTGGATCACTGGTCACTGAGACTGGTCCCTCACACACTGATCCTCACATTCACACACGCTTCAGCTGGGTCTGGATCACTAGACCCTGAGACTGGTCCCTCACACACTGATCCTCACATTCACACTCACTTCAGCTGGGTCTGGATCACTAGACCCTGAGACTGGTCCCTCACACACTGAGCCTCACATTCACACACACTTCAGCTGGGTCTGGATCACTGGACCCTGAGACTGGTCCCTCATACACTGAGCCTCACATTCACACACACTTCAGCTGGGTCTGGATCACTGGACCCTGAGACTGGTCCGTCACACACTGAGCCTCACATTCATACACACTTCAGCTGGGTCTGGATTACTGGACCTGAAACTGGTCCCTCACACACTGAGCCTCACATTCATACACACTTCAGCTGGGTCTGGATCACTGGACAATGAGAATGGTCCCTCACACACTGAGCCTCACATTCACACACACTTCAGCTGGGTCTGGATCACTGGACCCTGCGACTGGTCCCTCACACACTGATCCTCACATTCACACACACTTCAGCTTGGTCTGGATCACTAGACCCTGAGGCTGGTCCCTCACACACTGAGCCTCACATTCACACACACTTCAGCTTGGTCTGGATCACTAGACCCTGAGACTGGTCCCTCACACACTGAGCCTTACATTCATACACACTTCAGCTGGGTCTGGATCACTAGACACTGAGACTGGTCCCTCACACACTAATCCTCACATTCACACACACTTCAGCTGGGTCTGGATCACTAGACTCTGAGACTGGTCCCTCACACACTGATCCTCATATTCACACACACTTCAGCTGGGTCTGGATTACTAGACCCTGAGACTGGTCCCTCACACACTGAGCCTCACATTCACACACACTTCAGCTGGGTCTGGATCACTGGACACTGAGACTGGTCCCTCACACACTGATCCTCACATTCACACACACTTCAGCTGGGTCTGGATCACTGGACCCTGAGACTGGTCCCTCACACACAGATCCTCACATTCACACACGCTTCAGCTGGGTCTGGATCACTGGACCCTGAGACTGGTCCCTCACACACTGATCCTCACATTCACACACACTTCTGTTGGGTCTGGATCACCAGACCCTGAGACTGTTCCCTCACACACTGAGCCTCACATTCACACACACTTCAGCAGGATCTAGATCACTGGACCCTGAGACTGGTCCCTCACACACTGAGCCTCACATTCACACACACTTCAGCTGGGTCTGGATCACTGGACCCTGAGACTGGTCCCTCACACACTGATCCTCACAATCACACACACTTCAGCTGGGTCTGGATCACGAGACCCTGAGACTGGTCCCTCACACACTGATCCTCACATTCACACACACTTCAGCTGGTTCTGGATCACTAGGACCTGAGGCTGGTCCCTCACACACTGAGCCTCACATTCACACACACTTCAGCTGGGTCTGGATCACTAGACCCTGAGACTGGTCCCTCACACACTGATCTTCACATTCACACACACTTCAGCTGGGTCTGGATCACTTGACCCTGAGACTGGTCCCTCACACACTGAGCCTCACATTCACACACACTTCAGCTGGGTCTGGATCATTAGACCCTGAGATTGGTCCCTCACACACGAATCCTCAAATTCACACACACTTCAGCTGGGTCTGGATCTCTAGACCCTGAGACTGGTCCCTCACACACTGATCCTCATATTCACACACACATCAGCTGGGTCTGGATCACTAGACCCTGAGACTGGTCCCTCACACACTGAGCCTCACATTCACACACACTTCAGCTGGGTCGGGATCACTGGTCACTGAGACTGGTCCCTCACACACTGATCCTCACATTCACACACGCTTCAGCTGGGTCTGGATCACTAGACCCTGAGACTGGTCCCTCACACACTGATCCTCACATTCACACTCACTTCAGTTGTGTCTGGATCACTAGACCCTGAGACTGGTCCCTCACACACTGAGCTTCACATTCACACACACTTCAGCTGGGTCTAGATCACGAGACCCTGAGACTGGTCCCTCACACACTGAGCCTCACATTCACACACACTTCAGCTGGGTCTGGATCACTAGACCCTGAGACTGGTCCCTCACACACTAATCCTCACATTCACACACACTTCAGCTTGGTCTGGATCACTAGATCCTGAGACTGGTCCCTCACACACTGATCCTCATATTCACACACACTTCAGCTGGGTCTGGATCACTAGACCCTGAGACTGGTCCCTCACACACTGAGCCTCACATTCACACACACTTCAGCTGGGTCTGGATCACTGGACGCTGAGACTGGTCCTTCACACACTGATCCTCACATTCACACACACTTCAGCTGGGTCTGGATCACTGGACCCTGAGACTGGTCCCACACACTCAGATCCTCACATTCACACACGCTTCAGCTGGGTCTGGATCACTGGAACCTCAGACTGGTCCCTCACACACTAATCCTCACATTCACAAACACTTCAGCTGGGTCTGGATCACTAGACCCTTAGACTGGTCCCTCACACACTGAGCCTCACATTCACACACACTTCAGCAGGGTCTGGATCACTGGACCCTGAGACTGGTCCCTCACACACTGATCCTCACATACACACACACTTCAGCTGGGTCTGGATCACGAGACCCTGAGACTGTTCCCTCACACACTGAGCCTCACATTCACACACACTGCAGCTGGGTCTGGATCACTGGACCCTGAGACTGGTCCCTCACACACTGAGCCTCACATTCACACACACTTCAGCTGGGTCTGGATCACTGGACCCTGAGACTGGTCCCTCACACACTGAGCCTCACATTCACACACACTTCAGCTGAGTCTAGATCACAGGACCCAGGAGACTGGACCCTCACACACTGAGCCTCACATTCACACACACTTCAGCTGGGTCTGGATCACTAGACACTGAGACTGGTCTCTCACACACTGAGCCTCACATTCACACACACTTCAGCTGGGTCTGGATCACTAGACCCTGAGACTGGTCCCTCACACACTGATCCTCACATTCACACACACTTCAGCTGGGTCTGGATCACTAGACCCTGAGACTGGTCCCTCACACACTGAGCCTCACATTCACACACACTTCAGCTGGGTCTGGATCACTGGACCCTGAGACTGGTCCCTCATACACTGAGCCTCACATTCACACACACTTCAGCTGGGTCTGGATCACTGGACCCTGAGACTGGTCCGTCACACACTGAGCCTCACATTCACACCCACTTCAGCTGGGTCTGGATTACTGGACCTGAAACTGGTCCCTCACACACTGAGCCTCACATTCACACACACTTCAGCTTGGTCTGGATCACTAGACCCGGAGGCTGGTCCCTCACACACTGAGCCTCAGATTCACACACACATCAGCTGGGTCTGGATCACTGGACAATGAGAATGGTCCCTCACACACTGAGCCTCACATTCACACACACTTCAGCTGGGTCTGGATCACTGGACCCTGCGACTGGTCCCTCACACACTGATCCTCACATTCACACACACTTCAGCTTGGTCTGGATCACTAGACCCTGAGGCTGGTCCCTCACACACTGAGCCTCACATTCACACACACTTCAGCTTGGTCTGGATCACTAGACCCTGAGACTGGTCCCTCACACACTGAGCCTTACATTCATACACACTTCAGCTGGGTCTGGATCACTAGACACTGAGACTGGTCCCTCACACACTAATCCTCACATTCACACTCACTTCAGCTGGGTCTGGATCACTAGACTCTGAGACTGGTCCCTCACACACTGATCCTCATATTCACACACACTTCAGCTGGGTCTGGATTACTAGACCCTGAGGCTGGACCCTCACACACTGAGCCTCACATTCACACACACTTCAGCTGGGTCTGGATCACTGGACACTGAGACTGGTCCCTCACACACTGATCCTCACATTCACACACACTTCAGCTGGGTCTGGATCACTGGACACTGAGACTGGTCCCTCACACACTGAGCCTCACATTCACACACACTTCAGCAGGGTCTGGATCACTAGACCCAGAGATTGGTCCCTCACACACTGATCCTCACATTCACACACACTTCAACTGGGTCTGTATAACTGGACCCTGAGACTGGTCCCACACACTCAGATCCTCACATTCACACACGCTTCAGCTGGGTCTGGATCACTGGACCCTCAGACTGGTCCCTCACACACTGATCCTCACATTCACACACACTTCTGTTGGGTCTGGATCACTAGACCCTGAGACTGTTCCCTCACACACTGAGCCTCACATTCACACACACTTCAGCTGGATCTAGATCACTGGACCCTGAGACTGGTCCCTCACACACAGAGCCTCACATTCACACACACTTCAGCTTGGTCTGGATTACTGGACCCTGAGACTGGTCGCTCACACACTGATCCTCACATTCACACACACTTCAGCTGGGTCTGGATCACTAGACCCTTAGACTGGTGCCTCACACACTGAGCCTCACATTCACACACACTTCAGCAGGGTCTGGATCACTGGACCCTGAGACTGGTCCCTCACACACTGATCCTCACATACACACACACTTCAGCTGGGTCTGGATCACGAGACCCTGAGACTGTTCCCTCACACACTGAGCCTCACATTCACACACACTGCAGCTGGGTCTGGATCACTGGACCCTGAGACTGGTCCCTCACACACTGAGCCTCACATTCACACACACTTCAGCTGGGTCTGGATCACTGGACCCTGAGACTGGTCCCTCACACACTGAGCCTCACATTCACACACACTTCAGCTGAGTCTAGATCACAGGACCCAGGAGACTGGTCCCTCACACACTGAGCCTCACATTCACACACACTTCAGCTGGGTCTGGATCACTAGACACTGAGACTGGTCTCTCACACACTGAGCCTCACATTCACACACACTTCAGCTAGGTCTGGATCACTAGACCCTGAGACTGGTCCCTCACACACTGATCCTCACATTCACACACACTTCAGCTGGGTCTGGATCACTAGACCCTGAGACTGGTCTCTCACACACTGAGCCTCACATTCACACACACTTCAGCTGGGTCTGGATCACTGGACCCTGAGACTGGTCCCTCATACACTGAGCCTCACATTCACACACACTTCAGCTGGGTCTGGATCACTGGACCCTGAGACTGGTCCGTCACACACTGAGCCTCACATTCACACACACTTCAGCTGGGTCTGGATTACTGGAACTGAAACTGGTCCCTCACACACTGAGCCTCACATTCACACACACTTCAGCTTGGTCTGGATCACTAGACCCGGAGGCTGGTCCCTCACACACTGAGCCTCAGATTCACACACACATCAGCTGGGTCTGGATCACTGGACAATGAGAATGGTCCCTCACACACTGAGCCTCACATTCACACACACTTCAGCTGGGTCTGGATCACTGGACCCTGCGACTGGTCCCTCACACACTGATCCTCACATTCACACACACTTCAGCTTGGTCTGGATCACTAGACCCTGAGACTGGTCCCTCACACACTGAGCCTTACATTCATACACACTTCAGCTGGGTCTGGATCACTAGACACTGAGACTGGTCCCTCACACACTAAACCTCACATTCACACACACTTCAGCTGGGTCTGGATCACTAGACTCTGAGACTGGTCCCTCACACACTGATCCTCATATTCACACACACTTCAGCTGGGTCTGGATTACTAGACCCTGAGACTGGTCCCTCACACACTGAGCCTCACATTCACACACACTTCTGCTGGGTCTGGATCAATGGACACTGAGACTGGTCCCTCACACACTCATCCTCACATTCACACACACTTCAGCTGGGTCTGGATCACTGGACACTGAGACTGGTCCCTCACACACTGAGCCTCACATTCACACACGCTTCAGCAGGGTCTGGATCACTAGACCCAGAGATTGGTCCCTCACACACTGATCCTCATATTCACACACACTTCAACTAGGTCTGGATAACTGGACCCTGAGACTGGTCCCACACACATTGAACCTCACATTCACACACACTTCAGCTGGGTCTGGATCACTGGACCCTGTGATTGGTCCCTCACACACTGATCCTGACATTCACACACGCTTCAGCTGGGTCTGGATCACTAGACACTGAGACTGGTCCCTCACACACTGAGCCTCACATTCACACACACTTCAGCTGGGTCTGGATCACTGGACCCTGAGACTGGTCCCTCACACAATGAGCCTCACATTCACACAGTCTTGAGCTGGGTCTGGATCACTGGACCCTGAGACTGGTCTCTCACACACTGATCCTCACATTCACACACACTTCAGCTGGGTCTGGATTACTGGACCCTGAGACTGGTCCCTTACACACTGATCCTCACATTCACACACACTTAAGCTGGGTCTGGATCACTAGACCCTGAGACTGGTCCCTCACACACTGAGCCTCACATTCACACACACTTCAGCTGGGTCTGGATCACTGGACCCTGAGACTGGTCCCTCACACACTGATCCTCACATTCACACACACTTCAGCTGGGTCTGGATCACAAGACCCTGAGACTGGTCCCTCACACACTGATCCTCACATTCACACACACTTCAGCTGGTTCTGGATCACTAGACCCTGAGACTGGTCCCTCACACAATGATCCTCATATTCACACACACTTCAGCTGGGTCTGGATCACTAGACCCTGAGACTGGTCCCTCACACACTGAGCCTCACATACACACACATTCAGCTGGGTCTGGATCACTGGTCACTGAGACTGGTCCCTCACACACTGATCCTCACTTTCACACACGTTTCAGCTGGGTCTGGATCACTAGACCCTGAGACTGGTCCCTCACACACTGACCCTCACATTCATACACACTTCAGCTGGGTCTGGATCACTGGACCCTGAGGCTGGTCCCTCACACACTGATCCTCACATTCACACACACTTCAGCTGGGTCTGGATCACTGGACGCTGAGACTGGTCCCTCACACACTGATCGTCACATTCACACACACATCAGCTGGGTCTGGATCACTAGACCCTGAGGCTGGACCCTCACACACTGATGCTCACATTCACACACACTTCAGCTGGGTCTGGATCACTGGACCCTGAGACTCGTCCCTCACACACTGATCCTCACATTCACACACACTTCAGCTGGGTCTGGATCACTAGACCCTGAGACTGGTCCCTCACACACTAATCCTCACATTCACACACACTTCAGCTCGGTCTGGATCACTGGACCCTGAGACTCGTCCCTCACACACTGAGCCTCACATTCACACACACTTCAGCTGGGTCTGGATCACTAGACCCTGAGACTGGTCCCTCACACACTGAGCCTCACATTCACACACACTTCAGCTGGGTCTGGATCACTGGACCCTGAGACTGGTCCCTCACACACTGAGCCTCACATTCACACACACTTCAGCTGAGTCTAGATCACAGGACCCAGGAGACTGGTCCCTCACACACTGAGCCTCACATTCACACACACTTCAGCTGGGTCTGGATCACTAGACACTGAGACTGGTCTCTCACACACTGAGCCTCACATTCACACACACTTCAGCTAGGTCTGGATCACTAGACCCTGAGACTGGTCCCTCACACACTGATCCTCACATTCACACACACTTCAGCTGGGTCTGGATCACTAGACCCTGAGACTGGTCTCTCACACACTGAGCCTCACATTCACACACACTTCAGCTGGGTCTGGATCACTGGACCCTGAGACTGGTCCCTCATACACTGAGCCTCACATTCACACACACTTCAGCTGGGTCTGGATCACTGGACCCTGAGACTGGTCCGTCACACACTGAGCCTCACATTCACACACACTTCAGCTGGGTCTGGATTACTGGAACTGAAACTGGTCCCTCACACACTGAGCCTCACATTCACACACACTTCAGCTTGGTCTGGATCACTAGACCCGGAGGCTGGTCCCTCACACACTGAGCCTCACATTCACACACACTTCAGCTGGGTCTGGATCACTGGACCCTGAGACTGGTCCCTCACACACTGAGCCTCACATTCACACACACTTCAGCTGGGTCTGGATCACGAGACCCTGAGACTGGTCCCTCACACACTGATCTTCACATTCACACACACTTCAGCTGGGTCTGGATCACTTGACCCTGAGACTGGTCCCTCACACACTGAGCCTTACATTCACACACACTTCAGCTGGGTCTGGATCACTAGACCCTGAGACTGGTCCCTCACACACTAATCCTCACATTCACACACACTTCAGCTGGGTCTGGATCACTAGATCCTGAGACTGGTCCCTCACAAACTGATCCTCATATTCACACACACTTCAGCTGGGTCTGGATCACTAGACCCTGAGACTGGTCCATCACACTGATCCTCACATTCACACACGCTTCAGCTGGGTCTGGATCACTGGACCCTGAGACTGGTCCCTCACACACTGATCCTCATATTCACACACACTTCAGCTGGGTCTGGATCACTTGACCCTGAGACTGGTCCCTCACACACTGAGCCTCACATTCACACACACTTCAGCTGGGTCTGGATCACTAGACACTGAGACTGGTCCCTCACACACTGATCCTCACATTCACACACACTTCAGCTGGGTCTGGATCACCGGACACTGAGACTGGTCCCTCACACACTGATCCTCACATTCACACAAACTTCAGTTGGGTCTGGATCACTAGACCCTGAGACTGGTCCCTCAAACACTGAGCCTCACATTCACACACACTTCAGCTGGGTCTGGATCACTGGACACTGAGATTGGTCCCTCACACACTGAGCCTCACATTCACACACACTTCAGCTGGGTCTGGATCACTAGACCCTGAGACTGGTCCCTCACACACTGACCCTCACATTCACACACACTTCAGCTTGGTCTGGATTACTGGACCCTGAGACTGGTCCCTCACACACTGATCCTCACATTCACACACACTTCAGCTAGGTCTGGATCACGAGACCCTGAGACTGGTCCCTCACACACTGAGCCTCACATTCACACACACTTCAGCTGGGTCTGGATCACTGGACCCTGAGACTGGTCCCTCACACACTGAGCCTCACATTCACACACACTTCAGCTGGGTCTGGATCACTGGACCCTGAGACTGGTCCCTCACACACTGGGCCTCACATTCACACACACTTCAGCTGGGTCTGGATCACTGGACCCTGAGACTGGTCCCTCACACACTGGGCCTCACATTCACACACACTTCAGCTGGGTCTGGATCACTGAACCCTGAGACTGGTCCCTCACACACTGATCCTCACATTCACACACACTTCAGCTGGGTCTGGATCACTGGACCCTGAGACTGGTCCCTCACACACTGAGCCTCACATTCACACACACTTCAGCTGGGTCTGGATCACTAGACCCTGAGACTGGTCCCTCACACACTGATCTTCACATTCACACACACTTCAGCTGGGTCTGGATCACTAGACCCTGAGACTGGTCCCTCACACACTGAGCCTTACATTCATACACACTTCAGCTGGGTCTGGATCACTAGACACTGAGACTGGTCCCTCACACACTAATCCTCACATTCACACACACTTCAGCTGGGTCTGGATCACTTGACCCTGAGACTGGTCCCTCACACACTGAGCCTCACATTCACACACACTTCAGCTAGGTCTGGATCACTAGACACTGAGACTGGTCCCTCACACACTGATCTTCACATTCACACACACTTCAGCTGGGTCTGGATCACTAGACCCTGAGACTGGTCCCTCACACACTGAGCCTTACATTCATACACACTTCAGCTGGGTCTGGATCACTAGACACTGAGACTGGTCCCTCACACACTGATCCTCATATTCACACACACTTCAGCTGGGTCTGGATCACTAGACACTGAGACTGGTCCCTCACACACTGAGCCTCACATTCACACACACTTCAGCTGGGTCTGGATCACTAGACCCTGAGACTGGTCCCTCACACACTGGGCCTCACATTCACACACACTTCAGCTGGGTCTGGATCACTGGACCCTGAGACTGGTCCCTCACACACTGAGCCTCACATTCACACACACTTCAGCTGGGTCTGGATCACTGGACCCTGAGACTGGTCCCTCACACACTGGGCCTCACATTCACACACACTTCAGCTGGGTCTGGATCACTGGACCCTGAGACTGGTCCCTCACACACTGGGCCTCACATTCACACACACTTCAGCTGGGTCTGGATCACTGGACCCTGAGACTGGTCCCTCACACTCTGATCCTCACATTCACACACACTTCAGCTGGGTCTGGATCACGAGACCCTGAAACTGTTCCCTCACACACTGAGCCTCACATTCACACACACTGCAGCTGGGTCTGGATCACTGGACCCTGAGACTGGACCCTCACACACTGATCCTCACATTCACACACACTTCAGTTCGGTCTGGATCACTAGACACTGAGACTGGTCCCTCACACACTGAGCCTCACATTCACACGCACTTCAGCTGGGTCTGGATCACTGGACCCTGAGACTGTTCCCTCACACACTGATCATCACATTCACACACACTTCAGCTGGGGCTGGATCACGAGACCCTGAGACTGGTCCCTCACACAATGATCCTCACATTCACACACACTTCAGCTGGGTCTGGATCACTAGACCCTGAGGCTGGTCCCTCACACACTGAGCCTCACATTCACACACACTCCAGCTGCTCTGGATCACTGGACCGTGAGACTGGTCCCTCACACACTGAGCCTCACATTCACACACACTTCAGCTGGGTCTGGATCACTGGACCCTGAGACTGGTCCCTCACACACTGAGCCTCACATTCACACACACTTCAGCTGGGTCTGGATCACGAGACCCTGAGACTGGTCCCTCACACACTGATCTTCACATTCACACACACTTCAGCTGGGTCTGGATCACTTGACCCTGAGACTGGTCCCTCACACACTGAGCCTTACATTCACACACACTTCAGCTGGGTCTGGATCACTAGACCCTGAGACTGGTCCCTCACACACTAATCCTCACATTCACACACACTTCAGCTGGGTCTGGATCACTAGATCCTGAGACTGGTCCCTCACAAACTGATCCTCATATTCACACACACTTCAGCTGGGTCTGGATCTCTAGACCCTGAGACTGGTCCATCACACTGATCCTCACATTCACACACGCTTCAGCTGGGTCTGGATCACTGGACCCTGAGACTGGTCCCTCACACACTGATCCTCACATTCACACACACTTCTGTTGGGTCTGGATCACTTGACCCTGAGACTGTTCCCTCACACACTGAGCCTCACATTCACACACACTTCAGCTGGATCTAGATCACTGGACCCTGAGACTGGTCCCTCACACACTGAGCCTCACATTCACACACACTTCAGCTTGGTCTGGATTACTGGACCCTGAGACTGGTCCCTCACACACTGATCCTCACATTCACACACACTTCAGCTGGGTCTGGATCACTCGACCCTGAGACTGGTCCCTCACAGACTGATCATCACATTCACACACACTTCAGCTGGGGCTGGATCACGAGACCCTGAGTCTGGTCCCTCACACAATGATCCTCACATTCACACACAATTCAGCTGGGTCTGGATCACTAGACCCTGAGGCTGGTCCCTCACACACTGAGCCTCACATTCACACACACTCCAGCTGGGTCTGGATCACTGGACCGTGAGACTGGTCCCTCACACACTGAGCCTCACATTCACACACACTTCAGCTGGGTCTGGATCACGAGACCCTGAGACTGGTCCCTCACACAATGATCCTCACATTCACACACACTTCAGCTGGGTCTGGATCACTGGACCCTGAGACTGGTCCCTCACACACTGATCCTCACATTCACACACACTTCTGTTGGGTCTGGATCACTAGACCCTGAGACTGTTCCCTCACACACTGAGCCTCACATTCACACACACTTCAGCTGGATCTAGATCACTGGACCCTGAGACTGGTCCCTCACACACTGAGCCTCACATTCACACACACTTCAGCTTGGTCTGGATTACTGGACCCTGAGACTGGTCCCTCACACACTGATCCTCACATTCACACACACTTCAGCTGGGTCTGGATCACTAGACCCTGAGACTGGTCCCTCACACACTGATCTTCACATTCACACACACTTCAGCTGGGTCTGGATCACTAGACCCTGAGACTGGTCCCTCACACACTGAGCCTTACATTCATACACACTTCAGCTGGGTCTGGATCACTAGACACTGAGACTGGTCCCTCAAACACTAATCCTCACATTCACACACACTTCAGCTGGGTCTGGATCACTTGACCCTGAGACTGGTCCCTCACACACTGAGCCTCACATTCACACACACTTCAGCTGGGTCTGGATCACTAGACACTGAGACTGGTCCCTCACACACTGATCTTCACATTCACACGCACTTCAGCTGGGTCTGGATCACTAGACCCTGAGACTGGTCCCTCACACACTGAGCCTTACATTCATACACACTTCAGCTGGGTCTGGATCACTAGACACTGAGACTGGTCCGTCACACACTGATCCTCATATTCACACACACTTCAGCTGGGTCTGCATCACTTGACCCTGAGACTGGTCCCTCACACACTGAGCCTCACATTCACACACACTTCAGCTGGGTCTGGATCACTAGACACTGAGACTGGTCCCTCACACACTGATCCTCACATTCACACACACTTCAGCTGGGTCTGGATCACCGGACACTGAGACTGGTCCCTCACACACTGATCCTCACATTCACACAAACTTCAGTTGGGTCTGGATCACTAGACCCTGAGACTGGTCCCTCAAACACTGAGCCTCACATTCACACACACTTCAGCTGGGTCTGGATCACGAGACCCTGAGACTGGTCCCTCACACACTGATCCTCACATTCACACACACTTCAGCTGGTTCTGGATCACTAGAACCTGAGGCTGGTCCCTCACACACTGAGCCTCACATTCACACACACTTCAGCTGGGTCTGGATCACTGGACCCTGAGATTGGTCCCTCACACACTGAGCCTCACATTCACACACACTTCAGCTGGGTCTGGATTACTGGACCCTGAGACTGGTCCCTCACACACTGATCCTCACATTCACACACACTTAAGCTGGGTCTGGATCACTAGACCCTGAGACTGGTCCCTCACACACTGATCATCACATTCACACATACTTCAGCTGGGTCTGGATCACTAGACCCTGAGACTGGTCCCTCACACACTGAGCCTCACATTCACACACACTTCAGCTGGGTCTGGATCACTGGACCCTGAGACTGGTCCCTCACACACTGAGCCTCACATTCACACACACTTCAGCTGGGTCTGGATCACTAGATCCTGAGACTGGTCCCTCACACACTGATCCTCATATTCACACACACTTCAGCTGGGTCTGGATCACTGGATCCTGAGACTGGTCCCTCACACACTGAGCCTCATATTCACACACACTTCAGCTGGGTCTGGATCACTGGACACTGAGACTGGTCCCTCACACACTGATCCTCACATTCACACACGCTTCAGATGGGTCTGGATCACTGGACCCTGAGACTGGTCCCTCACACACTGATCCTCACATTCACACACACTTCTGTTGGGTCTGGATCACTAGACCCTGAGACTGTTCCCTCACACACTGAGCCTCACATTCACACACACTTCAGCTGGATCTAGATCACTGGACCCTGAGACTGGTCCCTCACACACTGAGCCTCACATTCACACACACTTCAGCTTGGTCTGGATTACTGGACCCTGAGACTGGTCCCTCACACACTGATCCTCACATTCACACACACTTCAGCTGGGTCTGGATCACTAGACCCTGAGACTGTTCCCTCACACACTGATCTTCACATTCACACACACTTCAGCTGGGTCTGGATCACTGGACCCTGAGACTGGTCCCTCACACACTGGGCCTCACATTCACACACACTTCAGCTGGGTCTGGATCACTGGACCCTGAGACTGGTCCCTCACACACTGGGCCTCAAATTCACACACACTTCAGCTGGGTCTGGATCACTGGACCCTGAGACTGGTCCCTCACACACTGATCCTCACATTCACACACACTTCAGCTGGGTCTGGATCACGAGACCCTGAAACTGTTCCCTCACACACTGAGCCTCACATTCACACACACTGCAGCTGGGTCTGGATCACTAGACCCTGAGGCTGGTCCCTCACACACTGAGCCTCACATTCACACACACTTCAGCTGGGTCTGGATCACTAGACACTGAGACTGGTCCCTCACACACTGAGCCACACATTCACACACACTTCAGCTGGGTCTGGATCACTAGACCCTGAGGCTGGTCCCTCACACACTGATCCTCACATTCACACACACTTCAGCTGGGTCTGGATCACTAGACCCTGAGACTGTTCCCTCACACACTGAGCCTCACATTCACACACACTTCAGCTGGATCTAGATCACTGGACCCTGAGACTGGTCCCTCACACACTGAGCCTCACATTCACACACACTTCAGCTTGGTCTGGATTACTGGACCCTGAGACTGGTCCCTCACACACTGATCCTCACATTCACACACACTTCAGCTAGGTCTGGATCACTAGACCCTGAGACTGGTCCCTCACACACTGAGCCTCACATTCACACACACTTCAGCTGGGTCTGGATCACTGGACCCTGAGACTGGTCCCTCACACACTGGGCCTCACATTCACACACACTTCAGCTGGGTCTGGATCACTGGACCCTGAGACTGGTCCCTCACACACTGGGCCTCACATTCACACACACTTCAGCTGGGTCTGGATCACTGGACCCTGAGACTGGTCCCTCACACTCTGATCCTCACATTCACACACACTTCAGCTGGGTCTGGATCACGAGACCCTGAAACTGTTCCCTCACACACTGAGCCTTACATTCACACACACTTCAGCTGGATCTAGATCACTGGACCCTGAGACTGGTCCCTCACACATTGAGCCTCACATTCACACACACTTCAGCTTGGTCTGGATTACTGGACCCTGAGTCTGGTCCCTCACACACTGATCCTCACATTCACACACACTTCAGCTGGGTCTGGATCACTGGACCCTGAGACTGGTCCCTCACACACTGGGCCTCACATTCACACACACTTCAGCTGGGTCTGGATCACTGGACCCTGAGACTGGTCCCTCACACACTGATCCTCACATTCACACACACTTCAGCTGGGTCTGGATCACGAGACCCTGAGACTGTTCCCTCACACACTGAGCCTAACATTCACACACACTGCAGCTGGGTCTGGATCACTGGACCCTGAGACTGGTCCCTCACACACTGAGCCTCACATTCACACACACTTCAGCTGGGTCTAGATCACTGGACCCAGGAGACTGGCCCCTCACACACTGAGCCTCACATTCACACACACTGCAGCTGGGTCTGGATCACTGGACCCTGAGACTGGTCCCTCACACAATGAGCCTCACATTCACACACACTTCAGCTGGGTCTGGATCACTGGAACCTGAGACTGGTCCCTCATACACTGAGCCTCACATTCACACACACTACAGCTGGGTCTGGATCACTGGACCCTGAGACTGGTCCCTCACACACTGAGCCTCACATTCACACACACTTCAGCTGGATCTAGATCACTGGACCCTGAGACTGGTCCCTCACACACTGAGCCTCACATTCACACACACTTCAGCTGGGTCTGGATCACTGGACACTGAGACTGGTCCCTCACACACTGATCCTCACATTCACACATGCTTCAGATGGGTCTGGATCACTGGACCCTGAGACTGGTCCCTCACACACTGATCCTCACATTCACACACACTTCTGTTGGGTCTGGATCACTAGACCCTGAGACTGTTCCCTCACACACTGAGCCTCACATTCACACACACTTCAGCTGGATCTAGATCACTGGACCCTGAGACTGGTCCCTCACACACTGAGCCTCACATTCACACACACTTCAGCTTGGTCTGGATTACTGGACCCTGAGACTGGTCCCTCACACACTGATCCTCACATTCCCACACACTTCAGCTGGGTCTGGATCACTAGACCCTGAGACTGTTCCCTCACACACTGATCTTCACATTCACACACACTTCAGCTGGGTCTGGATCACTGGACCCTGAGACTGGTCCCTCACACACTGGGCCTCACATTCACACACACTTCAGCTGGGTCTGGATCACTGGACCCTGAGACTGGTCCCTCACACACTGGGCCTCAAATTCACACACACTTCAGCTGGGTCTGGATCACTGGACCCTGAGACTGGTCCCTCACACACTGATCCTCACATTCACACACACTTCAGCTGGGTCTGGATCACGAGACCCTGAAACTGTTCCCTCACACACTGAGCCTCACATTCACACACACTGCAGCTGGGTCTGGATCACTAGACCCTGAGGCTGGTCCCTCACACACTGAGCCTCACATTCACACACACTTCAGCTGGGTCTGGATCACTAGACACTGAGACTGGTCCCTCACACACTGAGCCACACATTCACACACACTTCAGCTGGGTCTGGATCACTAGACCCTGAGGCTGGTCCCTCACACACTGATCCTCACATTCACACACACTTCAGCTGGGTCTGGATCACTAGACCCTGAGACTGTTCCCTCACACACTGAGCCTCACATTCACACACACTTCAGCTGGATCTAGATCACTGGACCCTGAGACTGGTCCCTCACACACTGAGCCTCACATTCACACACACTTCAGCTTGGTCTGGATTACTGGACCCTGAGACTGGTCCCTCACACACTGATCCTCACATTCACACACACTTCAGCTGGGTCTGGATCACGAGACCCTGAGACTGTTCCCTCACACACTGAGCCTAACATTCACACACACTGCAGCTGGGTCTGGATCACTGGACCCTGAGACTGGTCCCTCACACACTGAGCCTCACATTCACACACACTTCAGCTGGGTCTAGATCACTGGACCCAGGAGACTGGTCCCTCACACACTGAGCCTCACATTCACACACACTGCAGCTGGGTCTGGATCACTGGACCCTGAGACTGGTCCCTCACACAATGAGCCTCACATTCACACACACTTCAGCTGGGTCTGGATCACTGGACCCTGAGACTGGTCCCTCATACACTGAGCCTCACATTCACACACACTTCAGCTGGGTCTGGATCACTGGACCCTGAGACTGGTCCCTCACACACTGAGCCTCACATTCACACACACTTCAGCTGGATCTAGATCACTGGACCCTGAGACTGGTCCCTCACACACTGAGCCTCACATTCACACACACTTCAGCTTGGTCTGGATTACTGGACCCTGAGACTGGTCACTCACACACTGATCCTCACATTCACACACACTTCAGCTGGGTCTGGATCACTAGACCCTGAGACTGGTCCCTCACACACTGAGCCTCACATTCCCACACACTTCAGCTGGGTCTGGATCACTGGACCCTGAGACTGGTCCCTCACACACTGGGCCTCACATTCACACACACTTCAGCTGGGTCTGGATCACTGGACCCTGAGGCTGGTCCCTCACACACTGGGCCTCACATTCACACACACTTCAGCTGGGTCTGGATCACTGGACCCTGAGCTGGTCCCTCACACACTGATCCTCACATTCACACACACTTCAGCTGGGTCTGGATCACGAGACCCTGAGACTGTTCCCTCACACACTGAGCCTCACATTCACACACACTGCAGCTGGGTCTGGATCACTGGAACCTGATACTAGTCCCTCACACACTGAGCCTCACATTCACACACACTTCAGCTGGGTCTGGATCACTAGACCCTGAGGCTGGTCCCTCACACACTGATCCTCACATTCACACACACTTCAGCTGGGTCTGGATCACTGGACCCTAAGGCTGGTCCCTCACAATCTGATCCTCACATTCACACACACTTCAGCTGGGTCTGATTCAATGGACCCTGAGACTGGTCCCTCACACACTGAGCCTCACATTCACACACACTTCAGCTGGATCTAGATCACTGGACCCTGAGACTGGTCCCTCACACACTGAGCCTCACATTCACACACACTTCAGCTTGGTCTGGATTACTGGACCCTGAGACTGGTCACTCACACACTGATCCTCACATTCACACACACTTCAGCTGGGTCTGGATCACTAGACCCTGAGACTGGTCCCTCACACACTGAGCCTCACATTCACACACACTTCAGCTGGGTCTGGATCACTGGACCCTGAGACTGGTCCCTCACACACTGGGCCTCACATTCACACACACTTCAGCTGGGTCTGGATCACTGGACCCTGAGGCTGGTCCCTCACACACTGGGCCTCACATTCACACACACTTCAGCTGGGTCTGGATCACTGGACCCTGAGACTGGTCCCTCACACACTGATCCTCACATTCACACACACTTCAGCTGGGTCTGGATCACGAGACCCTGAGACTGTTCCCTCACACACTGATCCTCACATTCACACACACTTCAGCTGGGTCTGGATCACTAGACCCTGAGACTGGTCCCTCACACACTGAGCCTCACATTCACACACACTTCAGCTGGGTCTGGATCACTGGACCCTGAGACTGGTCCCTCACACACTGGGCCTCACATTCACACACACTTCAGCTGGGTCTGGATCACTGGACCCTGAGGCTGGTCCCTCACACACTGGGCCTCACATTCACACACACTTCAGCTGGGTCTGGATCACTGGACCCTGAGGCTGGTCCCTCACACACTGGGCCTCACATTCACACACACTTCAGCTGGGTCTGGATCACTGGACCCTGAGACTGGTCCCTCACACACTGGGCCTCACATTCACACACACTTCAGCTGGGTCTGGATCACTGGACCCTGAGACTGGTCCCTCACACACTGATCCTCACATTCACACACACTTCAGCTGGGTCTGGATCACGAGACCCTGAGACTGTTCCCTCACACACTGAGCCTAACATTCACACACACTGCAGCTGGGTCTGGATCACTGGACCCTGAGACTGGTCCCTCACACACTGAGCCTCACATTCACACACACTTCAGCTGGGTCTAGATCACTGGACCCAGGAGACTGGTCCCTCACACACTGAGCCTCACATTCACACACACTGCAGCTGGGTCTGGATCACTGGACCCTGAGACTGGTCCCTCACACAATGAGCCTCACATTCACACACACTTCAGCTGGGTCTGGATCACTGGACCCTGAGACTGGTCCCTCATACACTGAGCCTCACATTCACACACACTTCAGCTGGGTCTGGATCACTGGACCCTGAGACTGGTCCCTCACACACTGAGCCTCACATTCACACACACTTCAGCTGGATCTAGATCACTGGACCCTGAGACTGGTCCCTCACACACTGAGCCTCACATTCACACACACTTCAGCTTGGTCTGGATTACTGGACCCTGAGACTGGTCACTCACACACTGATCCTCACATTCACACACACTTCAGCTGGGTCTGGATCACTAGACCCTGAGACTGGTCCCTCACACACTGAGCCTCACATTCACACACACTTCAGCTGGGTCTGGATCACTGGACCCTGAGACTGGTCCCTCACACACTGGGCCTCACATTCACACACACTTCAGCTGGGTCTGGATCACTGGACCCTGAGGCTGGTCCCTCACACACTGGGCCTCACATTCACACACACTTCAGCTGGGTCTGGATCACTGGACCCTGAGACTGGTCCCTCACACACTGATCCTCACATTCACACACATTTCAGCTGGGTCTGGATCACGAGACCCTGAGACTGTTCCCTCACACACTGAGCCTCACATTCACACACACTGCAGCTGGGTCTGGATCACTGGACCCTGATACTGGTCCCTCACACACTGAGCCTCACATTCACACACACTTCAGCTGGGTCTGGATCACTAGACCCTGAGGCTGGTCCCTCACACACTGATCCTCACATTCACACACACTTCAGCTGGGTCTGGATCACTGGACCCTAAGGCTGGTCCCTCACAATCTGATCCTCACATTCACACACACTTCAGCTGGGTCTGATTCAATGGACCCTGAGACTGGTCCCTCACACACTGAGCCTCACATTCACACACACTTCAGCTGGATCTAGATCACTGGACCCTGAGACTGGTCCCTCACACACTGAGCCTCACATTCACACACACTTCAGCTTGGTCTGGATTACTGGACCCTGAGACTGGTCACTCACACACTGATCCTCACATTCACACACACTTCAGCTGGGTCTGGATCACTAGACCCTGAGACTGGTCCCTCACACACTGAGCCTCACATTCACACACACTTCAGCTGGGTCTGGATCACTGGACCCTGAGACTGGTCCCTCACACACTGGGCCTCACATTCACACACACTTCAGCTGGGTCTGGATCACTGGACCCTGAGGCTGGTCCCTCACACACTGGGCCTCACATTCACACACACTTCAGCTGGGTCTGGATCACTGGACCCTGAGACTGGTCCCTCACACACTGATCCTCACATTCACACACACTTCAGCTGGGTCTGGATCACGAGACCCTGAGACTGTTCCCTCACACACTGAGCCTCACATTCACACACACTGCAGCTGGGTCTGGATCACTGGACCCTGAGACTGGTCCCTCACACACTGAGCCTCACATTCACAAACACTTCAGCTGGGTCTGGATCACTAGACCCTGAGGCTGGTCCCTCACACACTGATCCTCACATTCACACACACTTCAGCTGGGTCTGGATCACTGGACCCTAAGGCTGGTCCCTCACAATCTGATCCTCACATTCACACACACTTCAGCTGGGTCTGATTCAATGGATCCTGAGACTGGTCCCTCACACACTGATCCTCACATTCACACACACTTCAGCTGTGTCTGGATCACTGGACCCTGAGACTGGTCCATCACACACTGAGCCTCACATTCACACACACTTCAGCTGGGTCTGGATCACTGGAACCTGAGACTGGTCCGTCACACACTGAGCCTCACATTCACACACACTTCAGCTGGGACTGGATCACTGGACCCTGAGAGTGGTCCCTCACACACTGAGCCTCACATTCACACACACTTCAGCTGGGTCTGGATTACTGGACTCTGAAACTGGTCCCTCACAAACTGAGCCTCACATTCACACACACTTCAGCTTGGTCTGGATCACTAGACCTTGAGGCTGGTCCCTCACACACTGAGCCTCACATTCACACACACTTCAGCTGGGTCTGGATCACTGGACCCTGAGACTGGTGCCTCACACACTGAGCCTCACATTCACACACACTTCAGCTGGGTCTGGATCACTAGACCCTGAGGCTGGTCCCTCACACACTGATCCTCACATTCACACACACTTCAGCTGGGTCTGGATCACTGGACCCTGAGGCTGGTCCCTCACAATCTGATCCTCACATTCACACACACTTCAGCTGGGTCTGGTTCAATGGATCCTGAGACAAGTCCCTCACACACTGATCCTCACATTCACACACACTTCAGCTGGGTCTGGATCACTGGACCCTGAGACTGGTCCCTCACACACTGATCCTCACATTCACACACACTTCAGCTGGGTCTGGATCACTAGACCCTGAGACTGGTCCCTCACACACTGAGCCTTACATTCATACACACTTCACCTGGGTCTGGATCACTAGACACTGAGACTGGTCCCTCACAAACTAATCCTCACATTCACACACACTTCAGCTGGGTCTGGATCACGAGACCCTGAGACTGGTCCCTCACACACTAAGCCTCACATTCACACACACTTCAGCTGGGTCTGGATCACTAGACCCTGAGACTGGTCCCTCACACACTAATCTTCACATTCACACACACTTCAGCTGGGTCTGGATCACTAGACCGTGAGACTGGTCCCTCACACACTGAGCCTTACATTCATACACACTTCAGCTGGGTCTGGATCACTAGACACTGAGACTGGTCCCTCACAAACTAATCCTCACATTCACACACACTTCAGCTGGGTCTGGATCACTAGACCCTGAGACTGGTCCCTCACACACTGAGCCTCACATTCACACACACTTCAGCTGGGTCTGGATCACTAGACACTGAGACTGGTCCCTCACACACTGATCCTCATATTCACACACACTTCAGCTGGGTCTGGATCACTAGACCCTGAGACTGGTCCCTCACACACTGAGCCTCACATTCACACACACTTCAGCTGGGTCTGGATCACTGGTCACTGAGACTGGTCCCTCACACACTGATCCTCACATTCACACACGCTTCAGCTGTGTCTGGATCACTAGACCCTGAGACTGGTCCCTCACACACTGATCCTCACATTCACACTCACTTCAGTTGTGTCTGGATCACTAGACCCTGAGTCTGGTCCCTCACACACTGAGCCTCACATTCACACACACTTCAGCTGGGTCTGGATCACTGGACCCTGAGACTGGTCCCTCACACACTGATCCTCACATTCACACATACTTCAGCTGGGTCTGGATCACTAGACCCTGAGACTGGTCCCTCACACACTGAGCCTCACATTCACACACACTTCAGCTGGGTCTGGATCACTAGACCCTGAGACTGGTCCCTCACACACTGAGCTTCACATTCACACACACTTCAGCTGGGTCTAGATCACGAGACCCTGAGGCTAGTCCCTCACACACTGAGCCTCACATTCACACACACTTCAGCTGGGTCTGGATCACTGGACCCTGAGACTGGTCCCTCACACACTGATCCTCACATTCACACACACTTCAGCTGGGTCTGGATCACTGGACCCTGAGACTGGTCCCTCACACACTGATCTTCACATTCACACACACTTCAGCTGGGTCTGGATCACTTGACCCTGAGACTGGTCCCTCACACACTGAGCCTTACATTCACACACACTTCAGCTGGGTCTGGATCACTAGACCCTGAGACTGGTCCCTCACACACTAATCCTCACATTCACACACACTTCAGCTGGGTCTGGATCACTAGATCCTGAGACTGGTCCCTCACACGCTGATCCTCACTTTCACACACACTTCAGCTGGGTCTGGATCACTGGACCCTGAGACTGGTCCCTCACACACTGATCCTCACATTCACACACACTTCAGCTGGATCTGGATTACTGGACCCTGAGACTGGTCCCTCACACACAGATCCTCACATTCACACACACTTAAGCTGGGTCTGGATCACTGGTCACTGAGACTGGTCCCTCAAATACTGAGCCTCACATTCACACACACTTCAGCTGGGTCTGGATCACTGGACCCTGAGACTGGTCCCTCACACACTGATCCTCACATTCACACACACTTCAGCTGGGTCTGGATCGCGAGACCCTGAGACTGGTCCATCACACACTGATCCTCACATTCACACACACTTCAGCTGGTTCTGGATCACTAGAACCTGAGGCTGGTCCCTCACACACTGAGCCTCACATTCACACACACATCAGCTGGGTCTGGATCACTGGACCCTGAGATTGGTCCCTCACACACTGAGCCTCACATTCACACACACTTCAGCTGGGTCTGGATCACTAGACCCTGAGACTGTTCCCTCACACACTGAGCCTCACATTCACACACACTTCAGCTGGATCTAGATCACTGGACCCTGAGACTGGTCCCTCACACACTGAGCCTCACATTCACACACACTTCAGCTTGGTCTGGATTACTGGATCCTGAGACTGGTCCCTCACACACTGAGCCTCACATTCACACACACTTCAGCTGGGTCTGGATCACTGGACCCTGAGACTGGTCCCTCACACACTGATCTTCACATTCACACAAACTTCAGCTGGGTCTGGATCACTTGACCCTGAGACTGGTCCCTCACACACTGAGCCTTACATTCACACACACTTCAGCTGGGTCTGGATCACTCGACCCTGAGACTGGTCCCTCACACATTAATCCTCACATTCACACACACTTCAGCTGGGTCTGGATCACTGGACCCTGAGACTGGTCCCTCACACACTGATCTTCACATTCACACAAACTTCAGCTGGGTCTGGATCACTTGACCCTGAGACTGGTCCCTCACACACTGAGCCTCACATTCACACACACTTCAGCTGGGTCTGGATCACTGGACCCTGAGACTGGTCCCTCACACACTGGGCCTCACATTCACACACACTTCAGCTGGGTCTGGATCACTGGACCCTGAGGCTGGTCCCTCACACACTGGGCCTCACATTCACACACACTTCAGCTGGGTCTGGATCACTGGACCCTGAGACTGGTCCCTCACACACTGATCCTCACATTCACACACACTTCAGCTGGGTCTGGATCACGAGACCCTGAGACTGTTCCCTCACACACTGATCCTCACATTCACACACACTTCAGCTGGGTCTGGATCACTAGACCCTGAGACTGGTCCCTCACACACTGAGCCTCACATTCACACACACTTCAGCTGGGTCTGGATCACTGGACCCTGAGACTGGTCCCTCACACACTGGGCCTCACATTCACACACACTTCAGCTGGGTCTGGATCACTGGACCCTGAGGCTGGTCCCTCACACACTGGGCCTCACATTCACACACACTTCAGCTGGGTCTGGATCACTGGACCCTGAGGCTGGTCCCTCACACACTGGGCCTCACATTCACACACACTTCAGCTGGGTCTGGATCACTGGACCCTGAGACTGGTCCCTCACACACTGGGCCTCACATTCACACACACTTCAGCTGGGTCTGGATCACTGGACCCTGAGACTGGTCCCTCACACACTGATCCTCACATTCACACACACTTCAGCTGGGTCTGGATCACGAGACCCTGAGACTGTTCCCTCACACACTGAGCCTAACATTCACACACACTGCAGCTGGGTCTGGATCACTGGACCCTGAGACTGGTCCCTCACACACTGAGCCTCACATTCACACACACTTCAGCTGGGTCTAGATCACTGGACCCAGGAGACTGGTCCCTCACACACTGAGCCTCACATTCACACACACTGCAGCTGGGTCTGGATCACTGGACCCTGAGACTGGTCCCTCACACAATGAGCCTCACATTCACACACACTTCAGCTGGGTCTGGATCACTGGACCCTGAGACTGGTCCCTCATACACTGAGCCTCACATTCACACACACTTCAGCTGGGTCTGGATCACTGGACCCTGAGACTGGTCCCTCACACACTGAGCCTCACATTCACACACACTTCAGCTGGATCTAGATCACTGGACCCTGAGACTGGTCCCTCACACACTGAGCCTCACATTCACACACACTTCAGCTTGGTCTGGATTACTGGACCCTGAGACTGGTCACTCACACACTGATCCTCACATTCACACACACTTCAGCTGGGTCTGGATCACTAGACCCTGAGACTGGTCCCTCACACACTGAGCCTCACATTCACACACACTTCAGCTGGGTCTGGATCACTGGACCCTGAGACTGGTCCCTCACACACTGGGCCTCACATTCACACACACTTCAGCTGGGTCTGGATCACTGGACCCTGAGGCTGGTCCCTCACACACTGGGCCTCACATTCACACACACTTCAGCTGGGTCTGGATCACTGGACCCTGAGACTGGTCCCTCACACACTGATCCTCACATTCACACACACTTCAGCTGGGTCTGGATCACGAGACCCTGAGACTGTTCCCTCACACACTGAGCCTCACATTCACACACACTGCAGCTGGGTCTGGATCACTGGACCCTGATACTGGTCCCTCACACACTGAGCCTCACATTCACACACACTTCAGCTGGGTCTGGATCACTAGACCCTGAGGCTGGTCCCTCACACACTGATCCTCACATTCACACACACTTCAGCTGGGTCTGGATCACTGGACCCTAAGGCTGGTCCCTCACAATCTGATCCTCACATTCACACACACTTCAGCTGGGTCTGATTCAATGGACCCTGAGACTGGTCCCTCACACACTGAGCCTCACATTCACACACACTTCAGCTGGATCTAGATCACTGGACCCTGAGACTGGTCCCTCACACACTGAGCCTCACATTCACACACACTTCAGCTTGGTCTGGATTACTGGACCCTGAGACTGGTCACTCACACACTGATCCTCACATTCACACACACTTCAGCTGGGTCTGGATCACTAGACCCTGAGACTGGTCCCTCACACACTGAGCCTCACATTCACACACACTTCAGCTGGGTCTGGATCACTGGACCCTGAGACTGGTCCCTCACACACTGGGCCTCACATTCACACACACTTCAGCTGGGTCTGGATCACTGGACCCTGAGGCTGGTCCCTCACACACTGGGCCTCACATTCACACACACTTCAGCTGGGTCTGGATCACTGGACCCTGAGACTGGTCCCTCACACACTGATCCTCACATTCACACACACTTCAGCTGGGTCTGGATCACGAGACCCTGAGACTGTTCCCTCACACACTGAGCCTCACATTCACACACACTGCAGCTGGGTCTGGATCACTGGACCCTGAGACTGGTCCCTCACACACTGAGCCTCACATTCACACACACTTCAGCTGGGTCTGGATCACTAGACCCTGAGGCTGGTCCCTCACACACTGATCCTCACATTCACACACACTTCAGCTGGGTCTGGATCACTGGACCCTAAGGCTGGTCCCTCACAATCTGATCCTCACATTCACACACATTTCAGCTGGGTCTGATTCAATGGATCCTGAGACTGGTCCCTCACACACTGATCCTCACATTCACACACACTTCAGCTGTGTCTGGATCACTGGACCCTGAGACTGGTCCATCACACACTGAGCCTCACATTCACACACACTTCAGCTGGGTCTGGATCACTGGAACCTGAGACTGGTCCGTCACACACTGAGCCTCACATTCACACACACTTCAGCTGGGACTGGATCACTGGACCCTGAGACTGGTCCCTCACACACTGAGCCTCACATTCACACACACTTCAGCTGGGTCTGGATTACTGGACTCTGAAACTGGTCCCTCACAAACTGAGCCTCACATTCACACACACTTCAGCTTGGTCTGGATCACTAGACCTTGAGGCTGGTCCCTCACACACTGAGCCTCACATTCACACACACTTCAGCTGGGTCTGGATCACTGGAACCTGAGACTGGTCCCTCACACACTGAGCCTCACATTCACACAAACTTCAGCTGGGTCTGGATCACTAGACCCTGAGGCTGGTCCCTCACACACTGATCCTCACATTCACACACACTTCAGCTGGGTCTGGATCACTGGACCCTGAGGCTGGTCCCTCACAATCTGATCCTCACATTCACACACACTTCAGCTGGGTCTGGTTCAATGGATCCTGAGACAAGTCCCTCACACACTGATCCTCACATTCACACACACTTCAGCTGGGTCTGGATCACTGGACCCTGAGACTGGTCCCTCACACACTGATCCTCACATTCACACACACTTCAGCTGGGTCTGGATCACTAGACCCTGAGACTGGTCCCTCACACACTGAGCCTTACATTCATACACACTTCACCTGGGTCTGGATCACTAGACACTGAGACTGGTCCCTCACAAACTAATCCTCACATTCACACACACTTCAGCTGGGTCTGGATCACGAGACCCTGAGACTGGTCCCTCACACACTAAGCCTCACATTCACACACACTTCAGCTGGGTCTGGATCACTAGACCCTGAGACTGGTCCCTCACACACTGATCTTCACATTCACACACACTTCAGCTGGGTCTGGATCACTAGACCGTGAGACTGGTCCCTCACACACTGAGCCTTACATTCATACACACTTCAGCTGGGTCTGGATCACTAGACACTGAGACTGGTCCCTCACAAACTAATCCTCACATTCACACACACTTCAGCTGGGTCTGGATCACTAGACCCTGAGACTGGTCCCTCACACACTGAGCCTCACATTCACACACACTTCAGCTGGGTCTGGATCACTAGACACTGAGACTGGTCCCTCACACACTGATCCTCATATTCACACACACTTCAGCTGGGTCTGGATCACTAGACACTGAGACTGGTCCCTCACACACTGATCCTCATATTCACACACACTTCAGCTGGGTCTGGATCACTAGACCCTGAGACTGGTCCCTCACACACTGAGCCTCACATTCACACACACTTCAGCTGGGTCTGGATCACTGGTCACTGAGACTGGTCCCTCACACACTGATCCTCACATTCACACACGCTTCAGCTGTGTCTGGATCACTAGACCCTGAGACTGGTCCCTCACACACTGATCCTCACATTCACACTCACTTCAGTTGTGTCTGGATCACTAGACCCTGAGTCTGGTCCCTCACACACTGAGCCTCACATTCACACACACTTCAGCTGGGTCTGGATCACTGGACCCTGAGACTGGTCCCTCACACACTGATCCTCACATTCACACATACTTCAGCTGGGTCTGGATCACTAGACCCTGAGACTGGTCCCTCACACACTGAGCCTCACATTCACACACACTTCAGCTGGGTCTGGATCACTAGACCCTGAGACTGGTCCCTCACACACTGAGCTTCACATTCACACACACTTCAGCTGGGTCTAGATCACGAGACCCTGAGGCTAGTCCCTCACACACTGAGCCTCACATTCACACACACTTCAGCTGGGTCTGGATCACTGGACCCTGAGACTGGTCCCTCACACACTGATCCTCACATTCACACACACTTCAGCTGGGTCTGGATCACTGGACCCTGAGACTGGTCCCTCACACACTGATCTTCACATTCACACACACTTCAGCTGGGTCTGGATCACTTGACCCTGAGACTGGTCCCTCACACACTGAGCCTTACATTCACACACACTTCAGCTGGGTCTGGATCACTAGACCCTGAGACTGGTCCCTCACACACTAATCCTCACATTCACACACACTTCAGCTGGGTCTGGATCACTAGATCCTGAGACTGGTCCCTCACACGCTGATCCTCACTTTCACACACACTTCAGCTGGGTCTGGATCACTGGACCCTGAGACTGGTCCCTCACACACTGATCCTCACATTCACACACACTTCAGCTGGATCTGGATTACTGGACCCTGAGACTGGTCCCTCACACACAGATCCTCACATTCACACACACTTAAGCTGGGTCTGGATCACTGGTCACTGAGACTGGTCCCTCAAATACTGAGCCTCACATTCACACACACTTCAGCTGGGTCTGGATCACTGGACCCTGAGACTGGTCCCTCACACACTGATCCTCACATTCACACACACTTCAGCTGGGTCTGGATCGCGAGACCCTGAGACTGGTGCATCGCACACTGATCCTCACATTCACACACACTTCAGCTGGTTCTGGATCACTAGAACCTGAGGCTGGTCCCTCACACACTGAGCCTCACATTCACACACACATCAGCTGGGTCTGGATCACTGGACC
This sequence comes from Pristiophorus japonicus, assembly GCF_044704955.1. Lineage (NCBI taxonomy): Eukaryota > Metazoa > Chordata > Chondrichthyes > Pristiophoridae > Pristiophorus > Pristiophorus japonicus. The sequence goes on from NW_027251865.1 coordinate 148,678, forward strand.
CTGAGATTGGTCCCTCACACACTGAGCCTCACATTCACACACACTTCAGCTGGGTCTGGATCACTAGACCCTGAGACTGTTCCCTCACACACTGAGCCTCACATTCACACACACTTCAGCTGGATCTAGATCACTGGACCCTGAGACTGGTCCCTCACACACTGAGCCTCACATTCACACACACTTCAGCTTGGTCTGGATTACTGGATCCTGAGACTGGTCCCTCACACACTGAGCCTCACATTCACACACACTTCAGCTGGGTCTGGATCACTGGACCCTGAGACTGGTCCCTCACACACTGATCTTCACATTCACACAAACTTCAGCTGGGTCTGGATCACTTGACCCTGAGACTGGTCCCTCACACACTGAGCCTTACATTCACACACACTTCAGCTGGGTCTGGATCACTCGACCCTGAGACTGGTCCCTCACACATTAATCCTCACATTCACACACACTTCAGCTGGGTCTGGATCACTAGATCCTGAGACTGGTCCCTCACACACTGATCCTCATATTCACACACACTGCAGCTGGGTCTGGATCACTAGACCCTGAGACTGGTCCCTCACACACTGAGCCTCACATTCACACACACTTCAGCTGGGTCTGGATCACTGGACACTGAGACTGGTCCCTCACACACTGATCCTCACATTCACACACACTTCAGCTGGGTCTGGATCACTGGACCCTGAGACTGGTCCCTCACACACAGATCCTCACATTCACACACGCTTCAGCTGGGTCTGGATCACTGGACCCTGAGACTGGTCCCTCACACACTGATCCTCACATTCACACACACTTCTGTTGGGTCTGGATCACTACACCCTGAGACTGTTCCCTCACACACTGAGCCTCACATTCACACACACTTCAGCTGGATCTAGATCACTGGACCCTGAGACTGGTCCCTCACACACTGAGCCTCACATTCACACACACTTCAGCTGGGTCTGGATCACTGGACCCTGAGACTGGTCCCTCACACACTGATCCTCACAATCACACACACTTCAGCTGGGTCTGGATCACGAGACCCTGAGACTGGTCCCTCACACACTGATCCTCACATTCACACACATTCAGCTGGTTCTGGATCACTAGGACCTGAGGCTGGTCCCTCACACACTGAGCCTCACATTCACACACACTTCAGCTAGGTCTGGATCACTAGACCCTGAGACTGGTCCCTCACACACTGATCTTCACATTCACACACACTTCAGCTGGGTCTGGATCACTAGACCCTGAGACTGGTCCCTCACACACTGAGCCTCACATTCACACACACTTCAGCTGGGTCTGGATCATTAGACCCTGAGATTGGTCCCTCACACACGAATCCTCATATTCACACACACTTCAGCTGGGTCTGGATCTCTAGACCCTGAGACTGGTCCCTCACACACTGATCCTCATATTCACACACACTTCAGCTGGGTCTGGATCACTAGACCCTGAGACTGGTCCCTCACACACTGAGCCTCACATTCACACACACTTCAGCTGGGTCTGGATCACTGGTCACTGAGACTGGTCCCTCACACACTGATCCTCACATTCACACACGCTTCAGCTGGGTCTGGATCACTAGACCCTGTGATTGGTCCCTCACACACTGATCCTCACATTCACACTCACTTCACTTGTGTCTGGATCACTAGACCCTGAGACTGGTCCCTCACACACTGAGCTTCACATTCACACACACTTCAGCTGGGTCTAGATCACTAGACCCTGAGACTGGCCCCTCACACACTGAGCCTCACATTCACACACACTTCAGCTGGGTCTGGATCACTAGACCCTGAGACTGGTCCCTCACACACTAATCCTCACATTCACACACACTTCAGCTTGGTCTGGATCACTAGATCCTGAGACTGGTCCCTCACACACTGATCCTCATATTCACACACACTTCAGCTGGGTCTGGATCACTAGACCCTGAGACTGGTCCCTCACACACTGAGCCTCACATTCACACACACTTCAGCTGGGTCTGAATCACTGGACGCTGAGACTGGTCCCTCACACACTGATCCTCACATTCACACACACTTCAGCTGGGTCTGGATCACTGGACCCTGAGACTGGTCCCACACACTCAGATCCTCACATTCACACACGCTTCAGCTGGGTCTGGATCACTGGAACCTCAGACTGGTCCCTCACACACTAATCCTCACATTCACACACACTTCAGCTGGGTCTGGATCACTAGACCCTTAGACTGGTCCCTCACACACTGAGCCTCACATTCACACACACTTCAGCAGGGTCTGGATCACTGGACCCTGAGACTGGTCCCTCACACACTGATCATCACATACACACACACTTCAGCTGGGTCTGGATCACGAGACCCTGAGACTGTTCCCTCACACACTGAGCCTCACATTCACACACACTGCAGCTGGGTCTGGATCACTGGACCCTGAGACTGGTCCCTCACACACTGAGCCTCACATTCACACACACTTCAGCTGGGTCTGGATCACTGGACCCTGAGACTGGTCCCTCACACACTGAGCCTCACATTCACACACACTTCAGCTGAGTCTAGATCACAGGACCCAGGAGACTGGTCCCTCACACACTGAGCCTCACATTCACACACACTTCAGCTGGGTCTGGATCACTAGACACTGAGACTGGTCTCTCACACACTGAGCCTCACATTCACACACACTTCAGCTGGGTCTGGATCACTAGACCCTGAGACTGGTCCCTCACACATTGATCCTCACATTCACACAAACTTCAGCTGGGTCTGGATCACTAGACCCTGAGACTGGTCCCTCACACACTGAGCCTCACATTCACACACACTTTAGCTGGGTCTGGATCACTGGACCCTGAGACTGGTCCCTCATACACTGAGCCTCACATTCACACACACTTCAGCTGGGTCTGGATCACTGGACCCTGAGACTGGTCCGTCACACACTGAGCCTCACATTCACACACACTTCAGCTGGGTCTGGATTACTGGACCTGAAACTGGTCCCTCACACACTGAGCCTCACATTCACACACACTTCAGCTGGGTCTGGATCACTGGACAATGAGAATGGTCCCTCACACACTGAGCCTCACATTCACACACACTTCAGCTGGGTCTGGATCACTGGACCCTGCGACTGGTCCCTCACACACTGATCCTCACATTCACACACACTTCAGCTTGGTCTGGATCACTAGACCCTGAGGCTGGTCCCTCACACACTGAGCCTCACATTCACACACACTTCAGCTTGGTCTGGATCACTAGACCCTGAGACTGGTCCCTCACACACTGAGCCTTACATTCATACACACTTCAGCTGGGTCTGGATCACTAGACACTGAGACTGGTCCCTCACACACTAATCCTCACATTCACACACACTTCAGCTGGGTCTGGATCACTAGACTCTGAGACTGGTCCCTCACACACTGATCCTCATATTCACACACACTTCAGCTGGGTCTGGATTACTAGACCCTGAGACTGGTCCCTCACACACTGAGCCTCACATTCACACACACTTCAGCTGGGTCTGGATCACTGGACACTGAGACTGGTCCCTCACACACTGATCCTCACATTCACACACACTTCAGCTGGGTCTGGATCACTGGACCCTGAGACTGGTCCCTCACACACAGATCCTCACATTCACACACGCTTCAGCTGGGTCTGGATCACTGGACCCTGAGACTGGTCCCTCACACACTGATCCTCACATTCACACACACTTCTGTTGGGTCTGGATCACTAGACCCTGAGACTGTTCCCTCACACACTGAGCCTCACATTCACACACACTTCAGCAGGATCTAGATCACTGGACCCTGAGACTGGTCCCTCACACACTGAGCCTCACATTCACACACACTTCAGCTGGGTCTGGATCACTGGACCCTGAGACTGGTCCCTCACACACTGATCCTCACAATCACACACACTTCAGCTGGGTCTGGATCACGAGACCCTGAGACTGGTCCCTCACGCACTGATCCTCACATTCACACACACTTCAGCTGGTTCTGGATCACTAGGACCTGAGGCTGGTCCCTCACACACTGAGCCTCACATTCACACACACTTCAGCTGGGTCTGGATCACTAGACCCTGAGACTGGTCCCTCACACACTGATCTTCACATTCACACACACTTCAGCTGGGTCTGGATCACTAGACCCTGAGACTGGTCCCTCACACACTGAGCCTCACATTCACACACACTTCAGCTGGGTCTGGATCATTAGACCCTGAGATTGGTCCCTCACACACGAATCCTCAAATTCACACACACTTCAGCTGGGTCTGGATCTCTAGACCCTGAGACTGGTCCCTCACACACTGATCCTCATATTCACACACACATCAGCTGGGTCTGGATCACTAGACCCTGAGACTGGTCCCTCACACACTGAGCCTCACATTCACACACACTTCAGCTGGGTCTGGATCACTGGTCACTGAGACTGGTCCCTCACACACTGATCCTCACATTCACACACGCTTCAGCTGGGTCTGGATCACTAGACCCTGAGACTGGTCCCTCACACACTGATCCTCACATTCACACTCACTTCAGCTGGGTCTGGATCACTAGACCCTGAGACTGGTCCCTCACACACTGAGCCTCACATTCACACACACTTCAGCTGGGTCTGGATCACTGGACCCTGAGACTGGTCCCTCATACACTGAGCCTCACATTCACACACACTTCAGCTGGGTCTGGATCACTGGACCCTGAGACTGGTCCGTCACACACTGAGCCTCACATTCATACACACTTCAGCTGGGTCTGGATTACTGGACCTGAAACTGGTCCCTCACACACTGAGCCTCACATTCATACACACTTCAGCTGGGTCTGGATCACTGGACAATGAGAATGGTCCCTCACACACTGAGCCTCACATTCACACACACTTTAGCTGGGTCTGGATCACTGGACCCTGCGACTGGTCCCTCACACACTGATCCTCACATTCACACACACTTCAGCTTGGTCTGGATCACTAGACCCTGAGGCTGGTCCCTCACACACTGAGCCTCACATTCACACACACTTCAGCTTGGTCTGGATCACTAGACCCTGAGACTGGTCCCTCACACACTGAGCCTTACATTCATACACACTTCAGCTGGGTCTGGATCACTAGACACTGAGACTGGTCCCTCACACACTAATCCTCACATTCACACACACTTCAGCTGGGTCTGGATCACTAGACTCTGAGACTGGTCCCTCACACACTGATCCTCATATTCACACACACTTCAGCTGGGTCTGGATTACTAGACCCTGAGACTGGTCCCTCACACACTGAGCCTCACATTCACACACACTTCAGCTGGGTCTGGATCACTGGACACTGAGACTGGTCCCTCACACACTGATCCTCACATTCACACACACTTCAGCTGGGTCTGGATCACTGGACCCTGAGACTGGTCCCTCACACACAGATCCTCACATTCACACACGCTTCAGCTGGGTCTGGATCACTGGACCCTGAGACTGGTCCCTCACACACTGATCCTCACATTCACACACACTTCTGTTGGGTCTGGATCACCAGACCCTGAGACTGTTCCCTCACACACTGAGCCTCACATTCACACACACTTCAGCAGGATCTAGATCACTGGACCCTGAGACTGGTCCCTCACACACTGAGCCTCACATTCACACACACTTCAGCTGGGTCTGGATCACTGGACCCTGAGACTGGTCCCTCACACACTGATCCTCACAATCACACACACTTCAGCTGGGTCTGGATCACGAGACCCTGAGACTGGTCCCTCACACACTGATCCTCACATTCACACACACTTCAGCTGGTTCTGGATCACTAGGACCTGAGGCTGGTCCCTCACACACTGAGCCTCACATTCACACACACTTCAGCTGGGTCTGGATCACTAGACCCTGAGACTGGTCCCTCACACACTGATCTTCACATTCACACACACTTCAGCTGGGTCTGGATCACTTGACCCTGAGACTGGTCCCTCACACACTGAGCCTCACATTCACACACACTTCAGCTGGGTCTGGATCATTAGACCCTGAGATTGGTCCCTCACACACGAATCCTCAAATTCACACACACTTCAGCTGGGTCTGGATCTCTAGACCCTGAGACTGGTCCCTCACACACTGATCCTCATATTCACACACACATCAGCTGGGTCTGGATCACTAGACCCTGAGACTGGTCCCTCACACACTGAGCCTCACATTCACACACACTTCAGCTGGGTCGGGATCACTGGTCACTGAGACTGGTCCCTCACACACTGATCCTCACATTCACACACGCTTCAGCTGGGTCTGGATCACTAGACCCTGAGACTGGTCCCTCACACACTGATCCTCACATTCACACTCACTTCAGTTGTGTCTGGATCACTAGACCCTGAGACTGGTCCCTCACACACTGAGCTTCACATTCACACACACTTCAGCTGGGTCTAGATCACGAGACCCTGAGACTGGTCCCTCACACACTGAGCCTCACATTCACACACACTTCAGCTGGGTCTGGATCACTAGACCCTGAGACTGGTCCCTCACACACTAATCCTCACATTCACACACACTTCAGCTTGGTCTGGATCACTAGATCCTGAGACTGGTCCCTCACACACTGATCCTCATATTCACACACACTTCAGCTGGGTCTGGATCACTAGACCCTGAGACTGGTCCCTCACACACTGAGCCTCACATTCACACACACTTCAGCTGGGTCTGGATCACTGGACGCTGAGACTGGTCCTTCACACACTGATCCTCACATTCACACACACTTCAGCTGGGTCTGGATCACTGGACCCTGAGACTGGTCCCACACACTCAGATCCTCACATTCACACACGCTTCAGCTGGGTCTGGATCACTGGAACCTCAGACTGGTCCCTCACACACTAATCCTCACATTCACAAACACTTCAGCTGGGTCTGGATCACTAGACCCTTAGACTGGTCCCTCACACACTGAGCCTCACATTCACACACACTTCAGCAGGGTCTGGATCACTGGACCCTGAGACTGGTCCCTCACACACTGATCCTCACATACACACACACTTCAGCTGGGTCTGGATCACGAGACCCTGAGACTGTTCCCTCACACACTGAGCCTCACATTCACACACACTGCAGCTGGGTCTGGATCACTGGACCCTGAGACTGGTCCCTCACACACTGAGCCTCACATTCACACACACTTCAGCTGGGTCTGGATCACTGGACCCTGAGACTGGTCCCTCACACACTGAGCCTCACATTCACACACACTTCAGCTGAGTCTAGATCACAGGACCCAGGAGACTGGACCCTCACACACTGAGCCTCACATTCACACACACTTCAGCTGGGTCTGGATCACTAGACACTGAGACTGGTCTCTCACACACTGAGCCTCACATTCACACACACTTCAGCTGGGTCTGGATCACTAGACCCTGAGACTGGTCCCTCACACACTGATCCTCACATTCACACACACTTCAGCTGGGTCTGGATCACTAGACCCTGAGACTGGTCCCTCACACACTGAGCCTCACATTCACACACACTTCAGCTGGGTCTGGATCACTGGACCCTGAGACTGGTCCCTCATACACTGAGCCTCACATTCACACACACTTCAGCTGGGTCTGGATCACTGGACCCTGAGACTGGTCCGTCACACACTGAGCCTCACATTCACACCCACTTCAGCTGGGTCTGGATTACTGGACCTGAAACTGGTCCCTCACACACTGAGCCTCACATTCACACACACTTCAGCTTGGTCTGGATCACTAGACCCGGAGGCTGGTCCCTCACACACTGAGCCTCAGATTCACACACACATCAGCTGGGTCTGGATCACTGGACAATGAGAATGGTCCCTCACACACTGAGCCTCACATTCACACACACTTCAGCTGGGTCTGGATCACTGGACCCTGCGACTGGTCCCTCACACACTGATCCTCACATTCACACACACTTCAGCTTGGTCTGGATCACTAGACCCTGAGGCTGGTCCCTCACACACTGAGCCTCACATTCACACACACTTCAGCTTGGTCTGGATCACTAGACCCTGAGACTGGTCCCTCACACACTGAGCCTTACATTCATACACACTTCAGCTGGGTCTGGATCACTAGACACTGAGACTGGTCCCTCACACACTAATCCTCACATTCACACTCACTTCAGCTGGGTCTGGATCACTAGACTCTGAGACTGGTCCCTCACACACTGATCCTCATATTCACACACACTTCAGCTGGGTCTGGATTACTAGACCCTGAGGCTGGACCCTCACACACTGAGCCTCACATTCACACACACTTCAGCTGGGTCTGGATCACTGGACACTGAGACTGGTCCCTCACACACTGATCCTCACATTCACACACACTTCAGCTGGGTCTGGATCACTGGACACTGAGACTGGTCCCTCACACACTGAGCCTCACATTCACACACACTTCAGCAGGGTCTGGATCACTAGACCCAGAGATTGGTCCCTCACACACTGATCCTCACATTCACACACACTTCAACTGGGTCTGTATAACTGGACCCTGAGACTGGTCCCACACACTCAGATCCTCACATTCACACACGCTTCAGCTGGGTCTGGATCACTGGACCCTCAGACTGGTCCCTCACACACTGATCCTCACATTCACACACACTTCTGTTGGGTCTGGATCACTAGACCCTGAGACTGTTCCCTCACACACTGAGCCTCACATTCACACACACTTCAGCTGGATCTAGATCACTGGACCCTGAGACTGGTCCCTCACACACAGAGCCTCACATTCACACACACTTCAGCTTGGTCTGGATTACTGGACCCTGAGACTGGTCCCTCACACACTGATCCTCACATTCACACACACTTCAGCTGGGTCTGGATCACTAGACCCTTAGACTGGTGCCTCACACACTGAGCCTCACATTCACACACACTTCAGCAGGGTCTGGATCACTGGACCCTGAGACTGGTCCCTCACACACTGATCCTCACATACACACACACTTCAGCTGGGTCTGGATCACGAGACCCTGAGACTGTTCCCTCACACACTGAGCCTCACATTCACACACACTGCAGCTGGGTCTGGATCACTGGACCCTGAGACTGGTCCCTCACACACTGAGCCTCACATTCACACACACTTCAGCTGGGTCTGGATCACTGGACCCTGAGACTGGTCCCTCACACACTGAGCCTCACATTCACACACACTTCAGCTGAGTCTAGATCACAGGACCCAGGAGACTGGTCCCTCACACACTGAGCCTCACATTCACACACACTTCAGCTGGGTCTGGATCACTAGACACTGAGACTGGTCTCTCACACACTGAGCCTCACATTCACACACACTTCAGCTAGGTCTGGATCACTAGACCCTGAGACTGGTCCCTCACACACTGATCCTCACATTCACACACACTTCAGCTGGGTCTGGATCACTAGACCCTGAGACTGGTCTCTCACACACTGAGCCTCACATTCACACACACTTCAGCTGGGTCTGGATCACTGGACCCTGAGACTGGTCCCTCATACACTGAGCCTCACATTCACACACACTTCAGCTGGGTCTGGATCACTGGACCCTGAGACTGGTCCGTCACACACTGAGCCTCACATTCACACACACTTCAGCTGGGTCTGGATTACTGGAACTGAAACTGGTCCCTCACACACTGAGCCTCACATTCACACACACTTCAGCTTGGTCTGGATCACTAGACCCGGAGGCTGGTCCCTCACACACTGAGCCTCAGATTCACACACACATCAGCTGGGTCTGGATCACTGGACAATGAGAATGGTCCCTCACACACTGAGCCTCACATTCACACACACTTCAGCTGGGTCTGGATCACTGGACCCTGCGACTGGTCCCTCACACACTGATCCTCACATTCACACACACTTCAGCTTGGTCTGGATCACTAGACCCTGAGACTGGTCCCTCACACACTGAGCCTTACATTCATACACACTTCAGCTGGGTCTGGATCACTAGACACTGAGACTGGTCCCTCACACACTAAACCTCACATTCACACACACTTCAGCTGGGTCTGGATCACTAGACTCTGAGACTGGTCCCTCACACACTGATCCTCATATTCACACACACTTCAGCTGGGTCTGGATTACTAGACCCTGAGACTGGTCCCTCACACACTGAGCCTCACATTCACACACACTTCTGCTGGGTCTGGATCAATGGACACTGAGACTGGTCCCTCACACACTCATCCTCACATTCACACACACTTCAGCTGGGTCTGGATCACTGGACACTGAGACTGGTCCCTCACACACTGAGCCTCACATTCACACACGCTTCAGCAGGGTCTGGATCACTAGACCCAGAGATTGGTCCCTCACACACTGATCCTCATATTCACACACACTTCAACTGGGTCTGGATAACTGGACCCTGAGACTGGTCCCACACACATTGAACCTCACATTCACACACACTTCAGCTGGGTCTGGATCACTGGACCCTGTGATTGGTCCCTCACACACTGATCCTGACATTCACACACGCTTCAGCTGGGTCTGGATCACTAGACACTGAGACTGGTCCCTCACACACTGAGCCTCACATTCACACACACTTCAGCTGGGTCTGGATCACTGGACCCTGAGACTGGTCCCTCACACAATGAGCCTCACATTCACACAGTCTTGAGCTGGGTCTGGATCACTGGACCCTGAGACTGGTCTCTCACACACTGATCCTCACATTCACACACACTTCAGCTGGGTCTGGATTACTGGACCCTGAGACTGGTCCCTTACACACTGATCCTCACATTCACACACACTTAAGCTGGGTCTGGATCACTAGACCCTGAGACTGGTCCCTCACACACTGAGCCTCACATTCACACACACTTCAGCTGGGTCTGGATCACTGGACCCTGAGACTGGTCCCTCACACACTGATCCTCACATTCACACACACTTCAGCTGGGTCTGGATCACAAGACCCTGAGACTGGTCCCTCACACACTGATCCTCACATTCACACACACTTCAGCTGGTTCTGGATCACTAGACCCTGAGACTGGTCCCTCACACAATGATCCTCATATTCACACACACTTCAGCTGGGTCTGGATCACTAGACCCTGAGACTGGTCCCTCACACACTGAGCCTCACATACACACACATTCAGCTGGGTCTGGATCACTGGTCACTGAGACTGGTCCCTCACACACTGATCCTCACTTTCACACACGTTTCAGCTGGGTCTGGATCACTAGACCCTGAGACTGGTCCCTCACACACTGACCCTCACATTCATACACACTTCAGCTGGGTCTGGATCACTGGACCCTGAGGCTGGTCCCTCACACACTGATCCTCACATTCACACACACTTCAGCTGGGTCTGGATCACTGGACGCTGAGACTGGTCCCTCACACACTGATCGTCACATTCACACACACATCAGCTGGGTCTGGATCACTAGACCCTGAGGCTGGACCCTCACACACTGATGCTCACATTCACACACACTTCAGCTGGGTCTGGATCACTGGACCCTGAGACTCGTCCCTCACACACTGATCCTCACATTCACACACACTTCAGCTGGGTCTGGATCACTAGACCCTGAGACTGGTCCCTCACACACTAATCCTCACATTCACACACACTTCAGCTCGGTCTGGATCACTGGACCCTGAGACTCGTCCCTCACACACTGAGCCTCACATTCACACACACTTCAGCTGGGTCTGGATCACTAGACCCTGAGACTGGTCCCTCACACACTGAGCCTCACATTCACACACACTTCAGCTGGGTCTGGATCACTGGACCCTGAGACTGGTCCCTCATACACTGAGCCTCACATTCACACACACTTCAGCTGGGTCTGGATCACTGGACCCTGAGACTGGTCCGTCACACACTGAGCCTCACATTCACACACACTTCAGCTGGGTCTGGATTACTGGAACTGAAACTGGTCCCTCACACACTGAGCCTCACATTCACACACACTTCAGCTTGGTCTGGATCACTAGACCCGGAGGCTGGTCCCTCACACACTGAGCCTCAGATTCACACACACATCAGCTGGGTCTGGATCACTGGACAATGAGAATGGTCCCTCACACACTGAGCCTCACATTCACACACACTTCAGCTGGGTCTGGATCACTGGACCCTGCGACTGGTCCCTCACACACTGATCCTCACATTCACACACACTTCAGCTTGGTCTGGATCACTAGACCCTGAGGCTGGTCCCTCACACACTGAGCCTCACATTCACACACACTTCAGCTTGGTCTGGATCACTAGACCCTGAGACTGGTCCCTCACACACTGAGCCTTACATTCATACACACTTCAGCTGGGTCTGGATCACTAGACACTGAGACTGGTCCCTCACACACTAATCCTCACATTCACACACACTTCAGCTGGGTCTGGATCACTAGACTCTGAGACTGGTCCCTCACACACTGATCCTCATATTCACACACACTTCAGCTGGGTCTGGATTACTAGACCCTGAGACTGGTCCCTCACACACTTTGCCTCACATTCACACACACTTCTGCTGGGTCTGGATCAATGGACACTGAGACTGGTCCCTCACACACTGATCCTCACATTCACACACACTTCAGCTGGGTCTGGATCACTGGACACTGAGACTGGTCCCTCACACACTGAGCCTCACATTCACACACACTTCAGCAGGGTCTGGATCACTAGACCCAGAGATTGGTCCCTCACACACTGATCCTCATATTCACACACACTTCAACTGGGTCTGGATAACTGGACCCTGAGACTGGTCCCACACACATTGAACCTCACATTCACACACACTTCAGCTGGGTCTGGATCACTGGACCCTGTGATTGGTCCCTCACACACTGATCCTGACATTCACACACGCTTCAGCTGGGTCTGGATCTCTAGACACTGAGACTGGTCCCTCACACACTGAGCCTCACATTCACACACACTTCAGCTGGGTCTGGATCACTGGACCCTGAGACTGGTCCCTCACACAATGAGCCTCACATTCACACAGTCTTGAGCTGGGTCTGGATCACTGGACCCTGAGACTGGTCTCTCACACACTGATCCTCACATTCACACACACTTCAGCTGGGTCTGGATTACTGGACCCTGAGACTGGTCCCTTACACACTGATCCTCACATTCACACACACTTAAGCTGGGTCTGGATCACTAGACCCTGAGACTGGTCCCTCACACACTGAGCCTCACATTCACACACACTTCAGCTGGGTCTGGATCACTGGACCCTGAGACTGGTCCCTCACACACTGATCCTCACATTCACACACACTTCAGCTGGGTCTGGATCACAAGACCCTGAGACTGGTCCCTCACACACTGATCCTCACATTCACACACACTTCAGCTGGTTCTGGATCACTAGACCCTGAGACTGGTCCCTCACACAATGATCCTCATATTCACACACACTTCAGCTGGGTCTGGATCACTAGACCCTGAGACTGGTCCCTCACACACTGAGCCTCACATACACACACATTCAGCTGGGTCTGGATCACTGGTCACTGAGACTGGTCCCTCACACACTGATCCTCACTTTCACACACGTTTCAGCTGGGTCTGGATCACTAGACCCTGAGACTGGTCCCTCACACACTGACCCTCACATTCATACACACTTCAGCTGGGTCTGGATCACTGGACCCTGAGGCTGGTCCCTCACACACTGATCCTCACATTCACACACACTTCAGCTGGGTCTGGATCACTGGACGCTGAGACTGGTCCCTCACACACTGATCCTCATATTCACACACACTTCAACTGGGTCTGGATAACTGGACCCTGAGACTGGTCCCACACACATTGAACCTCACATTCACACACACTTCAGCTGGGTCTGGATCACTGGACCCTGTGATTGGTCCCTCACACACTGATCCTGACATTCACACACGCTTCAGCTGGGTCTGGATCACTAGACACTGAGACTGGTCCCTCACACACTGAGCCTCACATTCACACACACTTCAGCTGGGTCTGGATCACTGGACCCTGAGACTGGTCCCTCACACAATGAGCCTCACATTCACACAGTCTTGAGCTGGGTCTGGATCACTGGACCCTGAGACTGGTCTCTCACACACTGATCCTCACATTCACACACACTTCAGCTGGGTCTGGATTACTGGACCCTGAGACTGGTCCCTTACACACTGATCCTCACATTCACACACACTTAAGCTGGGTCTGGATCACTAGACCCTGAGACTGGTCCCTCACACACTGAGCCTCACATTCACACACACTTCAGCTGGGTCTGGATCACTGGACCCTGAGACTGGTCCCTCACACACTGATCCTCACATTCACACACACTTCAGCTGGGTCTGGATCACAAGACCCTGAGACTGGTCCCTCACACACTGATCCTCACATTCACACACACTTCAGCTGGTTCTGGATCACTAGACCCTGAGACTGGTCCCTCACACAATGATCCTCATATTCACACACACTTCAGCTGGGTCTGGATCACTAGACCCTGAGACTGGTCCCTCACACACTGAGCCTCACATACACACACATTCAGCTGGGTCTGGATCACTGGTCACTGAGACTGGTCCCTCACACACTGATCCTCACTTTCACACACGTTTCAGCTGGGTCTGGATCACTAGACCCTGAGACTGGTCCCTCACACACTGACCCTCACATTCATACACACTTCAGCTGGGTCTGGATCACTGGACCCTGAGGCTGGTCCCTCACACACTGATCCTCACATTCACACACACTTCAGCTGGGTCTGGATCACTGGACGCTGAGACTGGTCCCTCACACACTGATCGTCACATTCACACACACATCAGCTGGGTCTGGATCACTAGACCCTGAGGCTGGACCCTCACACACTGATGCTCACATTCACACACACTTCAGCTGGGTCTGGATCACTGGACCCTGAGACTCGTCCCTCACACACTGATCCTCACATTCACACACACTTCAGCTGGGTCTGGATCACTAGACCCTGAGACTGGTCCCTCACACACTAATCCTCACATTCACACACACTTCAGCTCGGTCTGGATCACTGGACCCTGAGACTCGTCCCTCACACACTGAGCCTCACATTCACACACACTTCAGCTGGGTCTGGATCACTAGACCCTGAGACTGGTCCCTCACACACTGAGCCTCACATTCACACACACTTCAGCTGGGTCTGGATCACTGGACCCTGAGACTGGTCCCTCATACACTGAGCCTCACATTCACACACACTTCAGCTGGGTCTGGATCACTGGACCCTGAGACTGGTCCGTCACACACTGAGCCTCACATTCACACACACTTCAGCTGGGTCTGGATTACTGGAACTGAAACCGGTCCCTCACACACTGAGCCTCACATTCACACACACTTCAGCTTGGTCTGGATCACTAGACCCGGAGGCTGGTCCCTCACACACTGAGCCTCAGATTCACACACACATCAGCTGGGTCTGGATCACTGGACAATGAGAATGGTCCCTCACACACTGAGCCTCACATTCACACACACTTCAGCTGGGTCTGGATCACTGGACCCTGCGACTGGTCCCTCACACACTGATCCTCACATTCACACACACTTCAGCTTGGTCTGGATCACTAGACCCTGAGGCTGGTCCCTCACACACTGAGCCTCACATTCACACACACTTCAGCTTGGTCTGGATCACTAGACCCTGAGACTGGTCCCTCACACACTGAGCCTTACATTCATACACACTTCAGCTGGGTCTGGATCACTAGACACTGAGACTGGTCCCTCACACACTAATCCTCACATTCACACACACTTCAGCTGGGTCTGGATCACTAGACTCTGAGACTGGTCCCTCACACACTGATCCTCATATTCACACACACTTCAGCTGGGTCTGGATTACTAGACCCTGAGACTGGTCCCTCACACACTGAGCCTCACATTCACACACACTTCTGCTGGGTCTGGATCAATGGACACTGAGACTGGTCCCTCACACACTGATCCTCACATTCACACACACTTCAGCTGGGTCTGGATCACTGGACACTGAGACTGGTCCCTCACACACTGAGCCTCACATTCACACACACTTCAGCAGGGTCTGGATCACTAGACCCAGAGATTGGTCCCTCACACACTGATCCTCATATTCACACACACTTCAACTGGGTCTGGATAACTGGACCCTGAGACTGGTCCCACACACATTGAACCTCACATTCACACACACTTCAGCTGGGTCTGGATCACTGGACCCTGTGATTGGTCCCTCACACACTGATCCTGACATTCACACACGCTTCAGCTGGGTCTGGATCACTAGACACTGAGACTGGTCCCTCACACACTGAGCCTCACATTCACACACACTTCAGCTGGGTCTGGATCACTGGACCCTGAGACTGGTCCCTCACACAATGAGCCTCACATTCACACAGTCTTGAGCTGGGTCTGGATCACTGGACCCTGAGACTGGTCTCTCACACACTGATCCTCACATTCACACACACTTCAGCTGGGTCTGGATTACTGGACCCTGAGACTGGTCCCTCACACACTGAGCCTCACATTCACACACACTTAAGCTGGGTCTGGATCACTAGACCCTGAGACTGGTCCCTCACACACTGAGCCTCACATTCACACACACTTCAGCTGGGTCTGGATCACTGGACCCTGAGACTGGTCCCTCACACACTGATCCTCACATTCACACACACTTCAGCTGGGTCTGGATCACAAGACCCTGAGACTGGTCCCTCACACACTGATCCTCACATTCACACACACTTCAGCTGGTTCTGGATCACTAGACCCTGAGACTGGTCCCTCACACAATGATCCTCATATTCACACACACTTCAGCTGGGTCTGGATCACTAGACCCTGAGACTGGTCCCTCACACACTGAGCCTCACATACACACACATTCAGCTGGGTCTGGATCACTGGTCACTGAGACTGGTCCCTCACACACTGATCCTCACTTTCACACACGTTTCAGCTGGGTCTGGATCACTAGACCCTGAGACTGGTCCCTCACACACTGACCCTCACATTCATACACACTTCAGCTGGGTCTGGATCACTGGACCCTGAGGCTGGTCCCTCACACACTGATCCTCACATTCACACACACTTCAGCTGGGTCTGGATCACTGGACGCTGAGACTGGTCCCTCACACACTGATCCTCACATTCACACACACATCAGCTGGGTCTGGATCACTAGACCCTGAGGCTGGACCCTCACACACTGATCCTCACATTCACACACACTTCAGCTGGGTCTGGATCACTGGACCCTGAGACTCGTCCCTCACACACTGATCCTCACATTCACACACACTTCAGCTGGGTCTGGATCACTAGACCCTGAGACTGGTCCCTCACACACTAATCCTCACATTCACACACACTTCAGCTCGGTCTGGATCACTGGACCCTGAGACTCGTCCCTCACACACTGAGCCTCACATTCACACACACTTCAGCTGGGTCTGGATCACTAGACCCTGAGACTGGTCCCTCACACACTAATCCTCACATTCACACACACTTCAGCTCGGTCTGGATCACTAGACCCTGAGACTGGTATCTCACACACTGATCCTCATATTCACACACACTTCAGCTGGGTCTGGATCACTAGACCCTGAGACTGGTCCCTCACACACTAATCCTCACATTCACACACACTTCAGCTGGGTCTGGATCACTAGACCCTGAGACTGGTCCCTCACACACTAATCCTCACATTCACACACACTTCAGTTGGGTCTGGATCACTAGACCCTGAGACCGGTCCCTCACACACTGAGCCTCACATTCACACACACTTCAGCTGGGTCTGGATCACTGGACACTGAGACTGGTCCCTCACACACTGATCCTCACATTCACACACACTTCAGCTGGGTCTGGATCACTGGACACTGAGACTGGTCCCTCACACACTGAGCCTCAAATTCACACACACTTCAGCAGGGTCTGGATCACTGGACCCTGAGACTGGTCCCTCACACACTGAGCCTCACATTCACACACACTTCAGCTGGGTCTGGATCACTGGACCCTGAGACTGGACCCTCACACACTGATCCTCACATTCACACACACTTCAGTTGGGTCTGGATCACTAGACACTGAGACTGGTCCCTCACACACTGAGCCTCACATTCACACGCACTTCAGCTGGGTCTGGATCACTGGACCCTGAGACTGGTCCCTCACACACTGAGCCTCACATTCACACAGTCTTTAGCTGGGTCTGGATCACTGGACCCTGAGACTGGTCCCTCACACACTGATCCTCAAATTCACACACACTTCAGCCGGGTCTGGATTACTGGACCCTGAGACTGGTCCCTCACACACTGATCATCACATTCACACACACTTCAGCTGGGTCTGGATCACTAGACCCTGAGACTGGTCCCTCACACACTGAGCCTCACATTCACACACACTACAGCTGGGTCTGGATCACTGGACCCTGAGACTGGACCCTCACACACTGATCCTCACATTCACACACACTTCAGTTGGGTCTGGATCACTAGACACTGAGACTGGTCCCTCACACACTGAGCCTCACATTCACACGCACTTCAGCTGGGTCTGGATCACTGGACCCTGAGACTGGTCCCTCACACACTGAGCCGCACATTCACACAGTCTTTAGCTGGGTCTGGATCACTGGACCCTGAGACTGGTCCCTCACACACTGATCCTCACATTCACATACACTTCAGCCGGGTCTCGATTACTGGACCCTGAGACTGGTCCTCACACACTGAGCCTCACATTCACACACACTTCAGCTGGGTCTGGATCACGAGACCCTGAGACTGGTCCCTCACACAATGATCCTCACATTCACACACACTTCAGCTGGGTCTGGATCACTAGACCCTGAGGCTGGTCCCTCACACACTGAGCCTCACATTCACACACACTTCAGCTGGGTCTGGATCACTGGACCCTGAGACTGGTCCCTCACACACTGAGCCTCACATTCACACACACTTCAGCTGGGTCTGGATCACGAGACCCTGAGACTGGTCCCTCACACACTGATCTTCACATTCACACACACTTCAGCTGGGTCTGGATCACTTGACCCTGAGACTGGTCCCTCACACACTGAGCCTTACATTCACACACACTTCAGCTGGGTCTGGATCACGAGACCCTGAGACTGGTCCCTCACACACTAATCCTCACATTCACACACACTTCAGCTGGGTCTGGATCACTAGATCCTGAGACTGGTCCCTCACAAACTGATCCTCATATTCACACACACTTCAGCTGGGTCTGGATCACTAGACCCTGAGACTGGTCCCTCACACACTGAGCCTCATATTCACACACACTTCAGCTGGGTCTGGATCACTGGACACTGAGACTGGTCCCTCACACACTGATCCTCATATTCACACACACTTCAGCTGGGTTTGGATCACTAGACCCTGAGACTGGTCCCTCACACACTGAGCCTCACATTCACACACACTTCAGCTGGGTCTGGATCACTGGACACTGAGACTGGTCCCTCACACACTGATCCTCACATTCACACACGCTTCAGCTGGGTCTGGATCACAGGACCCTGAGACTGGTCCCTCACACACTGATCCTCACATTCACACACACTTCTGTTGGGTCTGGATCACTAGACCCTGAGACTGTTCCCTCACACACTGAGCCTCACATTCACACACACTTCAGCTGGATCTAGATCACTGGACCCTGAGACTGGTCCCTCACACACTGAGCCTCATATTCACACACACTTCAGCTGGGTCTGGATCACTAGACCCTGAGACTGGTCCCTCACACACTGAGCCTCACATTCACACACACTTCAGCTGGGTCTGGATCACTGGACACTGAGACTGGTCCCTCACACACTGAGCCTCACATTCACACACACTTCAGCTGGGTCTGGATCACTGGACCCTGAGACTGGTCCCTCACACACTGAGCCTCACATTCACACACACTTCAGCTGGGTCTGGATCACTGGACCCTGAGACTGGTCCCTCACACACGGAGCCTCACATTCAGACGCACTTCAGCTGGGTCTGGATCACTGGACCCTGAGGCTGGTCCCTCACAATCTGATCCTCACATTCACACACACTTCAGCTGGATCTGGATCACTGGATCCTGAGACTGGTCCCTCACACACTGACCCTCACATTCACACACACTTCAGCTAGGTCTGGATCATTGGACCCTGAGACTGGTCCCTCACACACTGAGCCTCACATTCACAAACACTTCAGCTGGGTCTGGATCACTGGACCCTGAGACTGGTCCCTCACACACTGAGCCTCACATTCACACACACTTCAGCTGGGTCTGGATCACTAGACCCTGAGACTGGTCCCTCACACACTGAGCCTCACATTCACACACACTTCAGCTTGGTCAGGATCACTGGACCCTGAGGCTGGTCCCTCACACACTGAGCCTCACATTCACACACACTTCAGCTGGGTCTGGATCACTGGACCCTGAGACTGGTCCCTCACACACTGAGCCTCACATTCACACACACTTCAGCTGGGTCTGGATCACTAGACCCTGAGACTGGTCCCTCACACACTGATCTTCACATTCACACACACTTCAGCTGGGTCTGGATCACTAGACCCTGAGACTGGTCCCTCACACACTGATCCTCACATTCACACACACTTCAGCTGGGTCTGGATCACTGGACACTGAGACTGGTCCCTCACACACTGAGCCTCACATTCACACACACTTCAGCAGGGTCTGGATCACTGGACCCTGAGATTGGTCCCTCACACACTGATCCTGTCATTCACACACGCTTCAGCTGGGTCTGGATCACTGGACCCTGAGACTGGTCCCTCACACACTGAGCCTCACATTCACACACACTTCAGCTGGGTCTGGATCACTGGACCCTGAGACTGGTCCCTCACACACTGATCCTCACATTCACACAAACTTCAGTTGGGTCTGGATCACTAGACCCTGAGACTGGTCCCTCAAACACTGAGCCTCACATTCACACACACTTCAGCTGGTTCTGGATCACTAGAACCTGAGGCTGGTCCCTCACACACTGAGCCTCACATTCACACATACTTCAGCTGGGTCTGGATCACTGGACCCTGAGATTGGTCCCTCACACACTGAGCCTCACATTCACACACACTTCAGCTGGGTCTGGATTACTGGACCCTGAGACTGGTCCCTCACACACTGATCCTCACATTCACACACACTTAAGCTGGGTCTGGATCACTAGACCCTGAGACTGGTCCCTCACACACTGATCATCACATTCACACACACTTCAGCTGGGTCTGGATCACTAGACCGTGAGACTGGTCCCTCACACACTGAGCCTCACATTCACACACACTTCAGCTGGGTCTGGATCACTGGACCCTGAGACTGGTCCCTCACACACTGATCCTCACATTCACACACACTTCAGCTGGGTCTGGATCACGAGACCCTGAGACTGGTCCCTCACACAATGATCCTCACATTCACACACACTTCAGCTGGGTCTGGATCACTAGACCTTGAGACTGGTCCCTCACACACTGAGCCTCACATTCACACACACTTCAGCTGGGAATGGATCACTGGACCCTGAGACTGGTCCCTCACACACTGAGCCTCACATTCACACACACTTCAGCTGGGTCTGGATCACTAGACCCTGAGGCTGGTCCCTCACACACTGAGCCTCACATTCACACACACTTCAGCTGGGTCTGGATCACTTGACCCTGAGACTGGTCCCTCACACACTGAGCCTTACATTCACACACACTTCAGCTGGGTCTGGATCACTAGACCCTGAGACTGGTCCCTCACACACTAATCCTCACATTCACACACACTTCAGCTGGGTCTGGATCACTAGATCCTGAGACTGGTCCCTCACACACTGATCCTCATATTCACACACACTTCAGCTGGGTCTGGATCACTAGACCCTGAGACTGGTCCCTCACACACTGAGCCTCACATTCACACACACTTCAGCTGGGTCTGGATCACTGGACACTGAGACTGGTCCCTCACACACTGATCCTCACATTCACACACACTTCAGCAGGGTCTGGATCACTGGACCCTGAGACTGGTCACTCACACACTGATCCTCACATTCACACACACTTCTGTTGGGTCTGGATCACTAGAGCCTGAGACTGTTCCCTCACACACTGAGCCTCACATTCACACACACTTCAGCTGGATCTAGATCACTGGACCCTGAGACTGGTCCCTCACACACTGAGCCTCACATTCACACACACTTCAGCTTGGTCTGGATTACTGGACCCTGAGACTGGTCCCTCACACACTGATCCTCACATTCACACACACTTCAGCTGGGTCTGGATCACTAGACCCTGAGACTGGTCCCTCACACACTGAGCCTCACATTCACACACACTTCAGCTGGGTCTGGATCACTGGACCCTGATACTGGTCCCTCACACACTGATCCTCACATTCACACACACTTCAGCTGGGTCTGGATCACGAGACCCTGAGACTGTTCCCTCACACACTGAGCCTCACATTCACACACACTTCAGCTGGGTCTGGATCACGAGACCCTGAGGCTGGTCCCTCACACACTGATCCTCACATTCACACACACTTCAGCTGGGTCTGGATCACTGGACCCTGAGGCTGGTCCCTCACAATCTGATCCTCACATTCACACAAACTTCAGCTGGGTCTGGTTCAATGGATCCTGAGACTGGTCCCTCACACACTGATCCTCACATTCACACACACTTCAGCTGTGTCTGGATCACTGGACCCTGAGACTGGTCCCTCACACACTGAGCCTCACATTCACACACACTTCAGCTGGGTCTGGATCACTGGATCCTGAGACTGGTCCGTCACACACTGAGCCTCACATTCACACAAACTTCAGCTGGGTCTGGATTACTGGACCCTGAAACTGGTCCCTCACACACTGAGCCTCACATTCACACACACTTCAGCTTGGTCTGGATCACGAGCCCCTGAGGCTGGTCCCTCACACACTGAGCCTCACATTCACACACACTTCAGCTGGGTCTGGATCACTGGACCCTGAGACTGGTCCCTCACACACTGAGCCTCACATTCACACACACTTCAGCTGGGTCTGGATCACTAGACCCTGAGACTGGTCCCTCACACACTGATCTTCACATTCACACACACTTCAGCTGGGTCTGGATCACTAGACCCGGAGACTGGTCCCTCACACACTGAGCCTTACATTCATACACACTTCAGCTGGGTCTGGATCACTAGACACTGAGACTGGTCCCTCACAAACTAATCCTCACATTCACACACACTTCAGCTGGGTCTGGATCACTAGACCCTGAGACTGGTCCCTCACACACTGAGCCTCACATTCACACACACTTCAGCTGGGTCTGGATCACTGGACCCTGAGACTGCTCCCTCACACACTGATCCTCACATTCACACACACTTCAGCTGGGTCTGGATCACTAGACCCTGAGACTGGTCCCTCACACACTAATCCTCAACTTCACACAAACTTCAGCTGGGTCTGGATCACTGGACACTGAGACTGGTCCCTCACACTCTGATCCTCACATTCACACACACTTCAGCTGGGTCTGGATCACTGGACCCTGAGACTGGTCCCTCACACACTGATCCTCACATTCACACACGCTTCAGCTGGGTCTGGATCACTGGACCCTGAGACTGGTCCCTCACACACTGATCCTCACATTCACACACTCTTCTGTTGGGTCTGGATCACTAGACACTGAGACTGTTCCCTCAAACACTGAGCCTCACATTCACACACACTTCAGCTGGATCTAGATCACTGGACCCTGAGACTGGTCCCTCACACACTGAGCCTCACATTCACACACACTTCAGCTTGGTCTGGATTACTGGACCCTGAGACTGGTCCCTCAAACACTGATCCTCACATTCACACACACTTCAGCTGGGTCTAGATCACTGGACCCTGAGACTGGTCCCTCACACACTGAGCCTTACATTCACACACACTTCAGCTGGGTCTAGATCACAGGACCCAGGAGACTGGTCCCTCACACACTGAGCCTCACATTCACACACACTTCAGCTTGGTCTGGATCACTAGACCCTGAGGCTGGTCCCTCACACACTGAGCCTCACATTCACACACACTTCAGCTGGGTCTGGTTCAATGGATCCTGAGACTGGTCCCTCACACACTGATCCTCACATTCACACACACTTCAGCTGGGTCTGGATCACTGGACCCTGAGACTGGTCCCTCACACACTGAGCCTCACATTCACACACACTTCAGCTGGGTCTGGATCACTGGACCCTGAGACTGGTCCGTCACACACTGAGCCTCACATTCACACACACTTCAGCTGGGTCTGGATTATTGGACCCTGAAACTGGTCCGTCACACACTGAGCCTCACATTCACACACTCTTCAGCTGGGTCTGGATCACGAGACCCTGAGACTTGTCCCTCACACACTGATCCTCACATTCACACACACTTCAGCTGGTTCTGGATCACTAGAACCTGAGGCTGGTCCCTCACACACTGAGCCTCACATTCACACACACTTCAGCTGGGTCTGGATTACTGGTCCCTGAGACTGGTCCCTCACACACTGATCTTCACATTCACACACACTTCAGCTGGGTCTGGATTACTGGACCCTGAGACTGGTCCCTCACACAATGAGCCTTACATTCACACACACTTCAGCTGGGTCTGGATCACTAGACCCTGAGACTGGTCCCTCACACACTAATCCTCACATTCACACACACTTCAGCTGGGTCTGGATCACTAGATCCTGAGACTGGTCCCTCACACACTGATCCTCATATTCACACACACTTCAGCTGGGTCTGGATCACTAGACCCTGAGACTGGTCCCTCACACACTGAGCCTTACATTCATACACACTTCAGCTGGGTCTGGATCACTAGACACTGAGACTGGTCCCTCACAAACTAATCCTCACATTCACACACACTTCAGCTGGGTCTGGATCACTAGACCCTGAGACTGGTCCCTCACACACTGAGCCTCACATTCACACACACTTCAGCTGGGTCTGGATCACTGGACCCTGAGACTGGTCCCTCACACACTGATCCTCACATTCACACACACTTCAGCTGGGTCTGGATCACTGGACGCTGAGACTGGTCCCTCACACACTGATCTTCACATTCACACACACTTCAGCTGGGTCTGGATCACTTGACCCTGAGACTGGTCCCTCACACACTGAGCCTTACATTCACACACACTTCAGCTGGGTCTGGATCACTAGACCCTGAGACTGGTCCCTCACACACTAATCCTCACATTCACACACACTTCAGCTGTGTCTGGATCACTAGATCCTGAGACTGGTCCCTCACACACTGATCCTCATATTCACAGACACTTCAGCTGGGTCTGGATCACTGGACACTGAGACTGGTCCCTCACACACTGATCCTCACATTCACCCACACTTCAGCTGGGTCTGGATCACTGGACCCTGAGACTGGTCCCTCACACACTGATCCTCACATTCACACACGCTTCAGCTGGGTCTGGATCACTGGACCCTGAGACTGGTCCCTCACACACTGATCCTCACATTCACACACTCTTCTGTTGGGTCTGGATCACTAGACACTGAGACTGTTCCCTCAAACACTGAGCCTCACATTCACACACACTTCAGCTGGATCTAGATCACTGGACCCTGAGACTGGTCCCTCACACACTGAGCCTCACATTCACACACACTTCAGCTTGGTCTGGATTACTGGACCCTGAGACTGGTCCCTCAAACACTGATCCTCACATTCACACACACTTCAGCTGGGTCTAGATCACTGGACCCTGAGACTGGTCCCTCACACACTGAGCCTCACATTCACACACACTTCAGCTGGGTCTAGATCACAGGACCCAGGAGACTGGTCCCTCACACACTGAGCCTCACATTCACACACACTTCAGCTTGGTCTGGATCACTAGACCCTGAGGCTGGTCCCTCACACACTGAGCCTCACATTCACACACACTTCAGCTGGGTCTGGTTCAATGGATCCTGAGACTGGTCCCTCACACACTGATCCTCACATTCACACACACTTCAGCTGGGTCTGGATCACTGGACCCTGAGACTGGTCCCTCACACACTGAGCCTCACATTCACACACACTTCAGCTGGGTCTGGATCACTGGACCCTGAGACTGGTCCGTCACACACTGAGCCTCACATTCACACACACTTCAGCTGGGTCTGGATTACTGGACCCTGAAACTGGTCCGTCACACACTGAGCCTCACATTCACACACACTTCAGCTGGGTCTGGATCACGAGACCCTGAGACTGGTCCCTCACACACTGATCCTCACATTCACACACACTTCAGCTGGTTCTGGATCACTAGAACCTGAGGCTGGTCCCTCACACACTGAGCCTCACATTCACACACACTTCAGCTGGGTCTGGATCACTGGACACTGAGATTGGTCCCTCACACACTTAGCCTCACATTCACACACACTTCAGCTGGATCTGGATTACTGGACCCTGAGACTGGTCCCTCACACACTGATCCTCACATTCACACACACTTAAGCTGGGTCTGGATCACTAGACCCTGAGACTGGTCCCTCACACACTGAGCCTCACATTCACACACACTTCAGCTGGGTCTGGATCACTGGACCCTGAGACTGGTCCCTCACACACTGATCCTCACATTCACACACACTTCAGCTGGGTCTGGATCACGAGACCCTGAGACTGGTCCCTCACACAATGATCCTCACATTCACACACATTCAGCTGGGTTTGGATCACTTGACCCTGAGACTGGTCCCTCACACACTGAGCCTTACATTCACACACACTTCAGCTGGGTCTGGATCACTAGACCCTGAGACTGGTCCCTCACACACTAATCCTCACATTCACACACACTTCAGCTGGGTCTGGATCACTAGATCCTGAGACTGGTCCCTCACACACTGATCCTCATATTCACACAAACTTCAGCTGGGTCTGGATCACTAGACCCTGAGACTGGTCCCTCACACACTGAGCCTCACATTCACACACACTTCAGCTGGGTCTGGATCACTGGACACTGAGACTGGTCCCTCACACACTGATCCTCACATTCACACACATTTCAGCTGGGTCTGGATCACTGGACCCTGAGACTGGTCCCTCACACACTGATCCTCACATTCACACACACTTCTGTTGGGTCTGGATCACTAGAGCCTGAGACTGTTCCCTCACACACAGAGCCTCACATTCACACACACTTCAGCTGGATCTGGATCACGAGACCCTGAGACTGTTCCCTCACACACTGAGCCTCACATTCACACACACTTCAGCTGGGTCTGGATCACTGGACCCTGAGAATGGTCCCTCACACACTGAGCCTCACATTCACACACACTTCAGCTGGGTCTGGATCACTAGACCCTGAGACTGGTCCCTCACACACTGATCCTCACATTCACACACACTTCAGCTAGGTCTGGATCACTAGACCCTAAGACTGGTCCCACACACACTGATCCTCACATTCACACACACTTCAGCTGGGTCTGGATCACTAGACCCTGAGACTGGTCCCTCACACACTGATCCTCACATTCACACACACTTCAGCTGGGTCTGGATCACTGGACCCTGAGGCTGGTCCCTCACAATCTGATCCTCACATTCACACAAACTTCAGCTGGGTCTGGTTCAATGGATCCTGAGACTGGTCCCTCACACACTGATCCTCACATTCACACACACTTCAGCTGTGTCTGGATCACTGGACCCTGAGACTGGTCCCTCACACACTGAGCCTCACATTCACACACACTTCAGCTGGATCTGGATCACTGGACCCTGAGACTGGTCCGTCACACACTGAGCCTCACATTCACACACACTTCAGCTGGGTCTGGATCACTAGACCCTGAGACTGGTCCCTCACACACTGAGCCTTACATTCATACACACTTCAGCTGGGTCTGGATCACTAGACACTGAGACTGGTCCCTCAAAAACTAATCCTCACATTCACACACACTTCAGCTGGGTCTGGATCACTAGACCATGAGACTGGTCCCTCACACACTGAGCCTCACATTCACACACACTTCAGCTGGGTCTGGATCACTGGACCCTGAGACTGGTCCCTCACACACTGAGCCTTACATTCACACACACTTCAGCTGGGTCTGGATCACTAGACCCTGAGACTGGTCCCTCACACACTAATCCTCACATTCACACACACTTCAGCTGTGTCTGGATCACTAGATCCTGAGACTGGTCCCTCACACACTGATCCTCATATTCACAGACACTTCAGCTGGGTCTGGATCACTGGACACTGAGACTGGTCCCTCACACACTGATCCTCACATTCACACACACTTCAGCTGGGTCTGGATCACTGGACCCTGAGACTGGTCCCTCACACACTGATCCTCACATTCACACACGCTTCAGCTGGGTCTGGATCACTGGACCCTGAGACTGGTCCCTCACACACTGATCCTCACATTCACACACTCTTCTGTTGGGTCTGGATCACTAGACACTGAGACTGTTCCCTCAAACACTGAGCCTCACATTCACACACACTTCAGCTGGATCTAGATCACTGGACCCTGAGACTGGTCCCTCACACACTGAGCCTCACATTCACACACACTTCAGCTTGGTCTGGATTACTGGACCCTGAGACTGGTCCCTCAAACACTGATCCTCACATTCACACACACTTCAGCTGGGTCTAGATCACTGGACCCTGAGACTGGTCCCTCACACACTGAGCCTCACATTCACACACACTTCAGCTGGGTCTAGATCACAGGACCCAGGAGACTGGTCCCTCACACACTGAGCCTCACATTCACACACACTTCAGCTTGGTCTGGATCACTAGACCCTGAGGCTGGTCCCTCACACACTGAGCCTCACATTCACACACACTTCAGCTGGGTCTGGTTCAATGGATCCTGAGACTGGTCCCTCACACACTGATCCTCACATTCACACACACTTCAGCTGGGTCTGGATCACTGGACCCTGAGACTGGTCCCTCACACACTGAGCCTCACATTCACACACACTTCAGCTGGGTCTGGATCACTGGACCCTGAAACTGGTCCGTCACACACTGAGCCTCACATTCACACACACTTCAGCTTGGTCTGGATCACTAGACCCTGAGGCTGGTCCCTCACACACTGAGCCTCACATTCACACACACTTCAGCTGGGTCTGGATCACTGGACCCTGAGACTGGTCCCTCACACACTGAGCCTCACATTCAGACACACTTCAGCTGGGTCTGGATCACTGGACCCTGAGACTGGTCCCTCACACACTGAGCCTCACATTCACACACACTTCAGCTGGGTCTGGATCACTGGACCCTGAGACTGGTCCCTCACACACTGAGCCTCACATTCAGACACACTTCAGCTGGGTCTGGATCACTAGACCCTGAGACTGGTCCCTCACACACTGATCTTCACATTCACACACACTTCAGCAGGGTCTGGTTCAATGGATCCTGAGACTGGTCCCTCACACACTGATCCTCACATTCACACACACTTCAGCTGGGTCTGGATCACTGGACCCTGAGACTGGTCCCTCACACACTGAGCCTCACATTCACACACACTTCAGCTGGGTCTGGATCACTGGACCCTGAGACTGGTCCGTCACACACTGAGCCTCACATTCACACACACTTCAGCTGGGTCTGTATTACTGGACCCTGAAACTGGTCCGTCACACACTGAGCCTCACATTCACACACACTTCAGCTTGGTCTGGATCACTAGACCCTGAGGCTGGTCCCTCACACACTGAGCCTCACATTCACACACACTTCAGCTGGGTCTGGATCACTGGACACTGAGGCTGGTCCCTCACACACTGATCCTCACATTCACACACACTTCAGCCGGGTCTGGATTACTGGACCCTGAGACTGGTCCCTCACACACTGATCATCACATTCACACACACTTCAGCTTGGCTGGATCACGAGACCCTGAGACTGGTCCCTCACACAATGATCCTCACATTCACACACACTTCAGCTGGGTCTGGATCACTAGACCCTGAGGCTGGTCCCTTACACACTGAGCCTCACATTCACACACACTCCAGCTGGGTCTGGATCACTGGACCGTGAGACTGGTCCCTCACACACTGAGCCTCACATTCACACACACTTCAGCTGGGTCTGGATCACGAGACCCTGAGACTGGTCCCTCACACAATGATCCTCACATTCACACACACTTCAGCTAGGTCTGGATCACGAGACCCTGAGGCTGGTCCCTCACACACTGAGCCTCACATTCACACACACTTCAGCTGGGTCTGGATCACTGGACCCTGAGACTGGTCCCTCACACACTGATCTTCACATTCACACACACTTCAGCTGGGTCTGGATCACTTGACCCTGAGACTGGTCCCTCACACACTGAGCCTTACATTCACACACACTTCAGCTGGGTCTGAATCACTAGACCCTGAGACTGGTCCCTCACACACTGAGCCTCACATTCACACATACTTCAGCTGGGTCTGGATCACTGGACCCTGAGACTGGTCCCTCACACACTGATCTTCACATTCACACACACTTCAGCTGGGTCTGGATCACTTGACCCTGAGACTGGTCCCTCACACACTGAGCCTTACATGCACACACACTTCAGCTGGGTCTGGATCACTAGACCCTGAGACTGGTCCCTCACACACTAATCCTCACATTCACACACACTTCAGCTGGGTCTGGATCACTAGACCCTGAGGCTGGTCCCTCACACACTGAGCCTCACATTCACACACACTTCAGCTGGGTCTGGATCACTGGACCCTGAGACTGGTCCCTCACACACTGATCTTCACATTCACACACACTTCAGCTGGGTCTGGATCACTTGACCCTGAGACTGGTCCCTCACACACTGAGCCTTACATTCACACACACTTCAGCTGGGTCTGGATCACTAGACTCTGAGACTGCTCCCTCACAAACTGATCCTCACATTCACACACACTTCAGCTGGGTCTGGATCACTGGACCCTGAGACTGGTCCCTCACACACTGAGCCTCACATTCACACACACTTCAGCTGGGTCTGGATCACTGGACCCTGAGACTGGTCCCTCACACACTGAGCCTCACATTCAGACGCACTTCAGCTGGGTCTGGATCACTAGACACTGAGACTGGTCCCTCACACACTGAGCCTCACATTCAGACACACTTCAGCTGGGTCTGGATCACTAGACCCTGAGGCTGGTCCCTCACACACTGATCCTCACATTCACACACACTTCAGCTGGGTCTGGATCACTGGACCCTGAGGCTGGTCCCTCACAATCTGATCCTCACATTCACACACACTTCAGCTGGGTCTGGATCACTAGACCCTGAGGCTGGTCCCTCACACACTGATCCTCACATTCACACACACTTCAGCTGGGTCTGGATCACTGGATCCTGAGACTGGTCCCTCACACACTGAGCCTCACATTCACAAACACTTCACCTGGGTCTGGATCACTAGACCCTGAGACTGGTCCCTCACACACTGATCCTCACATTCACACACACTTCAGCTGGGTCTGGATCACTGGACCCTGAGATTGGTCCCTCACACACTGATCCTGACATTCACACACGCTTCAGCTGGGTCTGGATCACTAGACCCTGAGACTGGTCCCTCACACACTGATCCTCACATTCACACACACTTCAGCTTAGTCTGGATTACTGGACCCTGAGACTGGTCCCTCAAACACTGATCCTCACATTCACACACACTTCAGCTGGGTCTAGATCACTGAAACCTGAGACT
Organism: Pristiophorus japonicus; assembly: GCF_044704955.1. Lineage (NCBI taxonomy): Eukaryota > Metazoa > Chordata > Chondrichthyes > Pristiophoridae > Pristiophorus > Pristiophorus japonicus. The sequence continues at coordinate 180,738 of NW_027251865.1, forward strand.
GGTCCCTCACACACTGAGCCTCACATTCACACACATTTCAGCTGGGTCTAGATCACAGGACCCAGGAGACTGGTCCCTCACACACTGAGCCTCACATTCACACACACTTCAGCTTGGTCTGGATCACTAGACCCTGAGGCTGGTCCCTCACACACTGAGGCTCACATTCACACACACTTCAGCTGGGTCTGGTTCAATGGATCCTGAGACTGGTCCCTCACACACTGATCCTCACATTCACACACACTTCAGCTGGGGCTGGATCACTGGACCCTGAGACTGGTCCCTCACACACTGAGCCTCACATTCACACACACTTCAGCTGGGTCTGGATCACTGGACCCTGAGACTGGTCCGTCACACACTGAGCCTCACATTCACACACACTTCAGCTGGGTCTGTATTACTGGACCCTGAAACTGGTCCGTCACACACTGAGCCTCACATTCACACACACTTCAGCTTGGTCTGGATCACTAGACCCTGAGGCTGGTCCCTCACACACTGAGCCTCACATTCACACACACTTCAGCTGGGTCTGGATCACTGGACACTGAGGCTGGTCCCTCACACACTGAGCCTCACATTCACACACACTTCAGCTGGGTCTAGATCACTGGACAGTGAGACTGGTCCCTCACACACTGAGCCTCACATTCACACACACTTCAGCTGGGTCTGGATCACGAGACCCTGAGACTGGTCCCTCACACAATGATCCTCACATTCACACACACTTCAGCTAGGTCTGGATCACTAGACCCTGAGGCTGGTCCCTCACACACTGATCCTCACATTCACACACACTTCAGCTGGGTCTGGATCACTGGACCCTGAGACTGGTCCCTCACACACTGAGCCTCACATTCACACACACTTCAGCTGGGTCTGGATCACTGGACCCTGAGACTGGTCCCTCACACACTGATCTTCACATTCACACATACTTCAGCTGGGTCTGGATCACTTGACCCTGAGACTGGTCCCTCACACACTGAGCCTTACATTCACACACACTTCAGCTGGGTCTGGATCACTAGACCCTGAGACTGGTCCCTCACACACTAATCCTCACATTCACACACACTTCAGCTGGGTCTGGATCACTAGATCCTGAGACTGGTCCCTCACAAACTGATCCTCATATTCACACACACTTCAGCTGGGTCTGGATCACTAGACCCTGAGACTGGTCCATCACACTGATCCTCACATTCACACACACTTCAGCTGGGTCTGGATCACTAGACCCTGAGGCTGGTCCCTCACACACTGAGCCTCACATTCACACACACTTCAGCTGGGTCTGGATCACTGGACCCTGAGACTGGTCCCTCACACACTGATCTTCACATTCACACACACTTCAGCTGGGTCTGGATCACTTGACCCTGAGACTGGTACCTCACACACTGAGCCTTACATTCACACACACTTCAGCTGGGTCTGGATCACTAGACTCTGAGACTGCTCCCTCACAAACTGATCCTCACATTCACACACACTTCAGCTGGTTCTGGATCACTGGACCCTGAGACTGGTCCCTCACACACTGAGCCTCACATTCACACACACTTCAGCTGGGTCTGGATCACTGGACCCTGAGACTGGTCCCTCACACACTGAGCCTCACATTCAGACGCACTTCAGCTGGGTCTGGATCACTAGACACTGAGACTGGTCCCTCACACACTGACCCTCACATTCACACACACTTCAGCTGGGTCTGGATCACTAGACCCTGAGGCTGGTCCCTCACACAATGATCCTCACATTCACACACACTTCAGCTGGGTCTGGATCACTGGACCCTGAGGCTGGTCCCTCACAATCTGATTCTCACATTCATACACACTTCAGCTGGTTCTGGATCACTGGATCCTGAGACTGGTCCCTCACACACTGAGCCTCACATTCACACACACTTCAGCTGGGTCTGGATCACTGGACCCTGAGACTGGTCCCTCACACACTGAGCCTCACATTCAGACGCACTTCAGCTGGGTCTGGATCACTAGACACTGAGACTGGTCCCTCACACACTGACCCTCACATTCACACACACTTCAGCTGGGTCTGGATCACTAGACCCTGAGGCTGGTCCCTCACACAATGATCCTCACATTCACACACACTTCAGCTGGGTCTGGATCACTGGACCCTGAGGCTGGTCCCTCACAATCTGATCCTCACATTCACACACACTTCAGCTGGGTCTGGATCACTGGATCCTGAGACTGGTCCCTCACACACTGATCCTGACATTCACACACGCTTCAGCTGGGTCTGGATCACTAGACCCTGAGACTGGTCCCTCACACACTGATCCTCACATTCACACAAACTTCAGTTGGGTCTGGATCACTAGACCCTGAGACTGGTCCCTCAAACACTGAGCCTCACATTCACACACACTTCAGCTGCGTCTGGATCACTGGACCCTGAGACTGGTCCCTCACATACTGATCCTCACATTCACACACACTTCAGCTTGGTCTGGATCACGAGACCCTGAGACTGGTCCCTCACACACTGATCCTCACATTCACACACACTTCAGCTGGTTCTGGATCACTAGAACCTGCGGCTGGTCCCTCACACACTGAGCCTCACATTCACACACACTTCAGCTGGGTCTGGATCACTGGACCCTGAGATTGGTCCCTCACACACTGAGCCTCACATTCACACACACTTCAGCTGGGTCTGGATTACTGGACCCTGAGACTGGTCCCTCACACACTGATCCTCACATTCACACACACTTAAGCTGGGTCTGGATCACTAGACCCTGAGACTGGTCCCTCACACACTGATCATCACATTCACACACACTTCAGCTGGGTCTGGATAACTAGACCCTGAGACTGGTCCCTCACACACTGAGCCTCACATTCACACACACTTCAGCTGGGTCTGGATCACTGGACCCTGAGACTGGTCTTTCACACACTGATCCTCACATTCACACACACTTCAGCTGGGTCTGGATCACGAGACCCTGAGACTGGTCCCTCACACAATGATCCTCACATTCACACACACTTCAGCTGGGTCTGGATCACTAGACCCTGAGGCTGGTCCCTCACACACTGAGCCTCACATTCACACACACTTCAGCTGGGTCTGGATCACTGGACCCTGAGACTGGTCCCTCACACACTGAGCCTCACATTCACACACACTTCAGCTGGTTCTGGATCACTAGACCCTGAGACTGGTCCCTCACACACTGATCTTCACATTCACACAAACTTCAGCTGGGTCTGGATCACTTGACCCTGAGACTGGTCCCTCACACACTGAGCCTTACATTCACACACACTTCAGCTGGGTCTGGATCACTGGACCCTGAGACTGGTCCCTCACACACTAATCCTCACATTCACACACACTTCAGCTGGGTCTGGATCACTAGATCCTGAGACTGGTCCCTCACACACTGATCCTCATATTCACACACACTTCAGCTGGGTCTGGATCACTAGACCCTGAGACTGGTCCCTCACACACTGAGCCTCACATTCACACACACTTCAGCTGGGTCTGGATCACTGGACACTGAGACTGGTCCCTCACACACTGATCCTCACATTCACACACACTTCAGCTGGGTCTGGATCACTGGACCCTGAGACTGGTCCCTCACACACTGATCCTCACATTCACACACACTTCTGTTGGGTCTGGATCACTAGAGCCTGAGACTGTTCCCTCACACACTGTGCCTCACATTCACACACACTTCAGCTGGATCTAGATCACTGGACCCTGAGACTGGTCCCTCACACACTGAGCCTCACATTCACACACACTTCAGCTTGGTCTGGATTACTGGACCCTGAGACTGGTCATTAAACACACTGATCCTCACATTCACACACACTTCAGCTGGGTCTGGATCACTAGACACTGAGACTGGTCCCTCACACACTGAGCCTCACATTCACACACACTTCAGCTGGGTCTGGATCACTGGACCCTGATACTGGTCCCTCACACACTGATCCTCACATTCACACACACTTCAGCTGGGTCTGGATCACGAGACCCTGAGACTGTTCCCTCACACACTGAGCCTCACATTCACACACACTTCAGCTGGGTCTGGATCACGAGACCCTGAGGCTGGTCCCTCACACACTGATCCTCACATTCACACACACTTCAGCTGGGTCTGGATCACGAGAACCTGAGGCTGGTCCCTCACACACTGAGCCTCACATTCACACACACTTCAGCTGGGTCTGGATCACTGGACCCTTAGACTGGTCCCTCACACACTGAGCCTTACATTCACACAAACTTCAGCTGGGTCTGGTTCAATGGATCTTGAGACTGGTCCCTCACACACTGATCCTCACATTCACACACACTTCAGCTGGGTCTGGATCACTGGACCCTGAGAGTGGTCCGTCACACACTGAGACTCACATTCACACACACTTCAGCTGGGTCTGGATTACTGGATCCTGAAACTGGTCCCTCACACACTGAGCCTCACATTCACACACACTTCAGCTTGGTCTGGATCACGAGACCCTGAGGCTGGTCCCTCACACACTGAGCCTCACATTCACACACACTTCAGCTGGGTCTGGATCACTGGACCCTGAGACTGGTCCCTCACACACTGATCCTCACATTCACACACACTTCAGCTGGGTCTGGATCACTGGACCCTGAGACTGGTCCCTCACACACTGATCCTCACATTCACACACACTTCAGCTGGGTCTGGATCACTGGACCCTGAGACTGGTCCCTCACGCACTGAGCCACACATTCACACACACTTCAGCCGGGTCTGGATCACTGTACCCTGAGACTGGTCCCTCACACACTGATCCTCACATTCACACACACTTCAGCTGGGTCTGGATCACTGGACCCTGAGACTGGTCCCTCACACACTGAGCCTCACATTCACACACTCTTCAGCTGTGTCTGGATCACTAGACCCTGAGACTGGTCCCTCACACACTGAGCCTCACATTCACACACACTTCATGCTGGGTCTGAATCACTGGACCCTGAGACTGGTCCCTCACACACTGAGCCTCACATTCACACACACTTCAGCTGGTTCTGGATCACTGGACCCTGAGACTGGTCCCTCACACACTGATCCTCACATTCACACACACTTCAGCTGGGTCTGGATCACTAGACCCTGAGACTGGTCCCTCACACACTGATCCTCACATTCACACACACTTCAGCTAGGTCTGGATCACTAGACCCTAAGACTGGTCCCTCACACACTGATCCTCACATTCACACACACTTCAGCTGGGTCTGGATCACTGGACCCTGAGACTGGTCCCTCACACACTGAGCCTCACATTCACACACACTTCAGCTGGGTCTGGATCACTGAACCCTGAGACTGGTCCCTCACACACTGAGCTTCACATTCACACACACTTCAGCTGGGTCTGGATCACTAGACCCTGAGACTGGTCCCTCACACACTGAGCCTCACATTCACACACACTTGCGCTGGCTCTGGATCACTGGACCCTGAGACTGGTCCCTCACACACTGTGCCTCACATTCACACACACTTCAGCTAGGTCTGGATCACTGGACCCTGAGACTGGTCCCTCACACACTGATCTTCACATTCACACACACTTCAGCTGGGTCTGGATCACTTGACCCTGAGACTGGTACCTCACACACTGAGCCTTACATTCACACACACTTCAGCTGGGTCTGGATCACTAGACTCTGAGACTGCTCCCTCACAAACTGATCCTCACATTCACACACACTTCAGCTGGTTCTGGATCACTGGACCCTGAGACTTGTCCCTCACACACTGAGCCTCACATTCACACACACTTCAGCTGGGTCTGGATCACTGGACCCTGAGACTGGTCCCTCACACACTGAGCCTCACATTCAGACGCACTTCAGCTGGGTCTGGATCACTAGACACTGAGACTGGTCCCTCACACACTGACCCTCACATTCACACACACTTCAGCTGGGTCTGGATCACTAGACCCTGAGGCTGGTCCCTCACACAATGATCCTCACATTCACACACACTTCAGCTGGGTCTGGATCACTGGACCCTGAGGCTGGTCCCTCACAATCTGATTCTCACATTCACACACACTTCAGCTGGTTCTGGATCACTGGATCCTGAGACTGGTCCCTCACACACTGAGCCTCACATTCACACACACTTCAGCTGGGTCTGGATCACTGGACCCTGAGACTGGTCCCTCACACACTGAGCCTCACATTCAGACGCACTTCAGCTGGGTCTGGATCACTAGACACTGAGACTGGTCCCTCACACACTGACCCTCACATTCACACACACTTCAGCTGGGTCTGGATCACTAGACCCTGAGGCTGGTCCCTCACACAATGATCCTCACATTCACACACACTTCAGCTGGGTCTGGATCACTGGACCCTGAGGCTGGTCCCTCACAATCTGATCCTCACATTCACACACACTTCAGCTGGGTCTGGATCACTGGATCCTGAGACTGGTCCCTCACACACTGATCCTGACATTCACACACGCTTCAGCTGGGTCTGGATCACTAGACCCTGAGACTGGTCCCTCACACACTGATCCTCACATTCACACAAACTTCAGTTGGGTCTGGATCACTAGACCCTGAGACTGGTCCCTCAAACACTGAGCCTCACATTCACACACACTTCAGCTGCGTCTGGATCACTGGACCCTGAGACTGGTCCCTCACATACTGATCCTCACATTCACACACACTTCAGCTTGGTCTGGATCACGAGACCCTGAGACTGGTCCCTCACACACTGATCCTCACATTCACACACACTTCAGCTGGTTCTGGATCACTAGAACCTGCGGCTGGTCCCTCACACACTGAGCCTCACATTCACACACACTTCAGCTGGGTCTGGATCACTGGACCCTGAGATTGGTCCCTCACACACTGAGCCTCACATTCACACACACTTCAGCTGGGTCTGGATTACTGGACCCTGAGACTGGTCCCTCACACACTGATCCTCACATTCACACACACTTAAGCTGGGTCTGGATCACTAGACCCTGAGACTGGTCCCTCACACACTGATCATCACATTCACACACACTTCAGCTGGGTCTGGATAACTAGACCCTGAGACTGGTCCCTCACACACTGAGCCTCACATTCACACACACTTCAGCTGGGTCTGGATCACTGGACCCTGAGACTGGTCTTTCACACACTGATCCTCACATTCACACACACTTCAGCTGGGTCTGGATCACGAGACCCTGAGACTGGTCCCTCACACAATGATCCTCACATTCACACACACTTCAGCTGGGTCTGGATCACTAGACCCTGAGGCTGGTCCCTCACACACTGAGCCTCACATTCACACACACTTCAGCTGGGTCTGGATCACTGGACCCTGAGACTGGTCCCTCACACACTGAGCCTCACATTCACACACACTTCAGCTGGTTCTGGATCACTAGACCCTGAGACTGGTCCCTCACACACTGATCTTCACATTCACACAAACTTCAGCTGGGTCTGGATCACTTGACCCTGAGACTGGTCCCTCACACACTGAGCCTTACATTCACACACACTTCAGCTGGGTCTGGATCACTGGACCCTGAGACTGGTCCCTCACACACTAATCCTCACATTCACACACACTTCAGCTGGGTCTGGATCACTAGATCCTGAGACTGGTCCCTCACACACTGATCCTCATATTCACACACACTTCAGCTGGGTCTGGATCACTAGACCCTGAGACTGGTCCCTCACACACTGAGCCTCACATTCACACACACTTCAGCTGGGTCTGGATCACTGGACACTGAGACTGGTCCCTCACACACTGATCCTCACATTCACACACACTTCAGCTGGGTCTGGATCACTGGACCCTGAGACTGGTCCCTCACACACTGATCCTCACATTCACACACACTTCTGTTGGGTCTGGATCACTAGAGCCTGAGACTGTTCCCTCACACACTGTGCCTCACATTCACACACACTTCAGCTGGATCTAGATCACTGGACCCTGAGACTGGTCCCTCACACACTGAGCCTCACATTCACACACACTTCAGCTTGGTCTGGATTACTGGACCCTGAGACTGGTCATTAAACACACTGATCCTCACATTCACACACACTTCAGCTGGGTCTGGATCACTAGACACTGAGACTGGTCCCTCACACACTGAGCCTCACATTCACACACACTTCAGCTGGGTCTGGATCACTGGACCCTGATACTGGTCCCTCACACACTGATCCTCACATTCACACACACTTCAGCTGGGTCTGGATCACGAGACCCTGAGACTGTTCCCTCACACACTGAGCCTCACATTCACACACACTTCAGCTGGGTCTGGATCACGAGACCCTGAGGCTGGTCCCTCACACACTGATCCTCACATTCACACACACTTCAGCTGGGTCTGGATCACGAGAACCTGAGGCTGGTCCCTCACACACTGAGCCTCACATTCACACACACTTCAGCTGGGTCTGGATCACTGGACCCTTAGACTGGTCCCTCACACACTGAGCCTTACATTCACACAAACTTCAGCTGGGTCTGGTTCAATGGATCTTGAGACTGGTCCCTCACACACTGATCCTCACATTCACACACACTTCAGCTGGGTCTGGATCACTGGACCCTGAGAGTGGTCCGTCACACACTGAGACTCACATTCACACACACTTCAGCTGGGTCTGGATTACTGGATCCTGAAACTGGTCCCTCACACACTGAGCCTCACATTCACACACACTTCAGCTTGGTCTGGATCACGAGACCCTGAGGCTGGTCCCTCACACACTGAGCCTCACATTCACACACACTTCAGCTGGGTCTGGATCACTGGACCCTGAGACTGGTCCCTCACACACTGATCCTCACATTCACACACACTTCAGCTGGGTCTGGATCACTGGACCCTGAGACTGGTCCCTCACACACTGATCCTCACATTCACACACACTTCAGCTGGGTCTGGATCACTGGACCCTGAGACTGGTCCCTCACGCACTGAGCCACACATTCACACACACTTCAGCCGGGTCTGGATCACTGTACCCTGAGACTGGTCCCTCACACACTGATCCTCACATTCACACACACTTCAGCTGGGTCTGGATCACTGGACCCTGAGACTGGTCCCTCACACACTGAGCCTCACATTCACACACTCTTCAGCTGGGTCTGGATCACTAGACCCTGAGACTGGTCCCTCACACACTGAGCCTCACATTCACACACACTTCATGCTGGGTCTGAATCACTGGACCCTGAGACTGGTCCCTCACACACTGAGCCTCACATTCACACACACTTCAGCTGGTTCTGGATCACTGGACCCTGAGACTGGTCCCTCACACACTGATCCTCACATTCACACACACTTCAGCTGGGTCTGGATCACTAGACCCTGAGACTGGTCCCTCACACACTGATCCTCACATTCACACACACTTCAGCTAGGTCTGGATCACTAGACCCTAAGACTGGTCCCTCACACACTGATCCTCACATTCACACACACTTCAGCTGGGTCTGGATCACTGGACCCTGAGACTGGTCCCTCACACACTGAGCCTCACATTCACACACACTTCAGCTGGGTCTGGATCACTGAACCCTGAGACTGGTCCCTCACACACTGAGCTTCACATTCACACACACTTCAGCTGGGTCTGGATCACTAGACCCTGAGACTGGTCCCTCACACACTGAGCCTCACATTCACACACACTTGCGCTGGCTCTGGATCACTGGACCCTGAGACTGGTCCCTCACACACTGTGCCTCACATTCACACACACTTCAGCTAGGTCTGGGTCACTGGACCCTGAGGCTGGTCCCTCACACACTGATCCTCACATTCACACACACTTCAGCTGGGTCTGGATCACTGGACCCTGAGACTGGTCCCTCACACACTGATCATCACCTTCACACACACTTCAGCTGGGTCTGGATCACTAGACCCTGATGCTGGTCCCTCACACACTGTTCCTCACATTCACACACACTTCAGCTGGGTCTGGATCACTGGACCCTTAGACTGGTCCATCACACACTGATCCACACATTCACACACACTTCAGCTGGGTCTGGATCGCTGGACCCTGAGACTGGTCCCTCACACACTGATCCTCACATTCACACACACTTCAGCTGGGTATGGATCACTGGACCCTGAGACTGGTCCCTCATACACTGAGCCTCACATTCACACACACTTCAGCTGGGTCTGGATCACTAGACCCTGAGACTGGTCCCTCACACACTGATCCTCACATTCACACACACTTCAGCTGGGTATGGATCACTGGACACTGAGACTGGTCCCTCACACACTGAGCCTCACATTCACACACACTTCAGCTGGGTCTGGATCACTAGACCCTGAGGCTGGTCCCTCGCACACTGATCCTCACATTCACACACACTTCAGCTGGGTCTGGATCACTGGACCCTGAGACTGGTCCCTCACACACTGATCCTCACATTCACACACACTTCAGCTGGGTCTGGATCACTGGACCCTGAGACTGGTCCCTCACACACTGATCCTCACATTCACACACACTTCAGCTAGGTCTGGATCACTAGACCCTAAGACTGGTCCCTCACACACTGATCCTCACATTCACACACACTTCAGCTGGGTCTGGATCACTGGACCCTGAGACTGGTCCCTCACACACTGAGCCTCACATTCACACACACTTCAGCTGGGTCTGGATCACTGAACCCTGAGACTGGTCCCTCACACACTGAGCTTCACATTCACACACACTTCAGCTGGGTCTGGATCACTAGACCCTGAGACTGGTCCCTCACACACTGAGCCTCACATTCACACACACTTCCGCTGGGTCTGGATCACTGGACCCTGAGACTGGTCCCTCACACACTGTGCCTCACATTCACACACACTTCAGCTAGGTCTGGTTCACTGGACCCTGAGACTGGTCCCTCATACACTGAGCCTCACATTCACACACACTTCAGCTGGGTCTGGATCACTAGACCCTGAGACTGGTCCCTCACACACTGATCCTCACATTCACACACACTTCAGCTGGGTCTGGATCACTGGACCCTTAGACTGGTCCATCACACACTGATCCTCACATTCACACACACTTCAGCTGGGTCTGGATCACTAGACCCTGAGACTGGTCCCTCACACACTGATCCTCACATTCACACACACTTCAGCTGGGACTGGATCACTGGACACTGAGACTGGTCCCTCACACACTGATCCTCACATTCACACACACTTCAGCTGGGTCTGGATCACTGGACCCTGAGACTGGTCCCTCACACACTGAGCCTCACATTCACACACACTTCAGCTGGGTCTGGATCACTAGACCCTGAGACTGGTCCCTCACACACTGATCCTCACATTCACACACACTTCAGCTGGGTCTGGATCACTGGACACTGAGACTGGTCCCTCACACACTGAACCTCACATTCACACACACTTCAGATGGGACTGGATCACTAGACCCTGAGGCTGGTCCCTCACACACTGAGCCTCACTTTCACACACACTTAAGCTGGGTCTGGATCACTAGACCCTGAGACTGGTCCCTCACACACTGATCATCACATTCACACACACTTCAGCTGGGTCTGGATAACTAGACCCTGAGACTGGTCCCTCACACACTGAGCCTCACATTCACACACACTTCAGCTGGGTCTGGATCACTGGACCCTGAGACTGGTCCCTCACACACTGATCCTCACATTCACACACACTTCAGCTGGGTCTGGATCACGAGACCCTGAGACTGGTCCCTCACACAATGATCCTCACATTCACACACACTTCAGCTGGGTCTGGATCACTAGACCCTGAGGCTGGTCCCTCACACACTGAGCCTCACATTCACACACACTTCAGCTGGGTCTGGATCACTGGACCCTGAGACTGGTCCCTCACACACTGAGCCTCACATTCACACACACTTCAGCTGGGTCTGGATCACTTGACCCTGAGACTGGTCCCTCACACACTGAGCCTTACATTCACACACACTTCAGCTGGGTCTGGATCACTAGACCCTGAGACTGGTCCCTCACACACTAATCCTCACATTCACACACACTTCAGCTGGGTCTGGATCACTAGATCCTGAGACTGGTCCCTCACACACTGATCCTCATATTCACACACACTTCAGCTGGGTCTGGATCACTAGACCCTGAGACTGGTCCCTCACACACTGAGCCTCACATTCACACACACTTCAGCTGGGTCTGGATCACTAGACCCTGAGACTGGTCCCTTACACACTGAGCCTCACATTCACACACACTTCAGCTGGGTCTGGATCACTGGACACTGAGACTGGTCCCTCACACACTGATCCTCACATTCACACACACTTCAGCTGGGTCTGGATCACTGGACCCTGAGACTGGTCCCTCACACACTGAGCCTCACATTCACACACACTTCAGCTGGGTCTGGATCACTGGACCCTGAGAGTGGTCCGTCACACACTGAGACTCACATTCACACACACTTCAGCTGGGTCTGGATTACTGGATCCTGAAACTGGTCCCTCACACACTGAGCCTCACATTCACACACACTTCAGCTTGGTCTGGATCACGAGACCCTGAGGCTGGTCCCTCACACACTGAGCCTCACATTCACACACACTTCAGCTGGGTCTGGATCACTGGACCCTGAGACGGGTCCCTCACACACTGATCCTCACATTCACACACACTTCAGCTGGGTCTGGATCACTGGACCCTGAGACTGGTCCCTCACACACTGATCCTCACATTCACACACACTTCAGCTGGGTCTGGATCACTGGACCCTGAGACTGGTCCCTCACACACTGAGCCACACATTCACACACACTTCAGCCGGGTCTGGATCACTGTACCCTGAGACTGGTCCCTCACACACTGATCCTCACATTCACACACACTTCAGCTGGGTCTGGATCACTGGACCCTGAGACTGGTCCCTCACACACTGAGCCTCACATTCACACACTCTTCAGCTGGGTCTGGATCACTAGACCCTGAGACTGGTCCCTCACACACTGAGCCTCACATTCACACACACTTCATGCTGGGTCTGGATCACTGGACCCTGAGACTGGTCCCTCACACACTGAGCCTCACATTCACACACACTTCAGCTGGTTCTGGATCACTGGACCCTGAGACTGGTCCCTCACACACTGATCCTCACATTCACACACACTTCAGCTGGGTCTGGATCACTAGACCCTAAGACTGGTCCCTCACACACTGATCCTCATATTCACACACACTTCAGCTGGGTCTGGATCACTGGACCCTGAGACTGGTCCCTCACACACTGAGCCTCACATTCACACACACTTCAGCTGGGTCTGGATCACTGAACCCTGAGACTGGTCCCTCACACACTGAGCTTCACATTCACACACACTTCAGCTGGGTCTGGATCACTAGACCCTGAGACTGGTCCATCACACACTGAGCCTCACATTCACACACACTTCCGCTGGGTCTGGATCACTGGACCCTGAGACTGGTCCCTCACACACTGTGCCTCACATTCACACACACTTCAGCTAGGTCTGGGTCACTGGACCCTGAGGCTGGTCCCTCACACACTGATCCTCACATTCACACACACTTCAGCTGGGTCTGGATCACTGGACCCTGAGACTGGTCCCTCACACACTGATCATCACCTTCACACACACTTCAGCTGGGTCTGGATCACTAGACCCTGATGCTGGTCCCTCACACACTGTTCCTCACATTCACACACACTTCAGCTGGGTCTGGATCACTGGACCCTTAGACTGGTCCATCACACACTGATCCACACATTCACACACACTTCAGCTGGGTCTGGATCGCTGGACCCTGAGACTGGTCCCTCACACACTGATCCTCACATTCACACACAGTTCAGCTGGGTATGGATCACTGGACCCTGAGACTGGTCCCTCATACACTGAGCCTCACATTCACACACACTTCAGCTGGGTCTGGATCACTAGACCCTGAGACTGGTCCCTCACACACTGATCCTCACATTCACACACACTTCAGCTGGGTATGGATCACTGGACACTGAGACTGGTCCCTCACACACTGAGCCTCACATTCACACACACTTCAGCTGGGTCTGGATCACTAGACCCTGAGGCTGGTCCCTCGCACACTGATCCTCACATTCACACACACTTCAGCTGGGTCTGGATCACTAGACCCTAAGACTGGTCCCTCACACACTGATCCTCACATTCACACACACTTCAGCTGGGTCTGGATCACTGGACCCTGAGACTGGTCCCTCACACACTGAGCCTCACATTCACACACACTTCAGCTGGGTCTGGATCACTGAACCCTGAGACTGGTCCCTCACACACTGAGCTTCACATTCACACACACTTCAGCTGGGTCTGGATCACTAGACCCTGAGACTGGTCCCTCACACACTGAGCCTCACATTCACACACACTTCAGCTGGGTCTGGATCACTGGACCCTGAGACTGGTCCCTCACACACTGAGCCTCACATTCACACACACTTCAGCTGGGTCTGGATCACTGAACCCTGAGACTGGTCCCTCACACACTGAGCTTCACATTCACACACACTTCAGCTGGGTCTGGATCACTTGACACTGAGACTGGTCCCTCACACACTGAGCCTCACATTCACACACACTTCCGCTGGGTCTGGATCACTGGACCCTGAGACTGGTCCCTCACACACTGTGCCTCACATTCACACACACTTCAGCTAGGTCTGGGTCACTGGACCCTGAGGCTGGTCCCTCACACACTGATCCTCACATTCACACACACTTCAGCTGGGTCTGGATCACTGGACCCTGAGACTGGTCCCTCACACACTGATCATCACCTTCACACACACTTCAGCTGGGTCTGGATCACTAGACCCTGATGCTGGTCCCTCACACACTGATCCTCACATTCACACACACTTCAGCTGGGTCTGGATCACTGGACCCTTAGACTGATCCATCACACACTGATCCTCACATTCACACACACTTCAGCTGGGTCTGGATCACTAGACACTGAGACTGGTCCCTCACACACTGATCCTCACATTCACACACACTTCAGCTGGGACTGCATCACTGGACCCTGAGACTGGTCCCTCACACACTGATCCTCACATTCACACACACTTCAGCTGGGTCTGGATCACTGGACCCTGAGACTGGTCCCTCATACACTGAGCCTCACATTCACACACACTTCAGCTGGGTCTGGATCACTAGACCCTGAGACTGGTCCCTCACATACTGATCCTCACATTCACACACACTTCAGCTGGGTCTGGATCACTGGAAACTGAGACTGGTCCCTCACACACTGAACCTCACATTCACACACACTTCAGATGGGACTGGATCACTAGACCCTGAGGCTGGTCCCTCACACACTGAGCCTCACTTTCACACACACTTCAGCTGGGTCTGGATCACTGGACCCTGAGACTGGTCCCTCACACACTGAGCCTCACATTCACACACACTTCAGCTGGGTCTGGATTACTGGACCCTGAGACTGGTCCCTCACACACTGATCCACACATTCACACACACTTCAGCTGGGTCTGGATCACTGGACCCTGAGACTGGTCCCTCACACACTGATCCTCACATTCACACACACTTCAGCTGGGTCTGGATCACTGGACCCTGAGACTGGTCCCTCATACACTGAGCCTCACATTCACACACACTTCAGCTGGGTCTGGATCACTAGACCCTGAGACTGGTCCCTCACACACTGATCCTCACATTCACACACACTTCAGCTGGGTATGGATCACTGGACACTGAGACTGGTCCCTCACACACTGAGCCTCACATTCACACACACTTCAGCTGGGTCTGGATCACTAGACACTGAGGCTGGTCCCTCGCACACTGATCCTCACATTCACACACACTTCAGCTGGGTCTGGATCACTGGACCCTGAGACTGGTCCCTCACACACTGATCCTCACATTCACACACACTTCAGCTGGGTCTGGATCACTGGACCCTGAGACTGGTCTCTCACACACTGATCCTCACATTCACACACACTTCAGCTGGGTCTGGATCACTGGACCCTGAGACTGGTCCCTCATACACTGAGCCTCACATTCACACACACTTCAGCTGGGTCTGGATCACTAGACCCTGAGACTGGTCCCTCATTCACTGATCCTCACATTCACACACACTTCAGCTGGGTATGGATCACTGGACACTGAGACTGGTCCCTCACACACTGAGCCTCACATTCACACACACTTCAGCTGGGCCTGGATCACTAGACCCTGAGGCTGGTCCCTCGCACACTGATCCTCACATTCACATACACTTCAGCTGGGTCTGGATCACTGGACCCTGAGACTGGTCCCTCACACACTGATCCTCACATTCACACACACTTCAGCTGGGTCTGGATCACTGGACCCTGAGGCTGGTCCCTCACACACTGAGCCTCACTTTCACACACACTTCAGCTGGGTCTGGATCACTGGACCCTGAGACTGGTCCCTCACACACTGAGCCTCACATTCACACACACTTCAGCTGGGTCTGGATCACTGGACCCTGAGACTGGTCCCTCACACACTGAGCCTCACATTCACACACACTTCAGCTGGGTCTGGATACTGGACCCTGAGACTGGTCCCTCACACACTGAGCCTCACATTCACACACACTTCAGCTGGTTCTGGATCACTGGACCCTGAGACTGGTCCCTCACACACTGAGCCTCACATTCACACATACTTCAGCTGGGTCTGGATCACTGGACCCTGAGACTGGTCCCTCACACACTGAGCCTCACATTCACACACACTTCAGCTGGGTTTGGATCACTAGACCCTGAGACTGGTCCCTCACACACTGATCCTCACATTCACACACACTTCAGCTAGGTCTGGATCACTAGACCCTGAGACTGGTCCCTCACACACTGATCCTCACATTCACACACACTTCAGCTGGGTCTGGATCACTGGACCCTGAGACTGGTGCCCTCACACACTGAGCTTCACATTCACACACACTTCAGCTCGGTCTGGATCACTGGATCCTGAGACTGGTCCCTCACACACTGAGCCTCACATTCACACACACTTCAGCTGGGTCTGGATCACTAGACCCTGAGACTGGTCCCTCACACACTGATCCTCACATTCACACACACTTCAGCTGGGTCTGGATCACTGGACCCTGAGATTGGTCCCTCACACACTGATCCTGACATTCACACACGCTTCAGCTGGGTCTGGATCACTAGACCCTGAGACTGGTCCCTCACACACTGATCCTCACATTCACACACACTTCAGCTTGGTCTGGATTACTGGACCCTGAGACTGGTCCCTCAAACACTGATCCTCACATTCACACACACTTCAGCTGGGTCTAGATCACTGAAACCTGAGACTGGTCCCTCACACACTGAGCCTCACATTCACACACACTTCAGCTGGGTCTAGATCACAGGACCCAGGAGACTGGTCCCTCATACACTGAGCCTCACATTCACACACACTTCAGCTTGGTCTGGATCACTAGACCCTGAGGCTGGTCCCTCACACACTGAGCCTCACATTCACATACACTTCAGCTGGGTCTGGTTCAAAGGATCCTGAGACTGGTCCCTCACACACTGATCCTCACATTCACACACACTTCAGCCGGGTCTGGATTACTGGACGCTGAGACTGGTCCCTCACACACTGATCATCACATTCACACACACTTCAGCTGGGGCTGGATCACGAGACCCTGAGACTGGTCCCTCACACAATGATCCTCACATTCACACACACTTCAGCTGGGTCTGGATCACTAGACCCTGAGGCTGGTCCCTTACACACTGAGCCTCACATTCACACACACTCCAGCTGGGTCTGGATCACTGGACAGTGAGACTGGTCCCTCACACACTGAGCCTCACATTCACACACACTTCAGCTGGGTCTGGATCACGAGACCCTGAGACTGGTCCCTCACACAATGATCCTCACATTCACACACACTTCAGCTAGGTCTGGATCACTAGACCCTGAGGCTGGTCCCTCACACACTGATCCTCACATTCACACACACTTCAGCTGGGTCTGGATCACTGGACCCTGAGACTGGTCCCTCACACACTGAGCCTCACATTCACACACACTTCAGCTGGGTCTGGATCACTGGACCCTGAGACTGGTCCCTCACACACTGATCTTCACATTCACACATACTTCAGCTGGGACTGGATCACTTGACCCTGAGACTGGTCCCTCACACACTGAGCCTTACATTCACACACACTTCAGCTGGGTCTGGATCACTAGACCCTGAGACTGGTCCCTCACACACTAATCCTCACATTCAGACACACTTCAGCTGGGTCTGGATCACTAGATCCTGAGACTGGTCCCTCACAAACTGATCCTCATATTCACACACACTTCAGCTGGGTCTGGATCACTAGACCCTGAGACTGGTCCATCACACTGATCCTCACATTCACACACACTTCAGCTGGGTCTGGATCACTAGACCCTGAGGCTGGTCCCTCACACACTGAGCCTCACATTCACACACACTTCAGCTGGGTCTGGATCACTGGACCCTGAGACTGGTCCCTCACACACTGATCTTCACATTCACACACACTTCAGCTGGGTCTGGATCACTTGACCCTGAGACTGGTCCCTCACACACTGAGCCTTACATTCACACACACTTCAGCTGGGTCTGGATCACTAGACTCTGAGACTGCTCCCTCACAAACTGATCCTCACATTCACACACACTTCAGCTGGTTCTGAATCACTGGACCCTGAGACTGGTCCCTCACACACTGAGCCTCACATTCACACACACTTCAGCTGGGTCTGGATCACAGGACCCTGAGACTGGTCCCTCACACACTGAGCCTCACATTCAGACGCACTTCAGCTGGGTCTGGATCACTAGACACTGAGACTGGTCCCTCACACACTGAGCCTCACATTCACACACACTTCAGCTGGGTCTGGATCACTAGACCCTGAGGCTGGTCCCTCACACAATGATCCTCACATTCACACACACTTCAGCTGGGTCTGGATCACTGGACCCTGAGGCTGGTCCCTCACAATCTGATCCTCACATTCACACACACTTCAGCTGGGTCTGGATCACTGGATCCTGAGACTGGTCCCTCACACACTGAGCCTCACATTCACAAACACTTCAGCTGGGTCTGGATCACGAGACCCTGAGACTGGTCCCTCACACACTGATCCTCACATTCACACACACTTCAGCTGGGTCTGGATCACTGGACCCTGAGATTGGTCCCTCACACACTGATCCTGACATTCACACACGCTTCAGCTGGGTCTGGATCACTAGACCCTGAGACTGGTCCCTCACACACTGATCCTCACATTCACACAAACTTCAGTTGGGTCTGGATCACTAGACCCTGAGACTGGTCCCTCAAACACTGAGCCTCACATTCACACACACTTCAGCTGCGTCTGGATCACTGGACCCTGAGACTGGTCCCTCACACACTGATCCTCACATTCACACACACTTCAGCTGGGTCTGGATCACGAGACCCTGAGACTGGTCCCTCACACACTGATCCTCACATTCACACACACTTCAGCTGGTTCTGGATCACTAGAACCTGAGGCTGGTCCCTCACACACTGAGCCTCACATTCACACACACTTCAGCTGGGTCTGGATCACTGGACCCTGAGATTGGTCCCTCACACACTGAGCCTCACATTCACACACACTTCAGCTGGGTCTGGATTACTGGACCCTGAGACTGGTCCCTCACACACTGATCCTCACATTCACACACACTTAAGCTGGGTCTGGATCACTAGACCCTGAGACTGGTCCCTCACACACTGATCATCACATTCACACACACTTCAGCTGGGTCTGGATAACAAGACCCTGAGACTGGTCCCTCACACACTGAGCCTCACATTCACACACACTTCAGCTGGGTCTGGATCACTGGACCCTGAGACTGGTCCCTCACACACTGATCCTCACATTCACACACACTTCAGCTGGGTCTGGATCACGAGACCCTGAGACTGGTCCCTCACACAATGATCCTCACATTCACACACACTTCAGCTGGGTCTGGATCACTAGACCCTGAGGCTGGTCCATCACACACTGATCCTCACATTCACACACACTTCAGCTGGGTCTGGATCACTAGACCCTGAGACTGGTCCCTCACACACTGATCCTCACATTCACACACACTTCAGCTGGGACTGGATCACTGGACCCTGAGACTGGTCCCTCACACACTGATCCTCACATTCACACACACTTCAGCTGGGTCTGGATCACTGGACCCTGAGACTGGTCCCTCATACACTGAGCCTCACATTCACACACACTTCAGCTGGGTCTGGATCACTGGACCCTGAGACTGGTCCCTCATACACTGAGCCTCACATTCACACACACTTCAGCTGGGTCTGGATCACTAGACCCTGAGACTGGTCCCTCACACACTGATCCTCACATTCACACACACTTCAGCTGGGTCTGGATCACTGGAAACTGAGACTGGTCCCTCACACACTGAACCTCACATTCACACACACTTCAGATGGGACTGGATCACTAGACCCTGAGGCTGGTCCCTCACACACTGAGCCTCACTTTCACACACACTTCAGCTGGGTCTGGATCACTGGACCCTGAGACTGGTCCCTCACACACTGAGCCTCACATTCACACACACTTCAGCTGGGTCTGGATTACTGGACCCTGAGACTGGTCCCTCACACACTGATCCACACATTCACACACACTTCAGCTGGGTCTGGATCACTGGACCCTGAGACTGGTCCCTCACACACTGATCCTCACATTCACACACACTTCAGCTGGGTCTGGATCACTGGACCCTGAGACTGGTCCCTCATACACTGAGCCTCACATTCACACACACTTCAGCTGGGTCTGGATCACTAGACCCTGAGACTGGTCCCTCACACACTGATCCTCACATTCACACACACTTCAGCTGGGTATGGATCACTGGACACTGAGACTGGTCCCTCACACACTGAGCCTCACATTCACACACACTTCAGCTGGGTCTGGATCACTAGACACTGAGGCTGGTCCCTCGCACACTGATCCTCACATTCACACACACTTCAGCTGGGTCTGGATCACTGGACCCTGAGACTGGTCCCTCACACACTGATCCTCACATTCACACACACTTCAGCTGGGTCTGGATCACTGGACCCTGAGACTGGTCTCTCACACACTGATCCTCACATTCACACACACTTCAGCTGGGTCTGGATCACTGGACCCTGAGACTGGTCCCTCATACACTGAGCCTCACATTCACACACACTTCAGCTGGGTCTGGATCACTAGACCCTGAGACTGGTCCCTCATTCACTGATCCTCACATTCACACACACTTCAGCTGGGTATGGATCACTGGACACTGAGACTGGTCCCTCACACACTGAGCCTCACATTCACACACACTTCAGCTGGGCCTGGATCACTAGACCCTGAGGCTGGTCCCTCGCACACTGATCCTCACATTCACATACACTTCAGCTGGGTCTGGATCACTGGACCCTGAGACTGGTCCCTCACACACTGATCCTCACATTCACACACACTTCAGCTGGGTCTGGATCACTGGACCCTGAGGCTGGTCCCTCACACACTGAGCCTCACTTTCACACACACTTCAGCTGGGTCTGGATCACTGGACCCTGAGACTGGTCCCTCACACACTGAGCCTCACATTCACACACACTTCAGCTGGGTCTGGATCACTGGACCCTGAGACTGGTCCCTCACACACTGAGCCTCACATTCACACACACTTCAGCTGGGTCTGGATACTGGACCCTGAGACTGGTCCCTCACACACTGAGCCTCACATTCACACACACTTCAGCTGGTTCTGGATCACTGGACCCTGAGACTGGTCCCTCACACACTGAGCCTCACATTCACACATACTTCAGCTGGGTCTGGATCACTGGACCCTGAGACTGGTCCCTCACACACTGAGCCTCACATTCACACACACTTCAGCTGGGTTTGGATCACTAGACCCTGAGACTGGTCCCTCACACACTGATCCTCACATTCACACACACTTCAGCTAGGTCTGGATCACTAGACCCTGAGACTGGTCCCTCACACACTGATCCTCACATTCACACACACTTCAGCTGGGTCTGGATCACTGGACCCTGAGACTGGTGCCCTCACACACTGAGCTTCACATTCACACACACTTCAGCTCGGTCTGGATCACTGGATCCTGAGACTGGTCCCTCACACACTGAGCCTCACATTCACACACACTTCAGCTGGGTCTGGATCACTAGACCCTGAGACTGGTCCCTCACACACTGATCCTCACATTCACACACACTTCAGCTGGGTCTGGATCACTGGACCCTGAGATTGGTCCCTCACACACTGATCCTGACATTCACACACGCTTCAGCTGGGTCTGGATCACTAGACCCTGAGACTGGTCCCTCACACACTGATCCTCACATTCACACACACTTCAGCTTGGTCTGGATTACTGGACCCTGAGACTGGTCCCTCAAACACTGATCCTCACATTCACACACACTTCAGCTGGGTCTAGATCACTGAAACCTGAGACTGGTCCCTCACACACTGAGCCTCACATTCACACACACTTCAGCTGGGTCTAGATCACAGGACCCAGGAGACTGGTCCCTCATACACTGAGCCTCACATTCACACACACTTCAGCTTGGTCTGGATCACTAGACCCTGAGGCTGGTCCCTCACACACTGAGCCTCACATTCACATACACTTCAGCTGGGTCTGGTTCAAAGGATCCTGAGACTGGTCCCTCACACACTGATCCTCACATTCACACACACTTCAGCTGGGTCTGGATCACTGGACCCTGAGACTGGTCCCTCACACACTGAGCCTCACATTCACACACACTTCAGCTGGGTCTGGATCACTGGACCCTGAGACTGGTCCGCCACACACTGAGCCTCACATTCACACACACTTCAGCTGGGTCTGTATTACTGGACCCTGAAACTGGTCCGTCACACACTGAGCCTCACATTCACACACACTTCAGCTTGGTCTGGATCACTAGACCCTGAGGCTGGTCCCTCACACACTGAGCCTCACATTCACACACACTTCAGCTGGGTCTGGATCACTGGACACTGAGGCTGGTCCCTCACACACTGATCCTCACATTCACACACACTTCAGCCGGGTCTGGATTACTGGACGCTGAGACTGGTCCCTCACACACTGATCATCACATTCACACACACTTCAGCTGGGGCTGGATCACGAGACCCTGAGACTGGTCCCTCACACAATGATCCTCACATTCACACACACTTCAGCTGGGTCTGGATCACTAGACCCTGAGGCTGGTCCCTTACACACTGAGCCTCACATTCACACACACTCCAGCTGGGTCTGGATCACTGGACAGTGAGACTGGTCCCTCACACACTGAGCCTCACATTCACACACACTTCAGCTGGGTCTGGATCACGAGACCCTGAGACTGGTCCCTCACACAATGATCCTCACATTCACACACACTTCAGCTAGGTCTGGATCACTAGACCCTGAGGCTGGTCCCTCACACACTGATCCTCACATTCACACACACTTCAGCTGGGTCTGGATCACTGGACCCTGAGACTGGTCCCTCACACACTGAGCCTCACATTCACACACACTTCAGCTGGGTCTGGATCACTGGACCCTGAGACTGGTCCCTCACACACTGATCTTCACATTCACACATACTTCAGCTGGGACTGGATCACTTGACCCTGAGACTGGTCCCTCACACACTGAGCCTTACATTCACACACACTTCAGCTGGGTCTGGATCACTAGACCCTGAGACTGGTCCCTCACACACTAATCCTCACATTCAGACACACTTCAGCTGGGTCTGGATCACTAGATCCTGAGACTGGTCCCTCACAAACTGATCCTCATATTCACACACACTTCAGCTGGGTCTGGATCACTAGACCCTGAGACTGGTCCATCACACTGATCCTCACATTCACACACACTTCAGCTGGGTCTGGATCACTAGACCCTGAGGCTGGTCCCTCACACACTGAGCCTCACATTCACACACACTTCAGCTGGGTCTGGATCACTGGACCCTGAGACTGGTCCCTCACACACTGATCTTCACATTCACACACACTTCAGCTGGGTCTGGATCACTTGACCCTGAGACTGGTCCCTCACACACTGAGCCTTACATTCACACACACTTCAGCTGGGTCTGGATCACTAGACTCTGAGACTGCTCCCTCACAAACTGATCCTCACATTCACACACACTTCAGCTGGTTCTGAATCACTGGACCCTGAGACTGGTCCCTCACACACTGAGCCTCACATTCACACACACTTCAGCTGGGTCTGGATCACAGGACCCTGAGACTGGTCCCTCACACACTGAGCCTCACATTCAGACGCACTTCAGCTGGGTCTGGATCACTAGACACTGAGACTGGTCCCTCACACACTGAGCCTCACATTCACACACACTTCAGCTGGGTCTGGATCACTAGACCCTGAGGCTGGTCCCTCACACAATGATCCTCACATTCACACACACTTCAGCTGGGTCTGGATCACTGGACCCTGAGGCTGGTCCCTCACAATCTGATCCTCACATTCAC
This sequence comes from Pristiophorus japonicus, assembly GCF_044704955.1. Taxonomy (NCBI): domain Eukaryota; kingdom Metazoa; phylum Chordata; class Chondrichthyes; family Pristiophoridae; genus Pristiophorus; species Pristiophorus japonicus. Next base: position 205,550 of record NW_027251865.1, read on the forward strand.
ACACACTTCAGCTGGGTCTGGATCACTGGATCCTGAGACTGGTCCCTCACACACTGAGCCTCACATTCACAAACACTTCAGCTGGGTCTGGATCACGAGACCCTGAGACTGGTCCCTCACACACTGATCCTCACATTCACACACACTTCAGCTGGGTCTGGATCACTGGACCCTGAGATTGGTCCCTCACACACTGATCCTGACATTCACACACGCTTCAGCTGGGTCTGGATCACTAGACCCTGAGACTGGTCCCTCACACACTGATCCTCACATTCACACAAACTTCAGTTGGGTCTGGATCACTAGACCCTGAGACTGGTCCCTCAAACACTGAGCCTCACATTCACACACACTTCAGCTGCGTCTGGATCACTGGACCCTGAGACTGGTCCCTCACACACTGATCCTCACATTCACACACACTTCAGCTGGGTCTGGATCACGAGACCCTGAGACTGGTCCCTCACACACTGATCCTCACATTCACACACACTTCAGCTGGTTCTGGATCACTAGAACCTGAGGCTGGTCCCTCACACACTGAGCCTCACATTCACACACACTTCAGCTGGGTCTGGATCACTGGACCCTGAGATTGGTCCCTCACACACTGAGCCTCACATTCACACACACTTCAGCTGGGTCTGGATTACTGGACCCTGAGACTGGTCCCTCACACACTGATCCTCACATTCACACACACTTAAGCTGGGTCTGGATCACTAGACCCTGAGACTGGTCCCTCACACACTGATCATCACATTCACACACACTTCAGCTGGGTCTGGATAACAAGACCCTGAGACTGGTCCCTCACACACTGAGCCTCACATTCACACACACTTCAGCTGGGTCTGGATCACTGGACCCTGAGACTGGTCCCTCACACACTGATCCTCACATTCACACACACTTCAGCTGGGTCTGGATCACGAGACCCTGAGACTGGTCCCTCACACAATGATCCTCACATTCACACACACTTCAGCTGGGTCTGGATCACTAGACCCTGAGGCTGGTCCATCACACACTGATCCTCACATTCACACACACTTCAGCTGGGTCTGGATCACTAGACCCTGAGACTGGTCCCTCACACACTGATCCTCACATTCACACACACTTCAGCTGGGACTGGATCACTGGACCCTGAGACTGGTCCCTCACACACTGATCCTCACATTCACACACACTTCAGCTGGGTCTGGATCACTGGACCCTGAGACTGGTCCCTCATACACTGAGCCTCACATTCACACACACTTCAGCTGGGTCTGGATCACTAGACCCTGAGACTGGTCCCTCACACACTGATCCTCACATTCACACACACTTCAGCTGGGTCTGGATCACTGGAAACTGAGACTGGTCCCTCACACACTGAACCTCACATTCACACACACTTCAGATGGGACTGGATCACTAGACCCTGAGGCTGGTCCCTCACACACTGAGCCTCACTTTCACACACACTTCAGCTGGGTCTGGATCACTGGACCCTGAGACTGGTCCCTCACACACTGAGCCTCACATTCACACACACTTCAGCTGGGTCTGGATTACTGGACCCTGAGACTGGTCCCTCACACACTGATCCACACATTCACACACACTTCAGCTGGGTCTGGATCACTGGACCCTGAGACTGGTCCCTCACACACTGATCCTCACATTCACACACACTTCAGCTGGGTCTGGATTACTGGACCCTGAGACTGGTCCCTCATACACTGAGCCTCACATTCACACACACTTCAGCTGGGTCTGGATCACTAGACCCTGAGACTGGTCCCTCACACACTGATCCTCACATTCACACACACTTCAGCTGGGTATGGATCACTGGACACTGAGACTGGTCCCTCACACACTGAGCCTCACATTCACACACACTTCAGCTGGGTCTGGATCACTAGACACTGAGGCTGGTCCCTCGCACACTGATCCTCACATTCACACACACTTCAGCTGGGTCTGGATCACTGGACCCTGAGACTGGTCCCTCACACACTGATCCTCACATTCACACACACTTCAGCTGGGTCTGGATCACTGGACCCTGAGACTGGTCTCTCACACACTGATCCTCACATTCACACACACTTCAGCTGGGTCTGGATCACTAGACCCTGAGACTGGTCCCTCATACACTGAGCCTCACATTCACACACACTTCAGCTGGGTCTGGATCACTAGACCCTGAGACTGGTCCCTCATTCACTGATCCTCACATTCACACACACTTCAGCTGGGTATGGATCACTGGACACTGAGACTGGTCCCTCACACACTGAGCCTCACATTCACACACACTTCAGCTGGGCCTGGATCACTAGACCCTGAGGCTGGTCCCTCGCACACTGATCCTCACATTCACATACACTTCAGCTGGGTCTGGATCACTGGACCCTGAGACTGGTCCCTCACACACTGATCCTCACATTCACACACACTTCAGCTGGGTCTGGATCACTGGACCCTGAGGCTGGTCCCTCACACACTGAGCCTCACTTTCACACACACTTCAGCTGGGTCTGGATCACTGGACCCTGAGACTGGTCCCTCACACACTGAGCCTCACATTCACACACACTTCAGCTGGGTCTGGATCACTGGACCCTGAGACTGGTCCCTCACACACTGAGCCTCACATTCACACACACTTCAGCTGGGTCTGGATACTGGACCCTGAGACTGGTCCCTCACACACTGAGCCTCACATTCACACACACTTCAGCTGGTTCTGGATCACTGGACCCTGAGACTGGTCCCTCACACACTGAGCCTCACATTCACACATACTTCAGCTGGGTCTGGATCACTGGACCCTGAGACTGGTCCCTCACACACTGAGCCTCACATTCACACACACTTCAGCTGGGTTTGGATCACTAGATCCTGAGACTGGTCCCTCACACACTGATCCTCACATTCACACACACTTCAGCTAGGTCTGGATCACTAGACCCTGAGACTGGTCCCTCACACACTGATCCTCACATTCACACACACTTCAGCTGGGTCTGGATCACTGGACCCTGAGACTGGTGCCCTCACACACTGAGCTTCACATTCACACACACTTCAGCTCGGTCTGGATCACTGGATCCTGAGACTGGTCCCTCACACACTGAGCCTCACATTCACACACACTTCAGCTGGGTCTGGATCACTAGACCCTGAGACTGGTCCCTCACACACTGATCCTCACATTCACACACACTTCAGCTGGGTCTGGATCACTGGACCCTGAGATTGGTCCCTCACACACTGATCCTGACATTCACACACGCTTCAGCTGGGTCTGGATCACTAGACCCTGAGACTGGTCCCTCACACACTGATCCTCACATTCACACACACTTCAGCTTGGTCTGGATTACTGGACCCTGAGACTGGTCCCTCAAACACTGATCCTCACATTCACACACACTTCAGCTGGGTCTAGATCACTGAAACCTGAGACTGGTCCCTCACACACTGAGCCTCACATTCACACACACTTCAGCTGGGTCTAGATCACAGGACCCAGGAGACTGGTCCCTCACACACTGAGCCTCACATTCACACACACTTCAGCTTGGTCTGGATCACTAGACCCTGAGGCTGGTCCCTCACACACTGAGCCTCACATTCACACACACTTCAGCTGGGTCTGGTTGAAAGGATCCTGAGACTGGTCCCTCACACACTGATCCTCACATTCACACACACTTCAGCTGGGTCTGGATCACTGGACCCTGAGACTGGTCCCTCACACACTGAGCCTCACATTCACACACACTTCAGCTGGGTCTGGATCACTGGACCCTGAGACTGGTCCGCCACACACTGAGCCTCACATTCACACACACTTCAGCTGGGTCTGTATTACTGGACCCTGAAACTGGTCCGTCACACACTGAGCCTCACATTCACACACACTTCAGCTTGGTCTGGATCACTAGACCCTGAGGCTGGTCCCTCACACACTGAGCCTCACATTCACACACACTTCAGCTGGGTCTGGATCACTGGACACTGAGGCTGGTCCCTCACACACTGATCCTCACATTCACACACACTTCAGCCGGGTCTGGATTACTGGACGCTGAGACTGGTCCCTCACACACTGATCATCACATTCACACACACTTCAGCTGGGGCTGGATCACGAGACCCTGAGACTGGTCCCTCACACAATGATCCTCACATTCACACACACTTCAGCTGGGTCTGGATCACTAGACCCTGAGGCTGGTCCCTTACACACTGAGCCTCACATTCACACACACTCCAGCTGGGTCTGGATCACTGGACAGTGAGACTGGTCCCTCACACACTGAGCCTCACATTCACACACACTTCAGCTGGGTCTGGATCACGAGACCCTGAGACTGGTCCCTCACACAATGATCCTCACATTCACACACACTTCAGCTCGGTCTGGATCACTAGACCCTGAGGCTGGTCCCTCACACACTGATCCTCACATTCACACACACTTCAGCTGGGTCTGGATCACTGGACCCTGAGACTGGTCCCTCACACACTGAGCCTCACATTCACACACACTTCAGCTGGGTCTGGATCACTGGACCCTGAGACTGGTCCCTCACACACTGATCTTCACATTCACACATACTTCAGCTGGGACTGGATCACTTGACCCTGAGACTGGTCCCTCACACACTGAGCCTTACATTCACACACACTTCAGCTGGGTCTGGATCACTAGACCCTGAGACTGGTCCCTCACACACTAATCCTCACATTCACACACACTTCAGCTGGGTCTGGATCACTAGATCCTGAGACTGGTCCCTCACAAACTGATCCTCATATTCACACACACTTCAGCTGGGTCTGGATCACTAGACCCTGAGACTGGTCCATCACACTGATCCTCACATTCACACACACTTCAGCTGGGTCTGGATCACTAGACCCTGAGGCTGGTCCCTCACACACTGAGCCTCACATTCACACACACTTCAGCTGGGTCTGGATCACTGGACCCTGAGACTGGTCCCTCACACACTGATCTTCACATTCACACACACTTCAGCTGGGTCTGGATCACTAGATCCTGAGACTGGTCCCTCACACACTGAGCCTCACATTCACACACACTTCAGCTGGGTCTGGATCACTAGACCCTGAGGCTGGTCCCTCACACAATGATCCTCACATTCACACACACTTCAGCTGGGTCTGGATCACTGGACCCTGAGGCTGGTCCCTCACAATCTGATCCTCACATTCACACACACTTCAGCTGGGTCTGGATCACTGGATCCTGAGACTGGTCCCTCACACACTGAGCCTCACATTCACAAACACTTCAGCTGGGTCTGGATCACGAGACCCTGAGACTGGTCCCTCACACACTGATCCTCACATTCACACACACTTCAGCTGGGTCTGGATCACTGGACCCTGAGATTGGTCCCTCACACACTGAGCCTCACATTCACACACACTTCAGCTGCGTCTGGATCACTGGACCCTGAGACTGGTCCCTCACACACTGATCCTCACATTCACACACACTTCAGCTGGGTCTGGATCACGAGACCCTGAGACTGGTCCCTCACACACTGATCCTCACATTCACACACACTTCAGCTGGTTCTGGATCACTAGAACCTGAGGCTGGTCCCTCACACACTGAGCCTCACATTCACACACACTTCAGCTGGGTCTGGATCACTGGACCCTGAGATTGGTCCCTCACACACTGAGCCTCACATTCACACACACTTCAGCTGGGTCTGGATTACTGGACCCTGAGACTGGTCCCTCACACACTGATCCTCACATTCACACACACTTAAGCTGGGTCTGGATCACTAGACCCTGAGACTGGTCCCTCACACACTGATCATCACATTCACACACACTTCAGCTGGGTCTGGATAACAAGACCCTGAGACTGGTCCCTCACACACTGAGCCTCACATTCACACACACTTCAGCTGGGTCTGGATCACTGGACCCTGAGACTGGTCCCTCACACACTGATCCTCACATTCACACACACTTCAGCTGGGTCTGGATCACGAGACCCTGAGACTGGTCCCTCACACAATGATCCTCACATTCACACACACTTCAGCTGGGTCTGGATCACTAGACCCTGAGGCTGGTCCCTCACACACTGAGCCTCACATTCACACACACTTCAGCTGGGTCTGGATCACTGGACCCTGAGACTGGTCCCTCACACACTGAGCCTCACATTCAGACGCACTTCAGCTGGGTCTGGATCACGAGACCCTGAGACTGGTCCCTCACACACTGATCCTCACATTCACACACACTTCAGCTGGGTCTGGATCACTGGACCCTGAGATTGGTCCCTCACACACTGATCCTGACATTCACACACGCTTCAGCTGGGTCTGGATCACTAGACCCTGAGACTGGTCCCTCACACACTGATCCTCACATTCACACAAACTTCAGTTGGGTCTGGATCACTAGACCCTGAGACTGGTCCCTCAAACACTGAGCCTCACATTCACACACTCTTCAGCTGCGTCTGGATCACTGGACCCTGAGACTGGTCCCTCACACACTGATCCTCACATTCACACACACTTCAGCTGGGTCTGGATCACGAGACCCTGAGACTGGTCCCTCACACACTGATCCTCACATTCACACACACTTCAGCTGGTTCTGGATCACTAGAACCTGAGGCTGGTCCCTCACACACTGAGCCTCACATTCACACACACTTCAGCTGGGTCTGGATCACTGGACCCTGAGATTGGTCCCTCACACACTGAGCCTCACATTCACACACACTTCAGCTGGGTCTGGATTACTGGACCCTGAGACTGGTCCCTCACACACTGATCCTCACATTCACACATACTTAAGCTGGGTCTGGATCACTAGACCCTGAGACTGGTCCCTCACACACTGATCATCACATTCACACACACTTCAGCTGGGTCTGGATAACTAGACCCTGAGACTGGTCCCTCACACACTGAGCCTCACATTCACACACACTTCAGCTGGGTCTGGATCACTGGACCCTGAGACTGGTCCCTCACACACTGATCCTCACATTCACACACACTTCAGCTGGGTCTGGATCACGAGACCCTGAGACTGGTCCCTCACACAATGATCCTCACATTCACACACACTTCAGCTGGGTCTGGATCACTAGACCCTGAGGCTGGTCCCTCACACAATGAGCCTCACATTCACACACACTTCAGCTGGGTCTGGATCACTGGACCCTGAGACTGGGCCCTCACACACTGAGCCTCACATTCACACACACTTCAGCTGGTTCTGGATCACTAGACCCTGAGACTGGTCCCTCACACACTGATCTTCACATTCACACAAACTTCAGCTGGGTCTGGATCACTTGACCCTGAGACTGGTCCCTCACACACTGAGCCTTACATTCACACACACTTCAGCTGGGTCTGGATCACTAGACCCTGAGACTGGTCCCTCACACACTAATCCTCACATTCACACACACTTCAGCTGGGTCTGGATCACTAGATCCTGAGACTGGTCCCTCACACACTGATCCTCATATTCACACACACTTCAGCTGGGTCTGGATCACTAGACCCTGAGACTGGTCCCTCACACAGTGAGCCTCACATTCACACACACTTCAGCTGGGTCTGGATCACTGGACACTGAGACTGGTCCCTCACACACTGATCCTCACATTCACACACACTTCAGCTGGGTCTGGATCACTGGACCCTGAGACTGGTCCCTCACACACTGATCCTCACATTCACACACACTTCTGTTGGGTCTGGATCACTAGAGCCTGAGACTGTTCCCTCACACACTGAGCCTCACATTCACACACACTTCAGCTGGATCTAGATCACTGGACCCTGAGACTGGTCCCTCACACACTGAGCCTCACATTCACACACACTTCAGCTTGGTCTGGATTACTGGACCCTGAGACTGGTCCCTCACACACTGATCCTCACATTCACACACACTTCAGCTGGGTCTGGATCACTAGACCCTGAGGCTGGTCCCTCACACACTGAGCCTCACATTCACACACACTTCAGCTGGGTCTGGATCACTGGACCCTGATACTGGTCCCTCACACACTGATCCTCACATTCACACACACTTCAGCTGGGTCTGGATCACGAGACCCTGAGACTGTTCCCTCACACACTGAGCCTCACATTCACACACACTTCAGCTGGGTCTGGATCACGAGACCATGAGGCTGGTCCCTCACACACTGATCCTCACATTCACACACACTTCAGCTGGGTCTGGATCACGAGACCCTGAGGCTGGTCCCTCACACACTGAGCCTCACATTCACACACACTTCAGCTGGGTCTGGATCACTGGACCCTTAGACTGGTCCCTCACACACTGAGCCTTACATTCACACAAACTTCAGCTGGGTCTGGTTCAATGGATCCTGAGACTGGTCCCTCACACACTGATCCTCACATTCACACACACTTCAGCTGGGTCTGGATCACTGGACCCTGAGAGTGGTCCGTCACACACTGAGACTCACATTCACACACACTTCAGCTGGGTCTGGATTACTGGATCCTGAAACTGGTCCCTCACACACTGAGCCTCACATTCACACACACTTCAGCTTGGTCTGGATCACGAGACGCTGAGGCTGGTCCCTCACACAGTGAGCCTCACATTCACACACACTTCAGCTGGGTCTGGATCACTGGACCCTGAGACTGGTCCCTCACACACTGATCCTCACATTCACACACACTTCAGCTGGGTCTGGATCACTGGACCCTGAGACTGGTCCCTCACACACTGATCCTCACATTCACACACACTTCAGCTGGGTCTGGATCACTGGACCCTGAGACTGGTCCCTCACACACTGAGCCACACATTCACACACACTTCAGCCGGGTCTGGATCACTGTACCCTGAGACTGGTCCCTCACACACTGATCCTCACATTCACACACACTTCAGCTGGGTCTGGATCACTGGACCCTGAGACTGGTCCCTCACACACTGAGCCTCACATTCACACACTCCTCAGCTGGGTCTGGATCACCAGACCCTGAGACTGGTCCCTCACACACTGAGCCTCACATTCACACACACTTCATGCTGGGTCTGAATCACTGGACCCTGAGACTGGTCCCTCACACACTGAGCCTCACATTCACACACACTTCAGCTGGTTCTGTATCACTGGACCCTGAGACTGGTCCCTCACACACTGATCCTCACATTCACACACACTTCAGCTGGGTCTGGATCACTAGACCCTGAGACTGGTCCCTCACACACTGATCCTCACATTCACACACACTTCAGCTAGGTCTGGATCACTAGACCATAAGACTGGTCCCTCACACACTGATCCTCACATTCACACACACTTCAGCTGGGTCTGGATCACTGGACCCTGAGACTGGTCCCTCACACACTGAGCCTCACATTCACACACACTTCAGCTGGGTCTGGATCACTGAACCCTGAGACTGGTCCCTCACACACTGAGCTTCACAGTCACACACACTTCAGCTGGGTCTGGATCACTAGACCCTGAGACTGGTCCCTCACACACTGAGCCTCACATTCATACACACTTCCGCTGGGTCTGGATCATTGGACCCTGAGACTGGTCCCTCACACACTGTGCCTCACATTCACACACACTTCAGCTAGGTCTGGGTCACTGGACCCTGAGGCTGGTCCCTCACACACTGATCCTCACATTCACACAGACTTCAGCTGGGTCTGGATCACTGGACCCTGAGACTGGTCCCTCACACACTGATCATCACCTTCACACACACTTCAGCTGGGTCTGGATCACTAGACCCTGATGCTGGTCCCTCACACACTGTTCCTCACATTCACACACACTTCAGCTGGGTCTGGATCACTGGACCCTTAGACTGGTCCATCACACACTGATCCACACATTCACACACACTTCAGCTGGGTCTGGATCACTGGACCCTGAGACTGGTCCCTCACACACTGATCCTCACATTCACACACACTTCAGCTGGGTATGGATCACTGGACCCTGAGACTGGTCCCTCATACACTGAGCCTCACATTCACACACACTTCAGCTGGGTCTGGATCACTAGACCCTGAGACTGGTCCCTCACACACTGATCCTCACATTCACACACACTTCAGCTGGGTATGGATCACTGGACACTGAGACTGGTCCCTCACACACTGAGCCTCACATTCACACACACTTCAGCTGGGTCTGGATCACTAGACCCTGAGGCTGGTCCCTCGCACACTGATCCTCACATTCACACACACTTCAGCTGGGTCTGGATCACTGGACCCTGAGACTGGTCCCTCACACACTGATCCTCACATTCACACACACTTCAGCTGGGTCTGGATCACTGGACCCTGAGACTGGTCCCTCACACACTGATCCTCACATTCACACACACTTCAGCTAGGTCTGGATCACTAGACGCTAAGACTGGTCCCTCACACACTGATCCTCACATTCACACACACTTCAGCTGGGTCTGGATCACTGGACCCTGAGACTGGTCCCTCACACACTGAGCCTCACATTCACACACACTTCAGCTGGGTCTGGATCACTGAACCCTGAGACTGGTCCCTCACACACTGAGCTTCACATTCACACACACTTCAGCTGAGTCTGGATCACTAGACCCTGAGACTGGTCCCTCACACACTGATCCTCACATTCACACACACTTCAGCTGGGACTGGATCACTGGACCCTGAGACTGGTCCCTCACACACTGATCCTCACATTCACACACACTTCAGCTGGGTCTGGATCACTGGACCCTGAGACTGGTCCCTCATACACTGAGCCTCACATTCACACACACTTCAGCTGGGTCTGGATCACTAGACCCTGAGACTGGTCCCTCACACACTGATCCTCACATTCACACACACTTCAGCTGGGTCTGGATCACTGGACACTGAGACTGGTCCCTCACACACTGAACCTCACATTCACACACACTTCAGATGGGACTGGATCACTACACCCTGAGGCTGGTCCCTCACACACTGAGCCTCACTTTCACACACACTTAAGCTGGGTCTGGATCACTAGACCCTGAGACTGGTCCCTCACACACTGATCATCACATTCACACACACTTCAGCTGGGTCTGGATAACTAGACCCTGAGACTGGTCCCTCACACACTGAGCCTCACATTCACACACACTTCAGCTGGGTCTGGATCACTGGACCCTGAGACTGGTCCCTCACACACTGATCCTCACATTCACACACACTTCAGCTGGGTCTGGATCACGAGACCCTGAGACTGGTCCCTCACACAATGATCCTCACATTCACACACACTTCAGCTGGGTCTGGATCACTCGACCCTGAGGCTGGTCCCTCACACACTGAGCCTCACATTCACACACACTTCAGCTGGGTCTGGATCACTGGACCCTGAGACTGGTCCCTCACACACTGAGCCTCACATTCACACACACTTCAGCTGGGTCTGGATCACTTGACCCTGAGACTGGTCCCTCACACACTGAGCCTTACATTCACACACACTTCAGCTGGGTCTGGATCACTAGACCCGGAGACTGGTCCCTCACACACTAATCCTCACATTCACACACACTTCAGCTGGGTCTGGATCACTAGATCCTGAGACTGGTCCCTCACACACTGATCCTCATATTCACACACACTTCAGCTGGGTCTGGATCACTAGACCCTGAGACTGGTCCCTCACACACTGAGCCTCACATTCACACACACTTCAGCTGGGTCTGGATCACTAGACCCTGAGACTGGTCCCTCACACACTGAGCCTCACATTCACACACACTTCAGCTGGGTCTGGATCACTGGACACTGAGACTGGTCCCTCACACTCTGATCCTCACATTCACACACACTTCAGCTGGGTCTGGATCACTGGACCCTGAGACTGGTCCCTCACACACTGAGCCTCACATTCACACACACTTCAGCTGGGTCTGGATCACTGGACCCTGAGAGTGGTCCGTCACACACTGAGACTCACATTCACACACACTTCAGCTGGGTCTGGATTACTGGATCCTGAAACTGGTCCCTCACACACTGAGCCTCACATTCACACACACTTCAGCTTGGTCTGGATCACGAGACCCTGAGGCTGGTCCCTCACACACTGAGCCTCACATTCACACACACTTCAGCTGGGTCTGGATCACTGGACCCTGAGACTGGTCCCTCACACACTGATCCTCACATTCACACACACTTCAGCTGGGTCTGGATCACTGGACCCTGAGACTGGTCCCTCACACACTGATCCTCACATTCACACACACTTCAGCTGGGTCTGGATCACTGGACCCTGAGACTGGTCCCTCACACACTGAGCCACACATTCACACACACTTCAGCCGGGTCTGGATCACTGTACCCTGAGACTGGTCCCTCACACACTGATCCTCACATTCACACACACTTCAGCTGGGTCTGGATCACTGGACCCTGAGACTGGTCCCTCACACACTGAGCCTCACATTCACACACTCTTCAGCTGGGTCTGGATCACTAGACCCTGAGACTGGTCCCTCACACACTGAGCCTCACATTCACACACACTTCATGCTGGGTCTGGATCACTGGACCCTGAGACTGGTCCCTCACACACTGAGCCTCACATTCACACACACTTCAGCTGGTTCTGGATCACTGGACCCTGAGACTGGTCCCTCACACACTGATCCTCACATTCACACACACTTCAGCTGGGTCTGGATCACTAGACCCTGAGACTGGTCCCTCACACACTGATCCTCACATTCACACACACTTCAGCTAGGTCTGGATCACTAGACCCTAAGACTGGTCCCTCACACACTGATCCTCACATTCACACACACTTCAGCTGGGTCTGGATCACTGGACCCTGAGACTGGTCCCTCACACACTGAGCCTCACATTCACACACACTTCAGCTGGGTCTGGATCACTGAACCCTGAGACTGGTCCCTCACACACTGAGCTTCACATTCACACACACTTCAGCTGGGTCTGGATCACTAGACCCTGAGACTGGTCCCTCACACACTGAGCCTCACATTCACACACACTTCCGCTGGGTCTGGATCACTGGACCCTGAGACTGGTCCCTCACACACTGTGCCTCACATTCACACACACTTCAGCTAGGTCTGGGTCACTGGACCCTGAGGCTGGTCCCTCACACACTGATCCTCACATTCACACACACTTCAGCTGGGTCTGGATCACTGGACCCTGAGACTGGTCCCTCACACACTGATCATCACCTTCACACACACTTCAGCTGGGTCTGGATCACTAGACCCTGATGCTGGTCCCTCACACACTGTTCCTCACATTCACACACACTTCAGCTGGGTCTGGATCACTGGACCCTTAGACTGGTCCATCACACACTGATCCACACATTCACACACACTTCAGCTGGGTCTGGATCACTGGACCCTGAGACTGGTCCCTCACACACTGATCCTCACATTCACACACACTTCAGCTGGGTCTGGATCACTAGACCCTGAGGCTGGTCCCTCACACACTGAGCCTCACATTCACACACACTTCAGCTGGGTCTGGATCACTGGACACTGAGACTGGTCCCTCACACACTGAGCCTCACATTCACACACACTTCAGCTGGGTCTGGATCACTTGACCCTGAGACTGGTCCCTCACACACTGAGCCTTACATTCACACACACTTCAGCTGGGTCTGGATCACTAGACCCTGAGACTGGTCCCTCACACACTAATCCTCACATTCACACACACTTCAGCTGGGTCTGGATCACTAGATCCTGAGACTGGTCCCTCACACACTGATCCTCATATTCACACACACTTCAGCTGGGTCTGGATCACTAGACCCTGAGACTGGTCCCTCACACACTGAGCCTCACATTCACACACACTTCAGCTGGGTCTGGATCACTAGACCCTGAGACTGGTCCCTCACACACTGAGCCTCACATTCACACACACTTCAGCTGGGTCTGGATCACTGGACACTGAGACTGGTCCCTCACACACTGATCCTCACATTCACACACACTTCAGCTGGGTCTGGATCACTGGACCCTGAGACTGGTCCCTCACACACTGAGCCTCACATTCACACACACTTCAGCTGGGTCTGGATCACTGGACCCTGAGAGTGGTCCGTCACACACTGAGACTCACATTCACACACACTTCAGCTGGGTCTGGATTACTGGATCCTGAAACTGGTCCCTCACACACTGAGCCTCACATTCACACACACTTCAGCTTGGTCTGGATCACGAGACCCTGAGGCTGGTCCCTCACACACTGAGCCTCACATTCACACACACTTCAGCTGGGTCTGGATCACTGGACCCTGAGACTGGTCCCTCACACACTGATCCCTACATTCACACACACTTCAGCTGGGTCTGGATCACTGGACCCTGAGACTGGTCCCTCACACACTGATCCTCACATTCACACACACTTCAGCTGGGTCTGGATCACTGGACCCTGAGACTGGTCCCTCACACACTGAGCCACACATTCACACACACTTCAGCCGGGTCTGGATCACTGTACCCTGAGACTGGTCCCTCACACACTGATCCTCACATTCACACACACTTCAGCTGGGTCTGGATCACTGGACCCTGAGACTGGTCCCTCACACACTGAGCCTCACATTCACACACTCTTCAGCTGGGTCTGGATCACTAGACCCTGAGACTGGTCCCTCACACACTGAGCCTCACATTCACACACACTTCATGCTGGGTCTGGATCACTGGACCCTGAGACTGGTCCCTCACACACTGAGCCTCACATTCACACACACTTCAGCTGGTTCTGGATCACTGGACCCTGAGACTGGTCCCTCACACACTGATCCTCACATTCACACACACTTCAGCTTGGTCTGGATCACTAGACCCTGAGACTGGTCCCTCACACACTGATCCTCACATTCACACACACTTCAGCTAGGTCTGGATCACTAGACCCTAAGACTGGTCCCTCACACACTGATCCTCACATTCACACACACTTCAGCTGGGTCTGGATCACTGGACCCTGAGACTGGTCCCTCACACACTGAGCCTCACATTCACACACACTTCAGCTGGGTCTGGATCACTGAACCCTGAGACTGGTCCCTCACACACTGAGCTTCACATTCACACACACTTCAGCTGGGTCTGGATCACTAGACCCTGAGACTGGTCCCTCACACACTGAGCCTCACATTCACACACACTTCCGCTGGGTCTGGATCACTGGACCCTGAGACTGGTCCCTCACACACTGTGCCTCACATTCACACACACTTCAGCTAGGTCTGGGTCACTGGACCCTGAGGCCGGTCCCTCACACACTGATCCTCACATTCACACACACTTCAGCTGGGTCTGGATCACTGGACCCTGAGACTGGTCCCTCACACACTGATCATCACCTTCACACACACTTCAGCTGGGTCTGGATCACTAGACCCTGATGCTGGTCCCTCACACACTGTTCCTCACATTCACACACACTTCAGCTGGGTCTGGATCACTGGACCCTTAGACTGGTCCATCACACACTGATCCACACATTCACACACACTTCAGCTGGGTCTGGATCACTGGACCCTGAGACTGGTCCCTCACACACTGATCCTCACATTCACACACACTTCAGCTGGGTATGGATCACTGGACCCTGAGACTGGTCCCTCATACACTGAGCCTCACATTCACACACACTTCAGCTGGGTCTGGATCACTAGACCCTGAGACTGGTCCCTCACACACTGATCCTCACATTCACACACACTTCAGCTGGGTATGGATCACTGGACACTGAGACTGGTCCCTCACACACTGAGCCTCACATTCACACACACTTCAGCTGGGTCTGGATCACTAGACCCTGAGGCTGGTCCCTCGCACACTGATCCTCACATTCACACACACTTCAGCTGGGTCTGGATCACTGGACCCTGAGACTGGTCCCTCACACACTGATCCTCACATTCACACAAACTTCAGCTGGGTCTGGATCACTGGACCCTGAGACTGGTCCCTCACACACTGATCCTCACATTCACACACACTTCAGCTAGGTCTGGATCACTAGACCCTAAGACTGGTCCCTCACACACTGATCCTCACATTCACACACACTTCAGCTGGGTCTGGATCACTGGACCCTGAGACTGGTCCCTCACACACTGAGCCTCACATTCACACACACTTCAGCTGGGTCTGGATCACTGAACCCTGAGACTGGTCCCTCACACACTGAGCTTCACATTCACACACACTTCAGCTGGGTCTGGATCACTAGACCCTGAGACTGGTCCCTCACACACTGAGCCTCACATTCACACACACTTCCGCTGGGTCTGGATCACTGGACCCTGAGACTGGTCCCTCACACACTGTGCCTCACATTCACACACACTTCAGCTAGGTCTGGGTCACTGGACCCTGAGGCTTGTCCCACACACACTGATCCTCACATTCACACACACTTCAGCAGGGTCTGGATCACTGGACCCTGAGACTGGTCCCTCACACACTGATCATCACCTTCACACACACTTCAGCTGGGTCTGGATCACTAGACCCTGATGCTGGTCCCTCACACACTGATCCTCACATTCACACACACTTCAGCTGGGTCTGGATCACTGGACCCTTAGACTGATCCATCACACAATGATCCTCAAATTCACACACACTTCAGCTGGGTCTGGATCACTAGACCCTGAGACTGGTCCCTCACACACTGATCCTCACATTCACACACACTTCAGCTGGGACTGGATCACTGGACCCTGAGACTGGTCCCTCACACACTGATCCTCACATTCACACACACTTCAGCTGGGTCTGGATCACTGGACCCTGAGACTGGTCCCTCATACACTGAGCCTCACATTCACACACACTTCAGCTGGGTCTGGATCACTAGACCCTGAGACTGGTCCCTCACACACTGATCCTCACATTCACACACACTTCAGCTGGGTCTGGATCACTGGACACTGAGACTGGTCCCTCACACACTGAACCTCACATTCACACACACTTTAGATGGGACTGGATCACTAGACCCTGAGGCTGGTCCCTCACACACTGAGCCTCACTTTCACACACACTTCAGCTGGGTCTGGATCACTGGACCCTGAGACTGGTCCCTCACACACTGAGCCTCACATTCACACACACTTCAGCTGGGTCTGGATCACTGGACCCTGAGACTGGTCCCTCACACACTGAGCCTCACATTCACACACACTTCAGCTGGGTCTGGATTACTGGACCCTGAGACTGGTCCCTCACACACTGATCCACACATTCACACACACTTCAGCTGGGTCTGGATCACTGGACCCTGAGACTGGTCCCTCACACACTGATCCTCACATTCACACACACTTCAGCTGGGTCTGGATCACTGGACCCTGAGACTGGTCCCTCATACACTGAGCCTCACATTCACACACACTTCAGCTGGGTCTGGATCACTAGACACTGAGGCTGGTCCCTCGCACACTGATCCTCACATTCACACACACTTCAGCTGGGTCTGGATCACTGGACCCTGAGACTGGTCCCTCACACACTGATCCTCACATTCACACACACTTCAGCTGGGTCTGGATCACTGGACCCTGAGACTGGTCCCTCACACACTGAGCCTCACATTCACACACACTTCAGCTGGGTCTGGATCACTAGACCCTGAGACTGGTCCCTCATTCACTGATCCTCACATTCACACACACTTCAGCTGGGTATGGATCACTGGACACTGAGACTGGTCCCTCACACACTGAGCCTCACATTCACACACACTTCAGCTGGGTCTGGATCACTAGACCCTGAGGCTGGTCCCTCGCACACTGATCCTCACATTCACATACACTTCAGCTGGGTCTGGATCACTGGACCCTGAGACTGGTCCCTCACACACTGATCCTCACATTCACACACACTTCAGCTGGGTCTGGATCACTGGACCCTGAGGCTGGTCCCTCACACACTGAGCCTCACTTTCACACACACTTCAGCTGGGTCTGGATCACTGGACCCTGAGACTGGTCCCTCACACACTGAGCCTCACATTCACACACACTTCAGCTGGGTCTGGATCACTGGACCCTGAGACTGGTCCCTCACACACTGAGCCTCACATTCACACACACTTCAGCTGGGTCTGGATTACTGGACCCTGAGACTGGTCCCTCACACACTGAGCCTCACATTCACACACACTTCAGCTGGTTCTGGATCACTGGACCCTGAGACTGGTCCCTCACACACTGAGCCTCACATTCACACATACTTCAGCTGGGTCTGGATCACTGGACCCTGAGACTGGTCCCTCACACACTGAGCCTCACATTCACACACACTTCAGCTGGGTTTGGATCACTAGACCCTGAGACTGGTCCCTCACACACTGATCCTCACATTCACACACACTTCAGCTAGGTCTGGATCACTAGACCCTGAGACTGGTCCCTCACACACTGATCCTCACATTCACACACACTTCAGCTGGGTCTGGATCACTGGACCCTGAGACTGGTGCCCTCACACACTGAGCTTCACATTCACACACACTTCAGCTGGGTCTGGATCACTGGATCCTGAGACTGGTCCCTCACACACTGAGCCTCACATTCACACACACTTCAGCTGGGTCTGGATCACTAGACCCTGAGACTGGTCCCTCACACACTGAGCCTCAATTCACACACACTTCCGCTGGGTCTGGATCACTGGACCCTGAGACTGGTCCCTCACACACTGTGCCTCACATTCACATACACTTCATCTGGGTCTGGGTCACTGGACCCTGAGACTGGTCCCTCACTCACTGAGCCTCACATTCACACACACTTCACCTGGGTCTGGATCACTGGACCTGAGACTGGTCCCTCACACACTGAGCCTCACATTCACACACACTTCATCTGGGTCTGGATCACTAGACCCTGAGAATGGTCCCTCACACACTGATCCTCACATTCACACACACTTCAGCTGGGTCTGGATCACTGGACCCTGAGACTGGTCCCTCACACACTGAGCCTCACATTCACACACACTTCAGCTGGGTCTGGATCACTGGACCCTGAGACTGGTCCCTCACACACTGATCCTCACATTCACACAGACTTCAGCTGGCTCTGGATCACTGGACCCTGAGACTGGTCCCTCACACACTGAGCCTCACCTTCACACACATTTCACTGGGTCTGGATCACTAGACACTGAGACTGGTCCCTCACACACTGATCCTCACATTCAAACACACTTCAGCTGGGACTGGATCACTGGACCCTGAGACTTGTCCCTCACACACTGAGCCTCACATTCACACACACTTCAGCTGGATCTGGATCACTAGACCCTGAGACTGGTCGCTTACACACTGATCCTCACATTCACACACACTTCAGCTGGGTCTGGATCACTGGACCCAGAGATTGGTCCCTCACACACTGATCCTCACATTCACACACACTTCAGCTGGGTCTGGATCACTGGACCCTGAGACTGGTCCCTCACACACTGATCCTCACATTCACACACACTTCAGCTGGGTCCGGATCACTGGACCCAGAGACTGGTCCCTCACACACTGATCCTTACTTTCACACACACTTCAGCTGGGTCTGGATCACTGGACCCTGAGACTGGTCCCTCACACACTGAACCTCACATTCACACACACTTCAGCTGGGTCTGGATCACTGGACCCTGAGACTGGTCCCTCACACAATGAGCCTCACATTCACACACACTTCAGCTGGGTCTGGATTACTGGACCCTGAGACTGGTCCCTCACACACTGAGCCTCACATTCACACACACTTCAGCTGGTTCTGGATCACTGGACCCTGAGACTGGTCCCTCACACACTGAGCCTCACATTCACATTTACTTCAGCTGGGTCTGGATCACTGGACCCTGAGACTGGTCCCTCACACACTGAGCCTCACATTCACACACACTTCAGCTGGGTTTGGATCACTAGACCCTGAGACTGGTCCCTCACACACTGATCCTCACATTCACACACACTTCAGCTAGGTCTGGATCACTAGACCCTGAGACTGGTCCCTCACACACTGATCCTCACATTCACACACACTTCAGCTGGGTCTGGATCACTGGACCCTGAGACTGGTGCCCTCACACACTGAGCTTCACATTCACACACACTTCAGCTGGGTCTGGATCACTGGATCCTGAGACTGGTCCCTCACACACTGAGCCTCACATTCACACACACTTCAGCTGGGTCTGGATCACTAGACCCTGAGACTGGTCCCTCACACACTGAGCCTCACATTCACACACACTTCAGCTGGGTCTGGATCACTAGACCCTGAGACTGGTCCCTCACACACTGAGCCTCACATTCACACACACTTCCGCTGGGTCTGGATCACTGGACCCTGAGACTGGTCCCTCACACACTGTGCCTCACATTCACATACACTTCATCTGGGTCTGGGTCACTGGACCCTGAGACTGGTCCCTCACACACTGAGCCTCACATTCACACACACTTCACCTGGGTCTGGATCACTGGACCCTGAGACTGGTCCCTCACACACTGAGCCTCACATTCACACACACTTCATCTGGGTCTGGATCACTAGACCCTGAGAATGGTCCCTCACACACTGATCCTCACATTCACACACACTTCAGCTGGGTCTGGATCACTGGACCCTGAGACTGGTCCCTCACACACTGAGCTTCACATTCACACACACTTCAGCTGGGTCTGGATCACTGGATCCTGAGACTGGTCCCTCACACACTGAGCCTCACATTCACACACACTTCAGCTGGGTCTGGATCACTAGACCCTGAGACTGGTCCCTCACACACTGAGCCTCACATTCACACACACTTCAGCTGGGTCTGGATCACTAGACCCTGAGACTGGTCCCTCACACACTGAGCCTCACATTCACACACACTTCCGCTGGGTCTGGATCACTGGACCCTGAGACTGGTCCCTCACACACTGTGCCTCACATTCACACACACTTCAGCTGGTTCTGGGTCACTGGACCCTGAGACTGGTCCCTCACACACTGAGCCTCACATTCACACACACTTCACCTGGGTCTGGATCACTGGACCCTGAGACTGGTCCCTCACACACTGAGCCTCACATTCACACACACTTCAGCTGGGTCTGGATCACTAGACCCTGAGAATGGTCCCTCACACACTGATCCTCACATTCACACACACTTCAGCTGGGTCTGGATCACTGTACCCTGAGACTGGTCCCTCACACAGTGAGCCTCACATTCACACACACTTCAGATGGGACTGGATCACTAGACCCTGAGGCTGGTCCCTCACACACTGAGCCTCACTTTCACACACACTTCAGCTGGGTCTGGATCACTGGACCCTGAGACTGGTCCCTCACACACTGAGCCTCACATTCACACACACTTCAGCTGGGTCTGGATCACTGGACCCTGAGACTGGTCCCTCACACACTGAGCCTCACATTCACACACACTTCAGCTGGATCTG
This sequence comes from Pristiophorus japonicus, assembly GCF_044704955.1. Taxonomy (NCBI): domain Eukaryota; kingdom Metazoa; phylum Chordata; class Chondrichthyes; family Pristiophoridae; genus Pristiophorus; species Pristiophorus japonicus. The sequence goes on from NW_027251865.1 coordinate 227,131, forward strand.
GATTACTGGACCCTGAGACTGGTCCCTCACACACTGATCCACACATTCACACACACTTCAGCTGGGTCTGGATCACTGGACCCTGAGACTGGTCCCTCACACACTGATCCTCACATTCACACACACTTCAGCTGGGTCTGGATCACTGGACCCTGAGACTGGTCCCTCATACACTGAGCCTCACATTCACACACACTTCAGCTGGGTCTGGATCACTAGACACTGAGGCTGGTCCCTCGCACACTGATCCTCACATTCACACACACTTCAGCTGGGTCTGGATCACTGGACCCTGAGACTGGTCCCTCACACACTGATCCTCACATTCACACACACTTCAGCTGGGTCTGGATCACTGGACCCTGAGACTGGTCCCTCACACACTGAGCCTCACATTCACACACACTTCAGCTGGGTCTGGATCACTAGACCCTGAGACTGGTCCCTCATTCACTGATCCTCACATTCACACACACTTCAGCTGGGTATGGATCACTGGACACTGAGACTGGTCCCTCACACACTGAGCCTCACATTCACACACACTTCAGCTGGGTCTGGATCACTAGACCCTGAGGCTGGTCCCTCGCACACTGATCCTCACATTCACATACACTTCAGCTGGGTCTGGATCACTGGACCCTGAGACTGGTCCCTCACACACTGATCCTCACATTCACACACACTTCAGCTGGGTCTGGATCACTGGACCCTGAGGCTGGTCCCTCACACACTGAGCCTCACTTTCACACACACTTCAGCTGGGTCTGGATCACTGGACCCTGAGACTGGTCCCTCACACACTGAGCCTCACATTCACACACACTTCAGCTGGGTCTGGATCACTGGACCCTGAGACTGGTCCCTCACACACTGAGCCTCACATTCACACACACTTCAGCTGGGTCTGGATTACTGGACCCTGAGACTGGTCCCTCACACACTGAGCCTCACATTCACACACACTTCAGCTGGTTCTGGATCACTGGACCCTGAGACTGGTCCCTCACACACTGAGCCTCACATTCACACATACTTCAGCTGGGTCTGGATCACTGGACCCTGAGACTGGTCCCTCACACACTGAGCCTCACATTCACACACACTTCAGCTGGGTTTGGATCACTAGACCCTGAGACTGGTCCCTCACACACTGATCCTCACATTCACACACACTTCAGCTAGGTCTGGATCACTAGACCCTGAGACTGGTCCCTCACACACTGATCCTCACATTCACACACACTTCAGCTGGGTCTGGATCACTGGACCCTGAGACTGGTCCCTCACACACTGAGCCTCACATTCACACACACTTCAGCTGGATCTGGATTACTGGACCCTGAGACTGGTCCCTCACACACTGATCCACACATTCACACACACTTCAGCTGGGTCTGGATCACTGGACCCTGAGACTGGTCCCTCACACACTGATCCTCACATTCACACACACTTCAGCTGGGTCTGGATCACTGGACCCTGAGACTGGTCCCTCATACACTGAGCCTCACATTCACACACACTTCAGCTGGGTCTGGATCACTAGACACTGAGGCTGGTCCCTCGCACACTGATCCTCACATTCACACACACTTCAGCTGGGTCTGGATCACTGGACCCTGAGACTGGTCCCTCACACACTGATCCTCACATTCACACACACTTCAGCTGGGTCTGGATCACTGGACCCTGAGACTGGTCCCTCACACACTGAGCCTCACATTCACACACACTTCAGCTGGGTCTGGATCACTAGACCCTGAGACTGGTCCCTCATTCACTGATCCTCACATTCACACACACTTCAGCTGGGTATGGATCACTGGACACTGAGACTGGTCCCTCACACACTGAGCCTCACATTCACACACACTTCAGCTGGGTCTGGATCACTAGACCCTGAGGCTGGTCCCTCGCACACTGATCCTCACATTCACATACACTTCAGCTGGGTCTGGATCACTGGACCCTGAGACTGGTCCCTCACACACTGATCCTCACATTCACACACACTTCAGCTGGGTCTGGATCACTGGACCCTGAGGCTGGTCCCTCACACACTGAGCCTCACTTTCACACACACTTCAGCTGGGTCTGGATCACTGGACCCTGAGACTGGTCCCTCACACACTGAGCCTCACATTCACACACACTTCAGCTGGGTCTGGATCACTGGACCCTGAGACTGGTCCCTCACACACTGAGCCTCACATTCACACACACTTCAGCTGGGTCTGGATTACTGGACCCTGAGACTGGTCCCTCACACACTGAGCCTCACATTCACACACACTTCAGCTGGTTCTGGATCACTGGACCCTGAGACTGGTCCCTCACACACTGAGCCTCACATTCACACATACTTCAGCTGGGTCTGGATCACTGGACCCTGAGACTGGTCCCTCACACACTGAGCCTCACATTCACACACACTTCAGCTGGGTTTGGATCACTAGACCCTGAGACTGGTCCCTCACACACTGATCCTCACATTCACACACACTTCAGCTAGGTCTGGATCACTAGACCCTGAGACTGGTCCCTCACACACTGATCCTCACATTCACACACACTTCAGCTGGGTCTGGATCACTGGACCCTGAGACTGGTGCCCTCACACACTGAGCTTCACATTCAAACACACTTCAGCTGGGTCTGGATCACTGGATCCTGAGACTGGTCCCTCACACACTGAGCCTCACATTCACACACACTTCAGCTGGGTCTGGGTCACTGGACCCTGAGACTGGTCCCTCACACACTGAGCCTCACATTCACACACACTTCACCTGGGTCTGGATCACTGGACCCTGAGACTGGTCCCTCACACACTGAGCCTCACATTCACACACACTTCATCTGGGTCTGGATCACTAGACCCTGAGAATGGTCCCTCACACACTGATCCTCACATTCACACACACTTCAGCTGGGTCTGGATCACTGGACCCTGAGACTGGTCCCTCACACACTGATCCTCACATTCACACAGACTTCAGCTGGCTCTGGATCACTGGACCCTGAGACTGGTCCCTCACACACTGAGCCTCACATTCACACACATTTCACTGGGTCTGGATCACTAGACACTGAGACTGGTCCCTCACACACTGATCCTCACATTCAAACACACTTCAGCTGGGACTGGATCACTGGACCCTGAGACTTGTCCCTCACACACTGAGCCTCACATTCACACACACTTCAGCTGGATCTGGATCACTAGACCCTGAGACTGGTCGCTTACACACTGATCCTCACATTCACACACACTTCAGCTGGGTCTGGATCACTGGACCCAGAGATTGGTCCCTCACACACTGATCCTCACATTCACACACACTTCAGCTGGGTCTGGATCACTGGACCCTGAGACTGGTCCCTCACACACTGATCCTCACATTCACACACACTTCAGCTGGGTCTGGATCACTGGACCCAGAGACTGGTCCCTCACACACTGATCCTCACTTTCACACACACTTCAGCTGGGTCTGGATCACTGGACCCTGAGACTGGTCCCTCACACACTGAGCCTCACATTCACACACACTTCAGCTGGGTCTGGATCACTGGACCCTGAGACTGGTCCCTCACACAATGAGCCTCACATTCACACACACTTCAGCTGGGTCTGGATTACTGGACCCTAAGACTGGTCCCTCACACACTGAGCCTCACATTCACACACACTTCAGCTGGTTCTGGATCACTGGACCCTGAGACTGGTCCCTCACACACTGAGCCTCACATTCACACATACTTCAGCTGGGTCTGGATCACTGGACCCTGAGACTGGTCCCTCACACACTGAGCCTCACATTCACACACACTTCAGCTGGGTTTGGATCACTAGACCCTGAGACTGGTCCCTCACACACTGATCCTCACATTCACACACACTTCAGCTAGGTCTGGATCACTAGACCCTGAGACTGGTCCCTCACACACTGATCCTCACATTCACACACACTTCAGCTGGGTCTGGATCACTGGACCCTGAGACTGGTGCCCTCACACACTGAGCTTCACATTCACACACACTTCAGCTGGGTCTGGATCACTGGATCCTGAGACTGGTCCCTCACACACTGAGCCTCACATTCACACACACTTCAGCTGGGTCTGGATCACTAGACCCTGAGACTGGTCCCTCACACACTGAGCCTCACATTCACACACACTTCAGCTGGGTCTGGATCACTAGACCCTGAGACTGGTCCCTCACACACTGAGCCTCACATTCACACACACTTCCGCTGGGTCTGGATCACTGGACCCTGAGACTGGTCCCTCACACACTGTGCCTCACATTCACATACACTTCATCTGGGTCTGGGTCACTGGACCCTGAGACTGGTCCCTCACACACTGAGCCTCACATTCACACACACTTCACCTGGGTCTGGATCACTGGACCCTGAGACTGGTCCCTCACACACTGAGCCTCACATTCACACACACTTCATCTGGGTCTGGATCACTAGACCCTGAGAATGGTCCCTCACACACTGATCCTCACATTCACACACACTTCAGCTGGGTCTGGATCACTGGACCCTGAGACTGGTCCCTCACACACTGAGCTTCACATTCACACACACTTCAGCTGGGTCTGGATCACTGGATCCTGAGACTGGTCCCTCACACACTGAGCCTCACATTCACACACACTTCAGCTGGGTCTGGATCACTAGACCCTGAGACTGGTCCCTCACACACTGAGCCTCACATTCACACACAGTTCAGCTGGGTCTGGATCACTAGACCCTGAGACTGGTCCCTCACACACTGAGCCTCACATTCACACACACTTCCGCTGGGTCTGGATCACTGGACCCTGAGACTGGTCCCTCACACACTGTGCCTCACATTCACACACACTTCAGCTGGTTCTGGGTCACTGGACCCTGAGACTGGTCCCTCACACACTGAGCCTCACATTCACACACACTTCACCTGGGTCTGGATCACTGGACCCTGAGACTGGTCCCTCACACACTGAGCCTCACATTCACACACACTTCAGCTGGGTCTGGATCACTAGACCCTGAGAATGGTCCCTCACACACTGATCCTCACATTCACACACACTTTAGCTGGGTCTGGATCACTGTACCCTGAGACTGGTCCCTCACACAGTGAGCCTCACATTCACACACACTTCAGCTGGGTCTGGATCACTAGACCCTGAGACTGGTCCCTCACACACTGAGCCTCACATTCACACACTCTTCAGCTGGGTCTGGATCACGAGACACTGAGACTGGTCCCTCACACACTGAGCCTCGCATTCACACACACTTCAGCTGGGTCTGGATCACTGGACCCTGAGACTTGTCCCTCACACACTGAGCCTCACATTCACACACACTTCAGCTGGATCTGGATCACTAGACCCTGAGACTGGTCGCTTACACACTGATCCTCACATTCACACACACTTCAGCTGGGTCTGGATCACTGGACCCAGAGATTGGTCCCTCACACACTGATCCTCACATTCACACACACTTCAGCTGGGTCTGGATCACTGGACCCTGAGACTGGTCCCTCACACACTGAGCTTCACATTCACACACACTTCAGCTGGGTCTGGATCACTGGATCCTGAGACTGGTCCCTCACACACTGAGCCTCACATTCACACACACTTCAGCTGGGTCTGGATCACTAGACCCTGAGACTGGTCCCTCACACACTGAGCCTCACATTCACACACACTTCAGCTGGGTCTGGATCACTAGACCCTGAGACTGGTCCCTCACACACTGAGCCTCACATTCACACACACTTCCGCTGGGTCTGGATCACTGGACCCTGAGACTGGTCCTCACACACTGTGCCTCACATTCACATACACTTCATCTGTGTCTGGGTCACTGGACCCTGAGACTGGTCCCTCACACACTGAGCCTCACATTCACACACACTTCACCTGGGTCTGGATCACTGGACCCTGAGACTGGTCCCTCACACACTGAGCCTCACATTCACACACACTTCAGCTGGGTCTGGATCACTAGACCCTGAGAATGGTCCCTCACACACTGATCCTCACATTCACACACACTTCAGCTGGGTCTGGATCACTGGACCCTGAGACTGGTCCCTCACACACTGAGCTTCACATTCACACACACTTCAGCTGGGTCTGGATCACTGGATCCTGAGACTGGTCCCTCACACACTGAGCCTCACATTCACACACACTTCAGCTGGGTCTGGATCACTAGACCCTGAGACTGGTCCCTCACACACTGAGCCTCACATTCACACACACTTCAGCTGGGTCTGGATCACTAGACCCTGAGACTGGTCCCTCACACACTGAGCCTCACATTCACACACACTTCCGCTGGGTCTGGATCACTGGACCCTGAGACTGGTCCCTCACACACTGTGCCTCACATTCACACACACTTCAGCTGGTTCTGGGTCACTGGACCCTGCGACTGGTCCCTCACACACTGAGCCTCACATTCACACACACTTCACCTGGGTCTGGATCACTGGACCCTGAGACTGGTCCCTCACACACTGAGCCTCACATTCACACACACTTCAGCTGGGGCTGGATCACTGGACCCTGAGACTGGTCCCTCACACACTGAGCCTCACATTCACACACACTTCAGCTGGGTCTGGATCACTGGACCCTGAGACTGGTCCCTCACACACTGATCCTCACATTCACACACACTTCAGCTGGCTCTGGATCACTGGACCCTGAGACTGGCCCCTCACACACTGAGCCTCACCTTCACACACATTTCACTGGGTCTGGATCACTAGACACTGAGACTGGTCCCTCACACACTGATCCTCACATTCAAACACACTTCAGCTGGGACTGGATCACTGGACCCTGAGACTTGTCCCTCACACACTGAGCCTCACATTCACACACACTTCAGCTGGATCTGGATCACTAGACCCTGAAACTGGTCGCTTACACACAGATCCTCACATTCACACACACTTCAGCTGGGTCTGGATCACTGGACCCAGAGATTGGTCCCTCACACACTGATCCTCACATTCACACACACTTCAGCTGGGTCTGGATCACTGGACCCTGAGACTGGTCCCTCACACACTGATCCTCACATTCACACACACTTCAGCTGGGTCTGGATCACTGGACCCAGAGACTGGTCCCTCACACACTGATCCTCACATTCACACACACTTCAGCTGGGTCTGGATCACTGGACCCTGAGACTGGTCCCTCACACACTGATCCTCACATTCACACACACTTCAGCTGGGTCTGGATCGCGAGACCCTGAGACTGGACCCTCATACACTGAGCCTCACATTCACACACACTTCAGCTGGGTCTGGATCACTAGACCCTGAGACTGGTCCCTCACACACTGATCCTCACATTCACACACACTTCAGCTGGGTCTGGATCACTGGACACTGAGACTGGTCCCTCACAGACTGAGCCTCACATTTAAACACACTTCAGCTGGGTCTGGATCACTAGACCCTGAGGCTGGTCCCTCGCACACTGATCCTCACATTCACACACACTTCAGCTGGGTCTGGATCACTGGACCCTGAGACTGGTCCCTCACACACTGATCCTCACATTCACACACACTTCAGCTGGGTCTGGATCGCTAGACCCTGAGACTGGTCCCTCACACACTGATCCTCACATTCACACACACTTCAGCTGGGTCTGGATCACTGGACCCTGAGACTGGTCCCTCACACACTGAGCCACACATTCACACACACTTCAGCCGGTTCTGGATCACTGTACCCTGAGACTGGTCCCTCACACACTGATCCTCACATTCACACACACTTCAGCTGGGTCTGGATCACTGGACCCTGAGACTGGTCCCTACACACTGAGCCTCACATTCACACACTCTTCAGCTGGGTCTGGATCACTGGATCCTGAGACTGGTCCCTCACACACTGAGCCTCACATTCACACACACTTCCGCTGGGTCTGGATCACTAGACCCTGAGACTGGTCCCTCACATACTGATCCTCACATTCACACACACTTCAGCTAGATCTGGATCACTAGACCCTGAGACTGGCCCCTCACACACTGATCCTCACATTCACACACACTTCAGCTGGGTCTGGATCACTGGACCCTGAGACTGGTCCCTCACACACTGAGCCTCACATTCACACACACCTCAGCCGGGTCTGGATCACTGTACCCTGAGACTGGTCCCTCACACACTGAGCCTCACATTCACACACTCTTCAGCTGGGTCTGGATCACTAGACCCTGAGACTGGTCCCTCACACAGTGAGCCTCACATTCACACACACTTCAGCTGGGTCTGGATCACTGGACCCTGAGACTGGTCCCTCACACACTGAGCCTCACATTCACACACACTTCAGCTGGGTCTGAATCACTGGACACTGAGACTGGTCCCTCACAGACTGAGCCTCACATTTAAACACACTTCAGCTGGGTCTGGATCACTAGACCCTGAGGCTGGTCCCTCGCACACTGATCCTCACATTCACACACACTTCAGCTGGGTCTGGATCACTGGACCCTGAGACTGGTCCCTCACACACTGATCCTCACATTCACACACACTTCAGCTGGGTCTGGATCGCTAGACCCTGAGACTGGTCCCTCACACACTGATCCTCACATTCACACACACTTCAGCTGGGTCTGGATCACTGGACCCTGAGACTGGTCCCTCACACACTGAGCCACACATTCACACACACTTCAGCCGGTTCTGGATCGCTGTACCCTGAGACTGGTCCCTCACACACTGATCCTCACATTCACACACACTTCAGCTGGGTCTGGATCACTGGACCCTGAGACTGGTCCCTCACACACTGAGCCTCACATTCACACACTCTTCAGCTGGGTCTGGATCACTAGACCCTGAGACTGGTCCCTCACACAGTGAGCCTCACATTCACACACACTTCAGCTGGGTCTGGATCACTGGACCCTGAGACTGGTCCCTCACACACTGAGCCTCACATTCACACACACTTCAGCTGGGTCTGGATCACTGGACCCTGAGACTGGTCCCTCACACACTGATCCTCACTTTCACACACACTTCAGCTGGGTCTGGATCGCGAGACCCTGAGACTGGACCCTCATACACTGAGCCTCACATTCACACACAATTCAGCTGGGTCTGGATCACTAGACCCTGAGGCTGGTCCCTCGCACACTGATCCTCACATTCACACACACTTCAGCTGGGTCTGGATCACTGGACCCTGAGACTGGTCCCTCACACACTGATCCTCACATTCACACACACTTCAGCTGGGTCTGGATCGCTAGACCCTGAGACTGGTCCCTCACACACTGATCCTCACATTCACACACACTTCAGCTGGGTCTGGATCACTGGACCTGAGGCTGGTCCCTCACACACTGAGCCTCACATTCACACACACTTCAGCTGGGTCTGGATCACTGGACCCTGAGACTGGTCCCTCACACACTGAGCCTCACATTCACAAACACTTCAGCTGGGTCTGGATCACTGGACCCTGAGACTGGATCCTCACACACTGATCCTCACATTCACACACACTTCAGCTGGGTCTGGATCACTGGACCCTGAGACTGGTCCCTCACACACTGAGCCACACATTCACACACACTTCAGCCGGTTCTGGATCACTGTACCCTGAGACTGGACCCTCACACACTGATCCTCACATTCACACACACTTCAGCTGGGTCTGGATCACTGGACCCTGAGACTGGTCCCTCACACACTGAGCCTCACATTCACACACTCTTCAGCTGGGTCTGGATCACTGGACCCTGAGACTGGTCCCTCACACACTGAGCCTCACATTCACACACACTTCAGCTGTGTCTGGATCACTGGACCCTGAGACTGGTCCCTCACACACTGATCCTCACATTCACACACACTTCCGCTGGGTCTGGATCACTAGACCCTGAGACTGGTCCCTCACACACTGATCCTCACATTCACACACACTTCAGCTAGATCTGGATTACTAGACCCTGAGACTGGCCCCTCACACACTGATCCTCACATTCACACACACTTCAGCTGGGTCTGGATCACTGGACCCTGAGACTGGTCCCTCACACACTGAGCCTCACATTCACACACACTTCAGCCGGGTCTGGATCACTGTACCCTGAGACTGGTCCCTCACACACTGATCCTCACATTCACACATACTTCAGCTGGGTCTGGATCACTGGACCCTGAGACTGGTCCCTCACACACTGAGCCTCACATTCACACACTCTTCAGCTGGGTCTGGATCACTAGACCCTGAGACTGGTCCCTCACACAGTGAGCCTCACATTCACACACACTTGAGCTGGGTCTGGATCACTGGACCCTGAGACTGGTCCCTCACACACTGAGCCTCACATTCACACACACTTCAGCTGGGTCTGGATCACTGGACCCTGAGACTGGTCCCTCACACACTGATCCTCACATTCACACACACTTCCGCTGGGTCTGGATCATTGGACCCTGAGACTGGTCCCTCAAACACTGATCCTCACATTCACACACACTTCAGCTAGATCTGGATCACTAGACCCTGAGACTGGCCCCTCACACACTGATACTCACATTCACACACACTTCAGCTGGGTCTGGATCACTGGACCCTGAGACTGGTCCCTTACACACTGAGCCTCACATTCACACACACTTCAGCTGGGTCTGGATCACTGGACCCTGAGACTGGTCCCTCACACACTGAGCTTCACATTCACACACACTTCAGCTGGCTCTGGATCACTAGACCCTGAGACTGGTCCCTCACACACTGAGCCTCACATTCACACACACTTCCGCTGGGTCTGGATCGCTGGACCCTGAGACTGGTCCCTCACACACTGTGCCTCACATTCACACACACTTCAGCTGGGTCTGGGTCACTGGAACCTGAGGCTGGTCCCTCACACACTGATCCTCACATTCACACACACTTCAGCTGGGTCTGGATCACTGGACCCTGAGACTGGTCCCTCAGACACTGAACCTCACATTCACACACATTTCACTGGGTCTGGATCACTAGACACTGAAACTGGTCCCTCACACACTGATCCTCACATTCACACACACTTCAGCTGGGACTGGATCACTGGACCCTGAAAATTGTCCCTCACACACTGATCCTCACATTCACACACACTTCAGCTGGGTCTGGATCGCGAGACCCTGAGACTGGTCCCTCATACACTACGCCTCACATTCACACACACTTCAGCTGGGTCTGGATCACTGGACACTGAGACTGGTCCCTCACACACTGAGCTTCACATTCACACACACTTCAGCTGGGTCTGGATCACTAGACCCTGAGGCTGGTCCCTCGCACACTGATCCTCACATTCACACACACTTCAGCTGGGTCTGGATCACTGGACCCTGAGACTGGTCCCTCACACACTGAGCCTCACATTCACACACACTTCAGCTGGGTCTGGATCACTGGACCCTGAGACTGGTCCCTCACACACTGATCCTCACATTCACACACACTTCCGCTGGGTCTGGATCATTGGACCCTGAGACTGGTCCCTCAAACACTGATCCTCACATTCACACACACTTCAGCTAGATCTGGATCACTAGACCCTGAGACTGGCCCCTCACACACTGATACTCACATTCACACACACTTCAGCTGGGTCTGGATCACTGGACCCTGAGACTGGTCCCTTACACACTGAGCCTCACATTCACACACACTTCAGCTGGGTCTGGATCACTGGACCCTGAGACTGGTCCCTCACACACTGAGCTTCACATTCACACACACTTCAGCTGGCTCTGGATCACTAGACCCTGAGACTGGTCCCTCACACACTGAGCCTCACATTCACACACACTTCCGCTGGGTCTGGATCGCTGGACCCTGAGACTGGTCCCTCACACACAGTGCCTCACATTCACACACACTTCAGCTGGGTCTGGGTCACTGGAACCTGAGGCTGGTCCCTCACACACTGATCCTCACATTCACACACACTTCAGCTGGGTCTGGATCACTGGACCCTGAGACTGGTCCCTCACACACTGAACCTCACATTCACACACATTTCACTGGGTCTGGATCACTAGACACTGAAACTGGTCCCTCACACACTGATCCTCACATTCACACACACTTCAGCTGGGACTGGATCACTGGACCCTGAAAATTGTCCCTCACACACTGATCCTCACATTCACACACACTTCAGCTGGGTCTGGATCGCGAGACCCTGAGACTGGTCCCTCATACACTACGCCTCACATTCACACACACTTCAGCTGGGTCTGGATCACTGGACACTGAGACTGGTCCCTCACACACTGAGCTTCACATTCACACACACTTCAGCTGGGTCTGGATCACTAGACCCTGAGGCTGGTCCCTCGCACACTGATCCTCACATTCACACACACTTCAGCTGGGTCTGGATCACTGGACCCTGAGACTGGTCCGTCACACACTGATCCTCACATTCACACACACTTCAGCTGGGCCTGGATCGCTAGACCCTGAGACTGGTCCCTCACACACTGATCCTCACATTCACACACTCTTCAGCTGGGTCTGGATCACTGGATCCTGAGGCTGGTCCCTCACACACTGATCCTCACATTCACACACACTTCAGCTGGGTCTGGATCACTGGACCCTGAGACTGGTCCCTCACACACTGAGCCTCACATTCACACACTCTTCAGCTGGGTCTGGATCACTAGACCCTGAGACTGGTCCCTCACACACTGAACCTCACATTCACACACACTTCAGCTGGGTCTGGATCACTGGACCCTGAGACTGGTCCCTCACACACTGAGCCTCACATTCACACACTCTTCAGCTGGGTCTGGATCACTAGACCCTGAGACTGGTCCCTCACACACTGAGCCTCACATTCACACATACTTCATGCTGGGTCTGGATCACTGGACCCTGAGACTGGTCCCTCACACACTGAGCCTCACATTCACACACACTTCAGCTGGTTCTGGATCACTGGACCCTGAGACTGGTCCCTCACACACTGATCGTCACATTCACACACACTTCCGCTGGGTCTGGATCACTAGACCCTGAGACTGGTCCCTCACACACTGATCCTCACATTCACACACACTTCAGCTAGATCTGGATTACTAGACCCTGAGACTGGCCCCTCACACACTGATCCTCACATTCACACACACTTCAGCTGGGTCTGGATCACTGGACCCTGAGACTGGTCCCTCACACACTGAGCCTCACATTCACACACACTTCAGCCGGGTCTGGATCACTGTACCCTGAGACTGGTCCCTCACACACTGATCCTCACATTCACACACACTTCAGCTGGGTCTGGATCACTGGACCCTGAGACTGGTCCCTCACACACTGAGCCTCACATTCACACACTCTTCAGCTGGGTCTGGATCACTAGACCCTGAGACTGGTCCCTCACACAGTGAGCCTCACATTCACACACACTTCAGCTGGGTCTGGATCACTGGACCCTGAGACTGGTCCCTCACACACTGAGCCTCACATTCACACACACTTCAGCTGGGTCTGGATCACTGGACCCTGAGACTGGTCCCTCACACACTGATCCTCACATTCACACACACTTCCGCTGGTTCTGGATCACTAGACCCTGAGACTGGTCCCTCAAACACTGATCCTCACATTCACACACACTTCAGCTAGATCTGGATCACTAGACCCTGAGACTGGCCCCTCACACACTGATCCTCACATTCACACACACTTCAGCTGGGTCTGGATCACTGGACCCTGAGACTGGTCCCTTACACACTGAGCCTCACATTCACACACACTTCAGCTGGGTCTGGATCACTGGACCCTGAGACTGGTCCCTCACACACTGAGCTTCACATTCACACACACTTCAGCTGGGTCTGGATCACTAGACCCTGAGACTGGCCCCTCACACACTGACCCTCACATTCACACACACTTCCGCTGGGTCTGGATCGCTGGACCCTGAGACTGGTCCCTCACACACTGTGCCTCACATTCACACACACTTCAGCTGGGCCTGGGTCACTGGAACCTGAGGCTGGTCCCTCACACACTGATCCTCACATTCACACACACTTCAGCTGGGTCTGGATCACTGGACCCTGAGACTGGTCCCTCACACACTGAACCTCACATTCACACACATTTCACTGGGTCTGGATCACTAGACACTGAAACTGGTCCCTCACACACTGATCCTCACATTCACACACACTTCAGCTGGGACTGGATCACTGGACCCTGAAACGTGTCCCTCACACACTGATCCTCACATTCACACACACTTCAGCTGGGTCTGGATCGCGAGACCCTGAGACTGGTCCCTCATACACTGAGCCTCACATTCACACACACTTCAGCTGGGTCTGGATCACTGGACACTGAGACTGGTCCCTCACACACTGAGCTTCACATTCACACACACTTCAGCTGCGTCTGGATCACTAGACCCTGAGGCTGGTCCCTCGCACACTGATCCTCACATTCACACACACTTCAGCTGGGTCTGGATCACTGGACACTGAGACTGGTCCCTCACACACTGATCCTCACATTCACACACACTTCAGCTGGGTCTGGATCGCTGGACCCTGAGACTGGTCCCTCACACACTGATCCTCACATTCACACACACTTCAGCTGGGTCTGGATCACTGGATCCTGAGGCTGGTCCCTCACACACTGAGCCTCACTTTCACACACACTTCAGCTGGGTCTGGAACACTGGACCCTGAGACTGGTCCCTCACACACTGAGCCTCACATTCACACACACTTCAGCTGGGTCTGGATCACTGGACCCTGAGACTGGTCCCTCACACACTGATCCTCACATTCACACACACTTCAGCTGGGTCTGGATCACTGGACCCTGAGACTGGTCCCTCACACACTGATCCTCACATTCACACACACTTCAGCTGGGTCTGGATCACTGGATCCTGAGACTGGTCCCTCACACACTGAGCCACACATTCACACACACTTCAGCCGGGTCTGGATCACTGTACCCTGAGACTGGTCCCTCACACACTGATCCTCACATTCACACACACTTCAGCTGGGTCTGGATCACTGGACCCTGAGACTGGTCCCTCAGACACTGAGCCTCACATTCACACACTCTTCAGCTGGGTCTGGATCACTAGACCCTGAGACTGGTCCCTCACACACTGAGCCTCACATTCACACATACTTCATGCTGGGTCTGGATCACTGGACCCTGAGACTGGTCCCTCACACACTGAGCCTCACATTCACACACACTTCAGCTGGTTCTGGATCACTGGACCCTGAGACTGGTCCCTCACACACTGATCCTCACATTCACACACACTTCAGCTGGGTCTGGATCACTAGACCCTGAGACTGGTCCCTCACACACTGAGCCTCACATTCACACACACTTCAGCTGGGTCTGGATCACTGGACCCTGAGACTGGTCCCTCACACACTGAGCCTCACATTCACACACACTTCCGCTGGGTCTGGATCACTAGACCCTGAGACTGGTCCCTCACATACTGATCCTCACATTCACACACACTTCAGCTAGATCTGGATCACTAGACCCTGAGACTGGCCCCTCACACACTGATCCTCACATTCACACACACTTCAGCTGGGTCTGGATCACTGGACCCTGAGACTGGTCCCTCACACACTGAGCCTCACATTCACACACACTTCAGCCGGGTCTGGATCACTGTACCCTGAGACTGGTCCCTCACACACTGAGCCTCACATTCACACACTCTTCAGCTGGGTCTGGATCACTAGACACTGAGACTGGTCCCTCACACAGTGAGCCTCACATTCACACACACTTCAGCTGGGTCTGGATCACTGGACCCTGAGACTGGTCCCTCACACACTGAGCCTCACATTCACACACACTTCAGCTGGGTCTGGATCACTGGACCCTGAGACTGGTCCCTCACACACTGATCCTCACATTCACACACACTTCAGCTGGGTCTGGATCGCGAGACCCTGAGACTGGACCCTCATACACTGAGCCTCACATTCACACACACTTCAGCTGGGTCTGGATCACTAGACCCTGAGGCTGGTCCCTCGCACACTGATCCTCACATTCACACACACTTCAGCTGGGTCTGGATCACTGGACCCTGAGACTGGTCCCTCACACACTGATCCTCACATTCACACACACTTCAGCTGGGTCTGGTTCGCTAGACCCTGAGACTGGTCCCTCACACACTGATCCTCACATTCACACACACTTCAGCTGGGTCTGGATCACTGGACCTGAGGCTGGTCCCTCACACACTGAGCCTCACATTCACACACACTTCAGCTGGGTCTGGATCACTGGACCCTGAGACTGGTCCCTCACACACTGAGCCTCACATTCACAAACACTTCAGCTGGGTCTGGATCACTGGACCCTGAGACTGGTCCCTCACACACTGAGCCTCACATTCACACACTCTTCAGCTGGGTCTGGATCACTGGACCCTGAGACTGGTCCCTCACACACTGAGCCTCACATTCACACACACTTCAGCTGGGTCTGGATCACTGGACCCTGAGACTGGTCCCTCACACACTGATCCTCACATTCACACACACTTCCACTGGGTCTGGATCACTAGACCCTGAGACTGGTCCCTCACACACTGATCCTCACATTCACACACACTTCAGCTAGATCTGGATCACTAGACCCTGAGACTGGCCCCTCACACACTGATCCTCACATTCACACACACTTCAGCTGGGTCTGGATCACTGGACCCTGAGACTGGTCCCTCACACACTGAGCCTCACATTCACACACACTTCAGCCGGGTCTGGGTCACTGTACCCTGAGACTGGTCCCTCACACACTGATCCTCACATTCACACACACTTCAGCTGGGTCTGGATCACTGGACCCTGAGACTGGTCCCTCACACACTGAGCCTCACATTCACACACTCTTCAGCTGGGTCTGGATCACTAGACCCTGAGACTGGTCCCTCACACAGTGAGCCTCACATTCACACACACTTCAGCTGGGTCTGGATCACTGGACCCTGAGACTGGGCCCTCACACACTGAGCCTCACATTCACACACACTTCAGCTGGGTCTGGATCACTGGACCCTGAGACTGGTCCCTCACACACTGATCCTCACATTCACACACACTTCCGCTGGGTCTGGATCACTAGACCCTGAGACTGGTCCCTCAAACACTGATCCTCACATTCACACACACTTCAGCTAGATCTGGATCACTAGACACTGAGACTGGCCCCTCACACACTGATCCTCACATTCACACACACTTCAGCTGGGTCTGGATCACTGGACCCTGAGACTGGTCCCTTACACACTGAGCCTCACATTCACACACACTTCAGCTGGGTCTGGATCACTGGACCCTGAGACTGGTCCCTCACACACTGAGCTTCACATTCACACACACTTCAGCTGGGTCTGGATCACTAGACCCTGAGACTGGTCCCTCACACACTGAGCCTCACATTCACACACACTTCCGCTGGGTCTGGATCACTGGACCCTGAGACTGGTCCCTCACACACTGTGCCTCACATTCACACACACTTCAGCTGGGTCTGGGTCACTGGAACCTGAGGCTGGTCCCTCACACACTGATCCTCACATTCACACACACTTCAGCTGGGTCTGGATCACTGGACCCTGAGACTGGTCCCTCACACACTGAGCCTCACATTCACACACACTTCAGCTGGGTCTGGATCACTGGACCCTGAGACTGGTCCCTCACACACTGATCCTCACATTCACACACACTTCCGCTGGGTCTGGATCACTAGACCCTGAGACTGGTCCCTCAAACACTGATCCTCACATTCACACACACTTCAGCTAGATCTGGATCACTAGACCCTGAGACTGGCCCCTCACACACTGATCCTCACATTCACACACACTTCAGCTGGGTCTGGATCACTGGACCCTGAGACTGGTCCCTCACACACTGAGCTTCACATTCACACACACTTCAGCTGGGTCTGGATCACTAGACCCTGAGACTGGTCCCTCACACACTGAGCCTCACATTCACACACACTTCCGCTGGGTCTGGATCACTGGACCCTGAGACTGGTCCCTCACACACTGTGCCTCACATTCACACACACTTCAGCTGGGTCTGGGTCACTGGAACCTGAGGCTGGTCCCTCACACACTGATCTTCACATTCACACACACTTCAGCTGGGTCTGGATCACTGGACCCTGAGACTGGTCCCTCACACACTGAACCTCACATTCACACACATTTCACTGGGTCTGGATCACTAGACACTGAAACTGGTCCCTCACACACTGATCCTCACATTCACACACACTTCAGCTGGGACTGGATCACTGGACCCTGAAACTTGTCCCTCACACACTGATCCTCACATTCACACACACTTCAGCTGGGTCTGGATCGCGAGACCCTGAGACTGGTCCCTCATACACTGAGCCTCACATTCACACACACTTCAGCTGGGTCTGGATCACTGGACAGTGAGACTGGTCCCTCACACACTGAGCTTCACATTCACACACACTTCAGCTGGGTCTGGATCACTAGACCCTGAGGCTGGTCCCTCGCACACTGATCCTCACATTCACACACACTTCAGCTTGGTCTGGATCACTGGACCCTGAGACTGGTCCCTCACACACTGATCCTCACATTCACACACACTTCAGCTGGTTCTGGATCGCTAGACCCTGAGACTGGTCCCTCACACACTGATCCTCACATTCACACACACTTCAGCTGGGTCTGGATCACTGGATCCTGAGGCTGGTCCCTCACACACTGAGCCTCACTTTCACACACACTTCAGCTGGGTCTGGAACACTGGACCCTGAGACTGGTCCCTCACACACTGAGCCTCACATTCACACACACTTCAGCTGGGTCTGGATCACTGGACCCTGAGACTGGTCCCTCACACACTGATCCTCACATTCACACACACTTCAGCTGGGTCTGGATCACTGGACCCTGAGACTGGTCCCTCACACACTGATCCTCACATTCACACACACTTCAGCTGGGTCTGGATCACTGGATCCTGAGACTGGTCCCTCACACACTGAGCCACACATTCACACACACTTCAGCCGGGTCTGGATCACTGTACCCTGAGACTGGTCCCTCACACACTGATCCTCACATTCACACACACTTCAGCTGGGTCTGGATCACTGGACCCTGAGACTGGTCCCTCACACACTGAGCCTCACATTCACACACTCTTCAGCTGGGTCTGGATCACTAGACCCTGAGACTGGTCCCTCACACACTGAGCCTCACATTCACACATACTTCATGCTGGGTCTGGATCACTGGACCCTGAGACTGGTCCCTCACACACTGAGCCGCACATTCACACACACTTCAGCTGGTTCTGGATCACTGGACCCTGAGACTGGTCCCTCACACACTGATCCTCACATTCACACACACTTCAGCTGGGTCTGGATCACTAGACCCTGAGACTGGTCCCTCACACACTGATCCTCACATTCACACACACTTCAGCTAGGTCTGGATCACTAGACCCTAAGACTGGTCCCTCACACACTGATCCTCACATTCACACACATTTCAGCTGGGTCTGGATCACTAGACCCTGAGACTGGTCCCTCAGACACTGAGCCTCACATTCACACACACTTCAGCTGGGTCTGGATCACTGAACCCTGAGACTGGTCCCTCACACACTGAGCTTCACATTCACACACACTTCAGCTGGGTCTGTATCACTAGACCCTGAGACTGGTCCCTCACACACTGAGCCTGACATTCACACACACTTCAGCTGTGTCTGGATCACTGGACCCTGAGACTGGTCCCTCACACACTGTGCCTCACATTCACACACACTTCAGCTGGGTCTGGGTCACTGGACCCTGAGGCTGGTCCCTCACACACTGATCCTCACATTCACACACACTTCAGCTGGGTCTGGATCACTGGACCCTGAGACTGGTCCCTCACACACTGATCATCACCTTCACACACACTTCAGCTGGGTCTGGATCACTAGACCCTGATGCTGGTCCCTCACACACTGATCCTCACATTCTCACACACTTCAGCTGGTTCTGGATCACTGGACCCTCAGACTGGTCCATCACACATTGATCCTCACATTCACACACACTTCAGCTGGGTCTGGATCACTAGACCCTGAGACTGGTCCCTCACACACTGATCCTCACATTCACACACACTTCAGCTGGGACTGGATCACTGGTCCCTGAGACTGGTCCCTCACACACTGATCCTCACATTCACACACACTTCAGCTGGGTCTGGATCACTAGACCCTGAGGCTGGTCCCTCGCACACTGACCCACACATTCACACACACTTCAGCTAGGTCTGGATCACTAGACCCTGAGACTGGTCCCTCACACACTGATCCTCACATTCACACACACTTCAGCTAGGTCTGGATCACTAGACCCTGAGACTGGTCCCTCACACACTGATCCTCACATTCACACACACTTCAGCTGGGTCTGGATCACTGGACCCTGAGACTGGTCCCTCACACACTGAGCCTCACATTCACACACACTTCAGCTGGGTCTGGATCACTGGACCCTGAGACTGGTCCCTCACACACTGAGCTTCACATTCACACACACTTCAGCTGGGTCTGGATCACTAGACCCTGAGACTGGTCCCTCACACACTGAGCCTCACATTCACACACACTTCCGCTGGGTCTGGATCACTGGACCCTGAGACTGGTCCCTCACACACTGTGCCTCACATTCACACACACTTCAGCTGGGTCTGGGTCACTGGACCCTGAGGCTGGTCCCTCACACACTGATCCTCACCTTCACACAATCTTCAGCTGGGTCTGGATCACTAGACCCTGATGCTGGTCCCTAACACACTGATCCTCACATTCACACACACTTCAGCTGGGTCTGGATCACTGGACCCTCAGACTGGTCCCTCATACACTGATCCTCACATTCACACACACTTCAGCTGGGTCTGGATCACTAGACCCTGAGACTGGTCCCTCACACACTGAGCCTCACATTCACACACACTTCAGCTGGGTCTGGATCACTAGACACTGAGACTGGTCCCTCACACACTGATCCTCACATTCACACACACTTCAGCTGGGACTGGATCACTGGACCCTGAGACTGGTCCCTCACACACTGATCCTCACATTCACACACACTTCAGCTGGGACTGGATCACTGGACCCTGAGGCTGGTCCTTCACACACTGATCCTCACATTCAAAAAAAACTTCAGCTGGGTCTGGATCACTGGACCCTGAGACTGGTCCCTCACACACTGAGCCTCACATTCACACACACTTCAGCTGGGTCTGGATCACTGGACCCTGAGATTGGTCCCTCACACACTGAGCCACACATTCACACACACTTCAGCTGGGTCTGGATCACTGGACCCTGAGACTGGTCCCTCACACACTGAGCCTCACATTCACACACACTTCAGCTGCGTCTGGGTTACTGGACCCTGAGACTGGTCCCTCACACACTGAGCCTCACATTCACACACTCTTCAGCTGGATCTGGATCACGAGACACTGAGACTGGTCCCTCACACACTGAGCCTCACATTCACACACACTTCAGCTGGGTCTGGATCACTGGACCCTGAGACTGGTCCCTCACACACTGAGCCTCACATTCACACACACTTCTGCAGGGTCTGGATCACTGGACCCTGAGACTGGTCCCTCACACACTGATCCTCACATTCACACACACTTCAGCTGGGTCTGGATCACTAGACCCTGAGACTGGTCCCTCACACACTAATCCTCACATTCACACACACTTCAGCTGGGTCTGGATCACTGGACCCTGAGACTGGTCCCTCACACACTGATCCTCACATTCACACACACTTCAGCTGGGTCTGGATCACTGGACACTGAGACTGGTCCCTCACACACTGAGCCTCACATTCACAGGCACTTCAGCTGGGTCTGGATCACTGGACCCTGAGGCTGGTCCCTCACACACTGAGCCTCACATTCACACACACTTCAGCTGGGTCTGGATCACTGGAACCTGAGACTGGTCCCTCACACACTGATCATCACCTTCACACACACTTCAGCTGGGTCTGGATCACGAGACCCTGAGGCTGGTCCCTCACAAACTGATCCTCACATTCACACACACTTCAGCTGGGTCTGGATCACTGGACCCTCAGACTAGTCCCTCACACACAGATCCTCACATTCACACACACTTCAGCTGGGTCTGGATCACTAGACCTTGAGACTGGTCCCTCACACACTGAGCCTCACATTCACACACACTTCAGCTGGGACTGGATCACTGGACCCTGAGACTGGTCCCTCACACACTGAGCCTCACATTCACACACACTTCAGCTGGGTCTGGATCACTAGACCCTGAGACTGGTCCCTTACACACTGATCCTCACATTCACACACACTTCAGCTGGGTCTGGATCACTGGACCCAGAGACTGGTCCCTCACACACTGATCCTCACATTCACACACACTTCAGCTGGGTCTGGATCACTGGACCCTGAGACTGGTCCCTCACACACTGATCCTCACATTCACACACACTTCAGCTGGGTCTGGATCGCTAGACCCTGAGACTGGTCCCTCACACACTGATCCTCACATTCACACACTTCAGCTGTGTCTGGATCACTAGACGCTGAGACTGGTTCCTCACACACTGATCCTCACATTCACACACACTTCAGCTGGGTCTGGATCACTAGACCCTGAGACTGGTCCCTCACACACTGAGCCTCACATTCACACACACTTCAGCTGGGTCTGGATCGCTAGACCCTGAGACTGGTCCCTCACACACTGATCCTCACATTCACAGACACTTCAGCTGTGTCTGGATCACTAGACTCTGAGACTGGTTCCTCACACACTGATCCTCACATTCACACACACTTCAGCTGGGTCTGGATCACTAGACCCTGAGACTGGTCCCTCACACACTGAGCCTCACATTCACACACACTTCAGCTGGGTCTGGATCACTAGACACTGAGACTGGTCCCTCACACACTGATCCTCACATTCACACACACTTCAGCTGGGTCTGGATCACTGGACCGTGAGGCTGGTCCCTCACACACTGAGCCTCACATTCACACACACTTCAGCTGGGTCTGGATCACTGGACCCTGAGACTGGTCCCTCACACACTGATCATCACCTTCACACACACTTCAGCTGGGTCTGGAGCACTAGACCCTGAGGCTGGTCCCTCACACACTGATCCTCACATTCACACACACTTCAGCTGGGTCTGCATCACTGGACACTGAGACTGGTCCCTCACACACTGAGCCTCACATTCACACACTCTTCAGCTGGGTCTGGATCACGAGACCCTGAGACTGGTCCCTGACACACTGATCCTCACATTCACACACACTTCAGCTGGCTCTGGATCACTGGACCCTGAGACTGGTCCCTCACACACTGAGGATCACATTCACACACACTTCAGCTGGGTCTGGATCACTGGACCCTGAGACTGGTCCCTCACACACTGAGCCTCACATTCACACACACTTCAGCTGGGTCTGGATCACTAGACCCTGAGACTGGTCCCTTACACACTGATCCTCACATTCACACACACTTCAGCTGGGTCTGGATCACTGGACCCTGAGACTGGTCCCTCACACACTGAGCCTCACATTCACACACATTTCACTTGGTTTGGATCACTAGACCCTGAGACTGGTCCCTCACACACTGATCCTCACATTCACACACACTTCAGCTGGGTCTGGATCACTTGACCCTGAGACTGGTCCCTCACACACTGATCCTCACATTCACACATACTTCAGCTGGGTCTGGATCACTGGACCCTGAGACTGGTCCCTCACGCACAAAGCCTCACATTCACACACATTTCACTGGGTCTGGATCACTAGACACTGAGACTGGTCCCTCACACACTGATCCTCACATTCACACACACTTCAGCTGATACTGGATCACTGGACCCTGAGACTGGTCCCTCACAAACTGAGCCTCACATTCACACACACTTCAGCTGGGTCTGGATCACTGGACCCTCAGACTGGTCCCTTACACACTGATCCTCACATTCACACACACTTCAGCTGGGTCTGGATCACTGGACACTGAGACTGGTCCCTCACACACTGAGCCTCACATTCACACAAACTTCAGCTGGGTCTGGATCACTAGACCCTGAGGCTGGTCCCTCGCACACTGATCCTCACATTCACACACACTTCAGCTGGGTCTGGATCACGGGACCCTGAGACTGGCCCCTCACACACTGATCCTCACATTCACACACACTTCAGCTGGGTCTGGATCGCTAGACCCTGAGACTGGTCCCTCACACACTGATCCTCACATTCACACACACTTCAGCTGGGTCTGGATCACTGGACCCTGAGGCTGGTCCCTCACACACTGAGCCTCACATTCACACACACTTCAGCTGGGTCTGGATCACTGGACCCTGAGACTGGTCCCTCACACACTGAGCCTCACATTCACACACACTTCAGCTGGGTCTGGATCACTGGACCCTGAGACTGGTCCCTCACACACTGATCCTCACATTCACACACACTTCAGCTGGGTCTGGATCATTGGACCCTGAGACTGGTCCCTCACACACTGAGCCACACATTCACACACACTTCAGCCGGGTCTGGATCACTGTACCCTGAGACTGGTCCCTCACACACTGATCCTCACATTCACACACACTTCAGCTGGGTCTGGATCACTGGACCCTGAGACTGATCCCTCACACACTGATCCTCACATTCACACACACTTCAGCTAGGTCTGGATCACGATACCCTGAGACTGGTCCCTCATACACTGAGCCTCACATTCACACACACTTCAGCTGGGTCTGGATCACTGGACCCTGAGACTGGTCCCTCACACACTGAGCCTCACATTCACACACACTTCAGCTGGGTCTGATTCACTGGACCCTGAGACTGGTCCCTCACACACTGAGCTTCACATTCACACACACTTCAGCTGGGTCTGGATCACTAGACCCTGAGACTGGTCCCTCACACACTGCGCCTCACATTCACACACACTTCAGCTGGGTCTGGATCACTAGACCCTGAGACTGGTCCCTCACACACTGATCCTCACATTCACACACACTTCAGCTAGGTCTGGATCACTAGACCCTAAGACTGGTCCCTCACACACTGATCCTCACATTCACACACACTTCAGCTGGGTCTGGATCACTAGACCCTGAGACTGGTCCCTCAGACACTGAGCCTCACATTCAGACACACTTCAGCTGGGTCTGGATCACTGAACCCTGAGACTGGTCCCTCACACACTGAGCTTCACATTCACACACACTTCAGCTGGGTCTGTATCACTAGACCCTGAGACTGGTCCCTCACACACTGAGCCTCACATTCACACACACTTCCGCTGGGTCTGGATCACTGGACCCTGAGACTGGTACCTCACACACTGTGCCTCACATTCACACACACTTCAGCTGGGTCTGGGTCACTGGACCCTGAGGCTGGTCCCTCACACACTGATCCTCACATTCACACACACTTCAGCTGGGTCTGGATCACTGGACCCTGAGACTGGTCCCTCACACACTGATCATCACCTTCACACACACTTCAGCTGGGGCTGGATCACTAGACCCTGATGCTGGTCCCTCACACACTGATCCTCACATTCACACACACTTCAGCTGGTTCTGGATCACTAGACCCTGAGACTGGTCCCTCACACACTGATCCTCACATTCACACACACTTCAGCTGGGTCTGGATCACTGGACCCTCAGACTGGTCCATCACACACTGATCCTCACATTCACACACACTTCAGCTGGGTCTGGATCACTAGACCCTGAGACAGGTCCCTCACACACTGATCCTCACATTCACACACACTTCAGCTGGGACTGGGTCACTGGACCCTGAGACTGGTCCCATTCACACACTGATCCTCACATTCACACACACTTCAGCTGGGTCTGGATCACTGGACCCTGAGACTGGTCCCTCATACACTGAGCCTCACATTCACACACACTTCAGCTGGGTCTGGATCACTTGACCCTGAGACTGGTCCCTCACACACTGATCCTCACATTCACACACACTTCAGCTGGGTCTGGATCACTGGACACTGAGACTGGTCCCTCACACACTGAGCCTCACATTCACACACACTTCAGCTGGGTCTGGATCACTGGACCCTGAGGCTGGTCCTTCACACACTGATCCTCACATTCAAAAAACACTTCAGCTGGGTCTGGATCACTGGACCCTGAGACTGGTCCCTCACACACTGAGCCTCACATTCACACACACTTCAGCTGGGTCTGGATCACTGGACCCTGAGACTGGTCCCTCACACACTGATCCTCACATTCACACACACTTCAGCTGGGTCTGGATCACTGGACCCTGAGACTGGTCCCTCACACACTGAGCCACACATTCACACACACTTCAGCCGGGTCTGGATCACTGTACCCTGAGACTGGTCCCTCACACTCTGATCCTCACATTCACACACACTTCAGCTGGGTCTGGATCACTGGACCCTGAGACTGGTCCCTCACACACTGATCCTCACATTCACACACACTTCAGCTAGGTCTGGATCACGATACCCTGAGACTGGTCCCTCACACACTGATCCTCACATTCACACACACTTCAGCTGGGTCTGGATCACTGGACCCTGAGACTGGTCCCTCACACACTGAGCCTCACATTCACACACACTTCAGCTGGGTCTGGATCACTGGACCCTGAGACTGGTCCCTCACACACTGAGCTTCACATTCACACACACTTCAGCTGGGTCTGGATCACTAGACCCTGAGACTGGTCCCTCACACACTGCGCCTCACATTCACACACACTTCAGCTGGGTCTGGATCACTAGACCCTGAGACTGGTCCCTCACACACTGATCCTCACATTCACACACACTTCATCTAGGTCTGGATCACTAGACCCTAAGACTGGTCCCTCACACACTGATCCTCACATTCACACACACTTCAGCTGGGTCTGGATCACTAGACCCTGAGACTGGTCCCTCAGACACTGAGCTTCACATTCACACACACTTCAGCTGGGTCTGGATCACTGAACCCTGAGACTGGTCCCTCACACACTGAGCTTCACATTCACACACACTTCAGCTGGGTCTGTATCACTAGACCCTGAGACTGGTCCCTCACACACTGAGCCTCACATTCACACACACTTCCGCTGGGTCTGGATCACTGGACCCTGAGACTGGTACCTCACACACTGTGCCTCACATTCACACACACTTCAGCTGGGTCTGGGTCACTGGACCCTGAGGCTGGTCCCTCACACACTGATCCTCACATTCACACACACTTCAGCTGGGTCTGGATCACTGGACCCTGAGACTGGTCCCTCACACACTGATCATCACCTTCACACACACTTCAGCTGGGTCTGGATCACTAGACCCTGATGCTGGTCCCTCACACACTGATCCTCACATTCACACACACTTCAGCTGGTTCTGGATCACTGGACCCTCAGACTGGTCCATCACACACTGATCCTCACATTCACACACACTTCAGCTGGGTCTGGATCACTAGACCCTGAGACAGGTCCCTCACACACTGATCCTCACATTCACACACACTTCAGCTGGGACTGGATCACTGGACCCTGAGACTGGTCCCATTCACACACTGATCCTCACATTCACACACACTTCAGCTGGGTCTGGATCACTGGACCCTGAGACTGGTCCCTCATACACTGAGCCTCACATTCACACACACTTCAGCTGGGTCTGGATCACTAGACCCTGAGACTGGTCCCTCACACACTGATCCTCACATTCACACACACTTCAGCTGGGTCTGGATCACTGGACACTGAGACTGGTCCCTCACACACTGAGCCTCACATTCACACACACTTCAGCTGGGTCTGGATCACTGGACCCTGAGGCTGGTCCTTCACACACTGATCCTCACATTCAAAAAACACTTCAGCTGGGTCTGGATCACTGGACCCTGAGACTGGTCCCTCACACACTGAGCCTCACATTCACACACTCTTCAGCTGGATCTGGATCACGAGACACTGAGACTGGTCCCTCACACACTGAGCCTCACATTCACACACACTTCAGCTGGGTCTGGATCACTGGACCCTGAGACTGGTCCCTCACACACTGAGCCTCACATTCACACACACTTCCGCAGGGTCTGGATCACTGGACCCTGAGACTGGTCCCTCACACACTCATCCTCACATTCACACACACTTCAGCTGGGTCTGGATCACTAGACCCTGAGACTGGTCCCTCACACACTGATCCTCACATTCGCACACACTTCAGCTGGGTCTGGATCACTGGACCCTGAGACTGGTCCCTCACACACTGATCCTCACATTCACACACACTTCAGCTGGGTCTGGATCACTGGACACTGAGACTGGTCCCTCACACACTGAGCCTCACATTCACACACACTTCAGCTGTGTCTGGATCACTAGACGCTGAGACTGGTTCCCCACACACTGATCCTCACATTCACACACACTTCAGCTGGGTCTGGATCACTGGACCCTCAGACTGGTCCCTTACACACTGATCCTCACATTCACACACACTCCAGCTGGGTCTGGATCACTGGACACTGAGACTGGTCCCTCACACACTGAGCCTCACATTCACACAAACTTCAGCTGGGTCTGGATCACTAGACCCTGAGGCTGGTCCCTCGCACACTGATCCTCACATTCACACACACTTCAGCTGGGTCTGGATCACGGGACCCTGAGACTGGCCCCTCACACACTGATCCTCACATTCACACACACTTCAGCTGGGTCTGGATCGCTAGACCCTGAGACTGGTCCCTCACACACTGATCCTCACATTCACACACACTTCAGCTGGGTCTGGATCACTGGACCCTGAGGCTGGTCCCTCACACACTGAGCCTCACATTCACACACACTTCAGCTGGGTCTGGATCACTGGACCCTGAGACTGGTCCCTCACACACTGAGCCTCACATTCACACACACTTCAGCTGGGTCTGGATCACTGGACCCTGAGACTGGTCCCTCACACACTGATCCTCACATTCACACACACTTCAGCTGGGTCTGGATCACTGGACCCTGAGACTGGTCCCTCACACACTGAGCCACACATTCACACACACTTCAGCCGGGTCTGGATCACTGTACCCTGAGACTGGTCCCTCACACACTGATCCTCACATTCACACACACTTCAGCTGGGTCTGGATCACTGGACCCTGAGACTGGTCCCTCACACACTGAGCTTCACATTCACACACACTTCAGCTGGGTCTGGATCACTAGACCCTGAGACTGGTCCCTCACACACTGCGCCTCACATTCACACACACTTCAGCTGGGTCTGGATCACTAGACCCTGAGACTGGTCCCTCACACACTGATCCTCACATTCACACACTCTTCAGCTAGGTCTGGATCACTGAACCCTGAGACTGGTCCCTCACACACTGAGCTTCACATTCACACACACTTCAGCTGGGTCTGTATCACTAGACCCTGAGACTGGTCCCTCACACACTGAGCCTCACATTCACACACACTTCCGTTGGGTCTGGATCACTGGACCCTGAGACTGGTACCTCACACACTGTGCCTCACATTCACACACACTTCAGCTGGGTCTGGGTCACTGGACCCTGAGGCTGGTCCCTCACACACTGATCCTCACATTCACACACACTTCAGCTGGGTCTGGATCACTGGACCCTGAGACTGGTCCCTCACACACTGATCATCACCTTCACACACACTTCAGCTGGGTCTGGATCACTAGACCCTGATGCTGGTCCCTCACACACTGATCCTCACATTCACACACACTTCAGCTGGTTCTGGATCACTGGACCCTCAGACTGGTCCATCACACACTGATCCTCACATTCACACACACTTCAGCTGGGTCTGGATCACTAGACCCTGAGACTGGTCCCTCACACACTGATCCTCACATTCACACACACTTCAGCTGGGACTGGATCACTGGACCCTGAGACTGGTCCCTTACACACTGATCCTCACATTCACACACACTTCAGCTGGGTCTGGATCACTGGACCCTGAGACTGGTCCCTCATACACTGAGCCTCACATTCACACACACTTCAGCTGGGTCTGGATCACTAGACCCTGAGACTGGTCAGTCACACACTGATCCTCACATTCACACACACTTCAGCTGGGTCTGGATCACTGGACACTGAGACTGGTCCCTCACACACTGAGCCTCACATTCACACAAACTTCAGCTGGGTCTGGATCACTGGACCCTGAGGCTGGTCCTTCACACACTGATCCTCACATTCAAAAAACACTTCAGCTGGGTCTGGATCACTGGACCCTGAGACTGGTCCCTCACACACTGAGCCTCACATTCACACACTCTTCAGCTGGATCTGGATCACGAGACACTGAGACTGGTCCCTCACACACTGAGCCTCACATTCACACACACTTCAGCTGGGTCTGGATCACTGGACCCTGAGACTGGTCCCTCACACACTGAGCCTCACATTCACACACACTTCCGCAGGGTCTGGATCACTGGACCCTGAGACTGGTCCCTCACACACTGATCCTCACATTCACACACACTTCAGCTGGGTCTGGATCACTAGACCCTGAGACTGGTCCCTCACACACTGATCCTCACATTCACACACACTTCAGCTGGGTCTGGATCACTGGACCCTGAGACTGGTCCCTCACACACTGATCCTCACATTCACACACACTTCAGCTGAGTCTGGATCACTGGACACTGAGACTGGTCCCTCACACACTGAGCCTCACATTCACACACACTTCAGCTGGGTCTGGATCACTAGACCCTGAGGCTGGTCCCTCGCACACTGATCCTCACATTCACACACACTTCAGCTGGGTCTGGATCACGGGACCCTGAGACTGGCCCCTCACACACTGATCCTCACATTCACACACACTTCAGCTGGGTCTGGATCGCTAGACCCTGAGACTGGTCCCTCACACACTGATCCTCACATTCACACACACTTCAGCTGGGTCTGGATCACTGGACCCTGAGGCTGGTCCCTCACACACTGAGCCTCACATTCACACACACTTCAGCTGGGTCTGGATCACTGGACCCTGAGACTGGTCCCTCACACACTGAGCCTCACATTCACACACACTTCAGCTGGGTCTGGATCACTGGACCCTGAGACTGGTCCCTCACACACTGATCCTCACATTCACACACACTTCAGCTGGGTCTGGATCACTGGACCCTGAGACTGGTCCCTCACACACTGAGCCACACATTCACACACACTTCAGCCGGGTCTGGATCACTGTACCCTGAGACTGGTCCCTCACACACTGATCCTCACATTCACACACACTTCAGCTGGGTCTGGATCACTGGACCCTGAGACTGGTCCCTCACACACTGATCCTCACATTCACACACACTTCAGCTAGTTCTGGATCACGATACCCTGAGACTGGTCCCTCACACACTGATCCTCACATTCACACACACTTCAGCTGGGTCTGGATCACTGGACCCTGAGACTGGTCCCTCACACACTGAGCCTCACATTCACACACACTTCAGCTGGGTCTGGATCACTGGACCCTGAGACTGGTCCCTCACACACTGAGCTTCACATTCACACACACTTCAGCTGGGTCTGGATCACTAGACCCTGAGACTGGTCCCTCACACACTGATCCTCACATTCACACACACTTCAGCTAGGTCTGGATCACTAGACCCTAAGACTGGTCCCTCACACACTGATCCTCACATTCACACACACTTCAGCTGGGTCTGGATCACTAGACCCTGAGACTGGTCCCTCAGACACTGAGCCTCACATTCACACACACTTCAGCTGGGTCTGGATCACTGAACCCTGAGACTGGTCCCTCACACACTGAGCTTCACATTCACACACACTTCAGCTGGGTCTGTATCACTAGACCCTGAGACTGGTCCCTCACACACTGAGCCTCACATTCACACACACTTCCGCTGGGTCTGGATCACTGGACCCTGAGACTGGTACCTCACACACTGAGCCTCACATTCACACACACTTCAGCTGGGTCTGGGTCACTGGACCCTGAGGCTGGTCCCTCACACACTGATCCTCACATTCACACACACTTCAGCTGGTTCTGGATCACTGGACCCTCAGACTGGTCCATCACACACTGATCCTCACATTCACACACACTTCAGCTGGGTCTGGATCACTAGACCCTGAGACTGGTCCCTCACACACTGATCCTCACATTCACACACACTTCAGCTGGGACTGGATCACTGGACCCTGAGACAGGTCCCTCACACACTGATCCTCACATTCACACACACTTCAGCTGGGTCTGGATCACTGGACCCTGAGACTGGTCCCTCATACACTGAGCCTCACATTCACACACACTTCAGCTGGGTCTGGATCACTAGACCCTGAGACTGGTCCCTCACACACTGATCCTCACATTCACACACACTTCAGCTGGGTCTGGATCACTGGACACTGAGACTGGACCCTCACACACTGAGCCTCACATTCACACACACTTCAGCTGGGTCTGGATCACTGGACCCTGAGGCTGGTCCTTCACACACTGATCCTCACATTCAAAAAACACTTCAGCTGGGTCTGGATCACTGGACCCTGAGACTGGTCCCTCACACACTGAGCCTCACATTCACACACTCTTCAGCTGGATCTGGATCACGAGACACTGAGACTGGTCCCTCACACACTGAGCCTCACATTCACACACACTTCAGCTGGGTCTGGATCACTGGACCCTGAGACTGGTCCCTCACACACTGAGCCTCACATTCACACACACTTCCGCAGGGTCTGGATCACTGGAACCTGAGACTGTTCCCTCACACACTGATCCTCACATTCACACACACTTCAGCTGGGTCTGGATCACTAGACCCTGAGACTGGTCCCTCACACACTGATCCTCACATTCACACACACTTCAGCTGGGTCTGGATCACTGGACCCTGAGACTGGTCCCTCACACACTGATCCTCACATTCACACACACTTCAGCTGGGTCTGGATCACTGGATACTGAGACTGCTCCCTCACACACTGATCCTCACATTCACACACACTTCAGCTGTGTCTGGATCACTAGACGCTGAGACTGGTTCCTCACACACTGATCCTCACATTCACACACACTTCAGCTGGGTCTGGATCACTAGACCCTGAGACTGGTCCCTCACACACTGAGCCTCACATTCACACACACTTCAGCTGTGTCTGGATCACTAGACGCTGAGACTGGTTCCTCACACACTGATCCTCACATTCACACACACTTCAGCTGGGTCTGGATCACTAGACCCTGAGACTGGTCCCTCACACACTGAGCCTCACATTCACACACACTTCAGCTGGGACTGGATCACTGGACCCTGAGACTGGTCCCTCACACACTGAGCTTCACATTCACACACACTTCGGCTGGGTCTGGATCACTAGACCCTGAGACTGGTCCCTTACACACTGATCCTCACATTCACACACACTTCAGCTGGGTCTGGATCACTGGACACTGAGACTGGTCCCTCACACACTGAGCCTCACATTCACAGACACTTCAGCTGTGTCTGGATCACTAGACGCTGAGACTGGTTCCTCACACACTGATCCTCACATTCACACACACTTCAGCTGGGTCTGGATCACTGGACCCTGAGGCTGGTCCCTCACACACTGAGCCTCACATTCACACACACTTCAGCTGGGTCTGGATCACTGGAACCTGAGACTGGTCCCTCACACACTGATCACCTTCACACACACTTCAGCTGGGTCTGGATCACGAGACCCTGAGGCTGGTCCCTCACAAACTGATCCTCACATTCACACACACTTCAGCTGGGTCTGGATCACTGGACCCTCAGACTGGTCCCTCACACACTGATCCTCACATTCACACACACTTCAGCTGGGTCTGGATCACTAGACCTTGAGACTGGTCCCTCACACACTGAGCCTCACATTCACACACACTTCAGCTGGGACTGGATCACTGGACCCTGAGACTGGTCCCTCACACACTGAGCCTCACATTCACACACACTTCAGCTGGGTCTGGATCACTAGACCCTGAGACTGGTCCCTCACACACTGATCCTCACATTCACACACACTTCAGCTGGGTCTGGATCACTGGACCCAGAGACTGGTCCCTCACACACTGATCCTCACATTCACACACACTTCAGCTGGATCTGGATCACTGGACCCTGAGACTGGTCCCTCACACACTGATCCTCACATTCACACACACTTCAGCTGGGTCTGGATCGCTAGACCCTGAGACTGGTCCCTCACACACTGATCCTCACATTCACACACACTTCAGCTGTGTCTGGATCACTAGACGCTGAGACTGGTTCCTCACACACTGATCCTCACATTCACACACACTTCAGCTGGGTCTGGATCACTAGACCCTGAGACTGGTCCCTCACACACTGAGCCTCACATTCACACATACTTCAGCTGGGTCTGGATCGCTAGACCCTGAGACTGGTCCCTCACACACTGATCCTCACATTCACACACACTTCAGCTGTGTCTGGATCACTAGACGCTGAGACTGGTTCCTCACACACTGATCCTCACATTCACACACTCTTCAGCTGGGTCTGGATCACTAGACCCTGAGACTGGTCCCTCACACACTGATCCTCACATTCACACACACTTCAGCTGGGTCTGGATCACTGGACCCTGAGGCTGGTCCCTCACACACTGAGCCTCACATTCACACACACTTCAGCTGGGTCTGGATCACTGGACCCTGAGACTGGTCCCTCACACACTGATCATCACCTTCACACACACTTCAGCTGGGTCTGGAGCACTGGACCCTGAGGCTGGTCCCTCACACACTGATCCTCACATTCACACACACTTCAGCTGGGTCTGCATCACTGGACTCTGAGGCTGGTCTCTCACACACTGAGCCTCACATTCACACACACTTCAGCTGGGTCTGGATCACTGGACCCTGAGACTGGACCCTCACACACTGATCCTCACATTCACACAAACTTCAGCTGGGTCTGGATCACTAGACCCTGAGACTGGTCCCTCACACACTGAGCCACACATTCACACACACTTCAGCTGGGTCTGGATCACTGTAACCTGAGACTGGTCCCTCACACACTGATCCTCACATTCACACACACTTCAGCTGGGTCTGGATCACTAGACCCTGAGACTGGTCCCTCACACACTGAGCCTCACATTCACACACACTTCAGCTGGGACTGGATCACTGGACCCTGAGACTGGTCCCTCGCACACTGAGCTTCACATTCACACACACTTCGGCTGGGTCTGGATCACTAGACCCTGAGACTGGTCCCTTACACACTGATCCTCACATTCACACACACTTCAGCTGGGTCTGGATCACTGGACACTGAGACTGGTCCCTCACACACTGAGCCTCACATTCACAGACACTTCAGCTGTGTCTGGATCACTAGACGCTGAGACTGGTTCCTCACACACTGATCCTCACATTCACACACACTTCAGCTGGGTCTGGATCACTGGACCCTGAGGCTGGTCCCTCACACACTGAGCCTCACATTCACACACACTTCAGCTGGGTCTGGATCACTGGAACCTGAGACTGGTCCCTCACACACTGATCATCACCTTCACACACACTTCAGCTGGGTCTGGATCACGAGACCCTGAGACTGGTCCCTTACACACTGATCCGCACATTCACACACACTTCAGCTGGGTCTGGATCACTGGACCCAGAGACTGGTCCCTCACACACTGATCCTCACATTCACACACAGTTCAGCTGGATCTGGATCACTGGACCCTGAGACTGGTCCCTCACACACTGATCCTCACATTCACACACACTTCAGCTGGGTCTGGATCGCTAGACCCTGAGACTGGTCCCTCACACACTGATCCTCACATTCACACACACTTCAGCTGTGTCTGGATCACTAGACGCTGAGACTGGTTCCTCACACACTGATCCTCACATTCACACACACTTCAGCTGGGTCTGGATCACTAGATCCTGAGACTGGTCCCTCACACACTGAGCCTCACATTCACACATACTTCAGCTGGGTCTGGATCGCTAGACCCTGAGACTGGTCCCTCACACACTGATCCTCACATTCACACACACTTCAGCTGTGTCTGGATCACTAGACGCTGAGACTGGTTCCTCACACACTGATCCTCACATTCACACACTCTTCAGCTGGGTCTGGATCACTAGACCCTGAGACTGGTCCCTCACACACTGATCCTCACATTCACACACACTTCAGCTGGGTCTGGATCACTGGACCCTGAGGCTGGTCCCTCACACACTGAGACTCACATTCACACACACTTCAGCTGGGTCTGGATCACTGGACCCTGAGACTGGTCCCTCACACACTGATCATCACCTTCACACACACTTCAGCTGGGTCTGGAGCACTGGACCCTGAGGCTGGTCCCTCACACACTGATCCTCACATTCACACACACTTCAGCTGGGTCTGCATCACTGGACCCTGAGGCTGGTCTCTCACACACTGAGCCTCACATTCACACACACTTCAGCTGGGTCTGGATCACTGGACCCTGAGACTGGACCCTCACACACTGATCCTCACATTCACACAAACTTCAGCTGGGTCTGGATCACTAGACCCTGAGACTGGTCCCTCACACACTGAGCCACACATTCACACACACTTCAGCTGGGTCTGGATCACTGTAACCTGAGACTGGTCCCTCACACACTGATCCTCACATTCACACACACTTCAGCTGCGTCTGGGTCACTGGACCCTGAGACTGGTCCCTCACACACTGAGCCTCACATTCACACACTCTTCAGCTGTGTCTGGATCACGAGACCCTGAGACTGGTCCCTCACACACTGAGCCTCACATTCACACACACTTCAGCTGGCTCTGGATCACTGGACCCTGAGACTGGTCCCTCACACACTGAGCCTCACATTCACACACACTTCAGTTGGGTCTGGATCACTGGACCCTGAGACTGGTCCCTCACACACTGAGCCTCACATTCACACACATTTCACTTGGGCTGGATCACTAGACCCTGAGACTGGTCCCTCACACACTGATCCTCACATTCACACACACTTCAGCTGGGTCTGGATCACTAGACCCTGAGACTGGTCCCTCACACACTGATCCTCACATTCACACACACTTCAGCTGGGTCTGGATCACTGGACCCTGAGACTGGTCCCTCACACACTGAGCCTCACATTCACACACACTTCAGCTGGGTCTGGATCACTAGACCCTGAGACTGGTCCCTCACACACTGATCCTCACATTCACACACACTTCAGCTGGGTCTGGATCACTAGACCCTGAGACTGGTCCCTCACACACTGATCCTCACATTCACACACACTTCAGCTGGGTCTGGATCACTGGACCCTGAGACTGGTCCCTCACACACTGATCCTCACATTCACACACACTTCAGCTGGGTCTGGATCACTAGTCCCTGAGACTGGTCCCTCACACACTGAGCCTCACATTCACACACTCTTCAGCTGGGTGTGGATCCCGAGACCCTGAGACTGGTCCCTCACACACTGATCCTCACATTCACACACACTTCAGCTGGGTCTGGATCACTAGACCCTGAGACTGGTCCCTCACACACTGATCCTCACATTCACACACACTTCAGCTGGGTCTGGATCACTGGACCCTGAGACTGGTCCCTCACACACTGATCCTCACATTCACACACACTTCAGCTGGGTCTGGATCACTAGACCCTGAGACTGGTCCCTCACACACTGAGCCTCACATTCACACACTCTTCAGCTGGGTGTGGATCCCGAGACCCTGAGACTGGTCCCTCACACACTGAGCCTCACATTCAGACACACTTCAGCTGGGTCTGGATCACTGGACCCTGAGACTGGTCCCTCACACACTGAGCCTCACATTCACACACACTTCAGCTGGGTCTGGATCACTGGTCCCTGAGACTGGTCCCTCACACACTGAGCCTCACATTCACACACACTTCAGCTGGGTCTGGATCACTAGACCCTGAGACTGGTCCCTCACACACTGATCCTCACATTCACACATACTTCAGCTGGGTCTGGATCACTGGACCCTGAGACTGGTCCCTCACGCACTGAGCCTCACATTCACACACATTTCACTGGGTCTGGATCACTAGACACTGAGACTGGTCCCTCACACACTGATCCTCACATTCACACACACTTCAGCTGATACTGGATCACTGGACCCTGAGACTGGTCCCTCACACACTGAGCCTCACATTCACACACACTTCAGCTGGGTCTGGATCACTGGACCCTCAGACTGGTCCCTTACACACTGATCCTCACATTCACACACACTTCAGCTGGGTCTGGATCGCTAGACCCTGAGACTGGTCCCTCACACACTGATCCTCACATTCACACAAACTTCAGCTGTGTCTGGATCACTAGACGCTGAGACTGGTTCCTCACACACTGATCCTCACATTCACACACTCTTCAGCTGGGTCTGGATCACTAGACCCTGAGACTGGTCCCTCACACACTGATCCTCACATTCACACACACTTCAGCTGGGTCTGGATCACTGGACCCTGAGGCTGGTCCCTCACACACTGAGCCTCACATTCACACACACTTCAGCTGGGTCTGGATCACTGGACCCTGAGGCTGGTCCCTCACACACTGATCATCACCTTCACACACACTTCAGCTGGGTCTGGAGCACGAGACCCTGAGGCTGGTCCCTCACACACTGATCCTCACATTCACACACACTTCAGCTGGGTCTGCATCACTGGACCCTGAGGCTGGTCTCTCACACACTGAGCCTCACATTCACACACACTTCAGCTGGGTCTGGATCACTGGACCCTGAGAATGGACCCTCACACACTGATCCTCACATTCACACAAACTTCAGCTGGGTCTGGATCACTAGACCCTGAGACTGGTCCCTCACACACTGAGCCACACATTCACACACACTACAGCTGGGTCTGGATCACTGTAACCTGAGACTGGTCCCTCAAACACTGATCCTCACATTCACACACACTTCAGCTGCGTCTGGGTCACTGGACCCTGAGACTGGTCCCTCACACACTGAGCCTCACATTCACACACTCTTCAGCTGGGTCTGGATCACTGGACCCTGAGACTGGTCCCTCACACACTGATCCTCACATTCACACACACTTCAGCTGGGTCTGGATCACTAGACCCTGAGACTGGTCCCTCACACACTGAGCCTCACATTCACACACTCTTCAGCTGGGTGTGGATCCCGAGACCCTGAGACTGGTCCCTCACACACTGATCCTCACATTCACACACACTTCAGCTGGGTCTGGATCACTGGACCCTGAGACTGGTCCCTCACACACTGATCCTCACATTCACACACACTTCAGCTGGGTCTGGATCACTAGACCCTGAGACTGGTCCCTCACACACTGAGCCTCACATTCACACACTCTTCAGCTGGGTGTGGATCCCGAGACCCTGAGACTGGTCCCTCACACACTGAGCCTCACATTCAGACACACTTCAGCTGGGTCTGGATCACTGGACCCTGAGACTGGTCCCTCACACACTGAGCCTCACATTCACACACACTTCAGCTGGGTCTGGATCACTGGTCCCTGAGACTGGTCCCTCACACACTGAGCCTCACATTCACACACACTTCAGCTGGGTCTGGATCACTAGACCCTGAGACTGGTCCCTCACACACTGATCCTCACATTCACACATACTTCAGCTGGGTCTGGATCACTGGACCCTGAGACTGGTCCCTCACGCACTGAGCCTCACATTCACACACATTTCACTGGGTCTGGATCACTAGACACTGAGACTGGTCCCTCACACACTGATCCTCACATTCACACACACTTCAGCTGATACTGGATCACTGGACCCTGAGACTGGTCCCTCACACACTGAGCCTCACATTCACACACACTTCAGCTGGGTCTGGATCACTGGACCCTCAGACTGGTCCCTTACACACTGATCCTCACATTCACACACACTTCAGCTGGGTCTGGATCACTGGACACTGAGACTGGTCCCTCACACACTGAGCCTCACCTTCACACAAACTTCAGCTGGGTCTGGATCACTAGACCCTGAGGCTGGTCCCTCGCACACTGATCCTCACATTCACACACACTTCAGCTGGGTCTGGATCACGGGACCCTGAGACTGGCCCCTCACACACTGATCCTCACATTCACACACACTTCAGCTGGGTCTGGATCGCTAGACCCTGAGACTGGTCCCTCACACACTGAT
The DNA here is from genome assembly GCF_044704955.1 of Pristiophorus japonicus. Lineage (NCBI taxonomy): Eukaryota > Metazoa > Chordata > Chondrichthyes > Pristiophoridae > Pristiophorus > Pristiophorus japonicus. Next base: position 267,693 of record NW_027251865.1, read on the forward strand.
CCTCACATTCACACACACTTCAGCTGGGTCTGGATCACTGGACCCTGACGCTGATCCCTCACACACTGAGCCTCACATTCACACACACTTCAGCTGGGTCTGGATCACTGGACCGTGAGACTGGTCCCTCACACACTGAGCCTCACATTCACACACACTTCAGCTGGGTCTGGATCACTGGACCCTGAGACTGGTCCCTCACACACTGATCCTCACATTCACACACACTTCAGCTGGGTCTGGATCACTGGACCCTGAGACTGGTCCCTCACACACTGAGCCACACATTCACACACACTTCAGCCGGGTCTGGATCACTGTACCCTGAGACTGGTCCCTCACACACTGATCCTCACATTCACACACACTTCAGCTGGGTCTGGATCACTGGACCCTGAGACTGGTCCCTCACACACTGATCCTCACATTCACACACACTTCAGCCAGGTCTGGATCACGATACCCTGAGACTGGTCCCTCACACACTGATCCTCACATTCACACACACTTCAGCTGGGTCTGGATCACTGGACCCTGAGACTGGTCCCTCACACACTGAGCCTCACATTCACACACACTTCAGCTGGGTCTGGATCACTGGACCCTGAGACTGGTCCCTCACACACTGATCCTCACATTCACACACACTTCAGCTAGGTCTGGATCACTAGACCCTGAGACTGGTCCCTCACACACTGCGCCTCACATTCACACACTCTTCAGCTGGGTCTGGATCACTGGACCCTGAGACTGGTCCCTCACACACTGTGCCTCACATTCACACACACTTCAGCCGGGTCTGGATCACTGTACCCTGAACTGGTCCCTCACACACTGATCCTCACATTCACACACACTTCAGCTAGGTCTGGATCACGATACCCTGAGACTGGTCCCTCACACACTGATCCTCACATTCACACACACTTCAGCTGGGTCTGGATTACTGGACCCTGAGACTGGTCCCTCACACACTGAGCCTCACATTCACACACACTTCAGCTGGGTCTGGATCACTGGACCCTGAGACTGGTCCCTCACACACTGAGCTTCACATTCACACACACTTCAGCTGGGTCTGGATCACTAGACCCTGAGACTGGTCCCTCACACACTGCGCCTCACATTCACACACACTTCAGCTGGGTCTGGATCACTAGACCCTGAGACTGGTCCCTCACACACTGATCCTCACATTCACACACACTTCAGCTAGGTCTGGATCACTAGACCCTAAGACTGGTCCCTCACACACTGATCCTCACATTCACACACACTTCAGCTGGGTCTGGATCACTGAACCCTGAGACTGGTCCCTCACACACTGAGCTTCACATTCACCCACACTTCAGCTGGGTCTGTATCACTAGACCCTGAGACTGGTCCCTCACACACTGAGCCTCACATTCACACACACTTCCGCTGGGTCTGGATCACTGGACCCTGAGACTGGTACCTCACACACTGTGCCTCACATTCACACACACTTCAGCTGGGTCTGGGTCACTGGACCCTGAGGCTGGTCCCTCACACACTGATCCTCACATTCACACACACTTCAGCTGGGTCTGGATCACTGGACCCTGAGACTGGTCCCTCACACACTGATCATCACCTTCACACACACTTCAGCTGGGTCTGGATCACTAGACCCTGATGCTGGTCCCTCACACACTGATCCTCACATTCACACACACTTCAGCTGGTTCTGGATCACTGGACCCTCAGACTGGTCCATCACACACTGATCCTCACATTCACACACACTACAGCTGGGTCTGGATCACTAGACCCTGAGACTGGTCCCTCACACACTGATCATCACATTCACACACACTTCAGCTGGGACTGGATCACTGGACCCTGAGACTGGTCCCTCACACACTGATCCTCACATTCACACACACTTCAGCTGGGTCTGGATCACTGGACCCTGAGACTGGTCCCTCATACACTGAGCCTCACATTCACACACACTTCAGCTGGGTCTGGATCACTAGACCCTGAGACTGGTCCCTCACACACTGATCCTCACATTCACACACACTTCAGCTGGGTCTGGATCACTGGACACTGAGACTGGTCCCTCACACACTGAGCCTCACATTCACACACACTTCAGCTGGGTCTGGATCACTGGACCCTGAGGCTGGTCCTTCACACACTGATCCTCACATTCAAAAAACACTTCAGCTGGGTCTGGATCACTGGACCCTGAGACTGGTCCCTCACACACTGAGCCTCACATTCACACACTCTTCAGCTGGATCTGGATCACGAGACACTGAGACTGGTCCCTCACACACTGAGCCTCACATTCACACATACTTCAGCTGGGTCTGGATCACTGGACCCTGAGACTGGTCCCTCACACACTTAGCCTCACATTCACACACACTTCCGCAGGGTCTGGATCACTGGACCCTGAGACTGGTCCCTCACACACTGATCCTCACATTCACACACACTTCAGATGGGTCTGGATCACTAGACCCTGAGACTGGTCCCTCACACACTGATCCTCACATTCACACACACTTCAGCTGGGTCTGGATCACTGGACCTTGAGACTGGTCCCTCACACACTGATCCTCACATTCACACACACTTCAGCTGGGTCTGGATCACTGGACACTGAGACTGGTCCCTCACACACTGAGCCTCACATTCACACACACTTCAGCTGTGTCTGGATCACTAGACGCTGAGACTGGTTCCTCACACACTGATCCTCACATTCACACACACTTCAGCTGGGTCTGGATCACTGGACCCTCAGACTGGTCCCTTACACACTGATCCTCACATTCACACACACTTCAGCTGGGTCTGGATCACTGGACACTGAGACTGGTCCCTCACACACTGAGCCTCACATTCACACAAACTTCAGTTGGGTCTGGATCACTAGACCCTGAGGCTGGTCCCTCGCACACTGATCCTCACATTCACACACACTTCAGCTGGGTCTGGATCACGGGACCCTGAGTCTGGCCCCTCACACACTGATCCTCACATTCACACACACTTCAGCTGGGTCTGGATCGCTAGATCCTGAGACTGGTCCCTCACACACTGATCCTCACATTCACACACACTTCAGCTGGGTCTGGATCACTGGACCCTGAGGCTGGTCCCTCACACACTGAGCCTCACATTCACACACACTTCAGCTGGGTCTGGATCACTGGACCCTGAGACTGGTCCCTCACACACTGAGCCTCACATTCACACACACTTCAGCTGGGTCTGGATCACTGGACCCTGAGACTGGTCCCTCACACACTGATCCTCACATTCACACACACTTCAGCTGGGTCTGGATCACTGGACCCTGAGACTGGTCCCTCACACACTGAGCCACACATTCACACACACTTCAGCCGGGTCTGGATCACTGTACCCTGAGACTGGTCCCTCACACACTGATCCTCACATTCACACACACTTCAGCTGGGTCTGGATCACTGGACCCTGAGACTGGTCCCTCACACACTGATCCTCACATTCACACACACTTCAGCTAGGTCTGGATCACGATACCCTGAGACTGGTCCCTCACACACTGATCCTCACATTCACACACACTTCAGCTGGGTCTGGATCACTGGACCCTGAGACTGGTCCCTCACACACTGAGCCTCACATTCACACACACTTCAGCTGGGTCTGGATCACTGGACCCTGAGACTGGTCCCTCACACACTGAGCTTCACATTCACACACACTTCAGCTGGGTCTGGATCACTAGACCCTGAGACTGGTCCCTCACACACTGCGCCTCACATTCACACACACTTCAGCTGGGTCTGGATCACTAGACCCTGAGACTGGTCCCTCACACACTGATCCTCACATTCACACACACTTCAGCTAGGTCTGGATCACTAGACCTTAAGACTGGTCCCTCACACACTGATCCTCACATTCACACACACTTCAGCTGGGTCTGGATCACTAGACCCTGAGACTGGTCCCTCAGACACTGAGCCTCACATTCACACACACTTCAGCTGGGTCTGGATCACTGAACCCTGAGACTGGTCCCTCACACACTGAGCTTCACATTCACACACACTTCAGCTGGGTCTGTATCACTAGACCCTGAGACTGGTCCCTCACACACTGAGCCTCCCATTCACACACACTTCCGCTGGGTCTGGATCACTGGACCCTGAGACTGGTACCTCACACACTGTGCCTCACATTCACACACACTTCAGCTGGGTCTGGGTCACTGGACCCTGAGGCTGGTCCCTCACACACTGATCCTCACATTCACACACACTTCAGCTGGGTCTGGATCACTGGACCCTGAGACTGGTCCCTCACACACTGATCATCACCTTCACACACACTTCAGCTGGGTCTGGATCACTAGACCCTGATGCTGGTCCCTCACACACTGATCCTCACATTCACACACACTTCAGCTGGTTCTGGATCACTGGACCCTCAGACTGGTCCATCACACACTGATCCTCACATTCACACACACTTCAGCTGGGTCTGGATCACTAGACCCTGAGACTGGTCCCTCACACACTGATCCTCACATTCACACACACTTCAGCTGGGTCTGGATCACTGGACCCTGAGACTGGTCCCTCATACACTGAGCCTCACATTCACACACACTTCAGCTGGGTCTGGATCACTAGACCCTGAGACTGGTCCCTCACACACTGATCCTCACATTCACACACACTTCAGCTGGGTCTGGATCACTGGACACTGAGACTGGTCCCTCACACACTGAGCCTCACATTCACACACACTTCAGCTGGGTCTGGATCACTGGACCCTGAGGCTGGTCCTTCACACACTGATCCTCACATTCAAAAAACACTTCAGCTGGGTCTGGATCACTGGACCCTGAGACTGGTCCCTCACACACTGAGCCTCACATTCACACACTCTTCAGCTGGATCTGGATCACGAGACACTGAGACTGGTCCCTCACACACTGAGCCTCACATTCACACACACTTCAGCTGGGTCTGGATCACTGGACCCTGAGACTGGTCCCTCACACACTGAGCCTCACATTCACACACACTTCAGCTGTGTCTGGATCACTAGACGCTGAGACTGGTTCCTCACACACTGATCCTCACATTCACACACACTTCAGCTGGGTCTGGATCACTAGACCCTGAGACTGGTCCCTCACACACTGAGCCTCACATTCACACACACTTCAGCTGGGACTGGATCACTGGACCCTGAGACTGGTCCCTCACACACTGAGCTTCACATTCACACACACTTCGGCTGGGTCTGGATCACTAGACCCTGAGACTGGTCCCTTACACACTGATCCTCACATTCACACACACTTCAGCTGGGTCTGGATCACTGGACACTGAGACTGGTCCCTCACACACTGAGCCTCACATTCACAGACAATTCAGCTGTGTCTGGATCACTAGACGCTGAGATTGGTTCCTCACACACTGATCCTCACATTCACACACACTTCAGCTGGGTCTGGATCACTGGACCCTGAGGCTGGTCCCTCACACACTGAGCCTCACATTCACACACACTTCAGCTGGGTCTGGATCACTGGAACCTGAGACTGGTCCCTCACACACTGATCATCACCTTCACACACACTTCAGCTGGGTCTGGATCACGAGACCCTGAGGCTGGTCCCTCACAAACTGATCCTCACATTCACACACACTTCAGCTGGGTCTGGATCACTGGACCCTCAGACTGGTCCCTCACACACTGATCCTCACATTCACACACACTTCAGCTGGGTCTGGATCACTAGACCTTGAGACTGGTCCCTCACACACTGAGCCTCACATTCACACACACTTCAGCTGGGACTGGATCACTGGACCCTGAGACTGGTCCCTCACACACTGAGCCTCACATTCACACACACTTCAGCTGGGTCTGGATCACTAGACCCTGAGACTGGTCCCTTACACACTGATCCTCACATTCACACACACTTCAGCTGGGACTGGATCACTGGACCCAGAGACTGGTCCCTCACACACTGATCCTCACATTCACACACACTTCAGCTGGATCTGGATCACTGGACCCTGAGACTGGTCCCTCACACACTGATCCTCACATTCACACACACTTCAGCTGGGTCTGGATCGCTAGACCCTGAGACTGGTCCCTCACACACTGATCCTCACATTCACACACACTTCAGCTGTGTCTGGATCACTAGACGCTGAGACTGGTTCCTCACACACTGATCCTCACATTCACACACACTTCAGCTGGGTCTGGATCACTAGACCCTGAGACTGGTCCCTCACACACTGAGCCTCACATTCACACATACTTCAGCTGGGTCTGGATCGCTAGACCCTGAGACTGGTCCCTCACACACTGATCCTCACATTCACACACACTTCAGCTGTGTCTGGATCACTAGACGCTGAGACTGGTTCCTCACACACTGATCCTCACATTCACACACTCTTCAGCTGGGTCTGGATCACTAGACACTGAGACTGGTCCCTCACACACTGATCCTCACATTCACACACACTTCAGCTGGGTCTGGATCACTGGACCCTGAGGCTGGTCCCTCACACACTGAGCCTCACATTCACACACACTTCAGCTGGGTCTGGATCACTGGACCCTGAGACTGGTCCCTCACACACTGATCATCACCTTCACACACACTTCAGCTGGGTCTGGAGCACTAGACCCTGAGGCTGGTCCCTCACACACTGATCCTCACATTCACACACACTTCAGCTGGGTCTGCATCACTGGACCCTGAGGCTGGTCTCTCACACACTGAGCCTCACATTCACACACACTTCAGCTGGGTCTGGATCACTGGACCCTGAGACTGGACCCTCACACACTGATCCTCACATTCACACAAACTTCAGCTGGGTCTGGATCACTAGACCCTGAGACTGGTCCCTCACACACTGAGCCACACATTCACACACACTTCAGCTGGGTCTGGATCACTGTAACCTGAGACTGGTCCCTCACACACTGATCCTCACATTCACACACACTTCAGCTGCGTCTGGGTCACTGGACCCTGAGACTGGTCCCTCACACACTGAGCCTCACATTCACACACTCTTCAGCTGGGTGTGGATCCCGAGACCCTGAGACTGGTCCCTCACACACTGAGCCTCACATTCAGACACACTTCAGCTGGGTCTGGATCACTGGACCCTGAGACTGGTCCCTCACACACTGAGCCTCACATTCACACACACTTCAGCTGGGTCTGGATCACTGGTCCCTGAGACTGGTCCCTCACACACTGAGCCTCACATTCACACACACTTCAGCTGGGTCTGGATCACTAGACCCTGAGACTGGTCCCTCACACACTGATCCTCACATTCACACATACTTCAGCTGGGTCTGGATCACTGGACCCTGAGACTGGTCCCTCACGCACTGAGCCTCACATTCACACACATTTCACTGGGTCTGGATCACTAGACACTGAGACTGGTCCCTCACACACTGATCCTCACATTCACACACACTTCAGCTGATACTGGATCACTGGACTCTGAGACTGGTCCCTCACACACTGAGCCTCACATTCACACACACTTCAGCTGGGTCTGGATCACTGGACCCTCAGACTGGTCCCTTACACACTGATCCTCACATTCACACACACTTCAGCTGGGTCTGGATCACTGGACACTGAGACTGGTCCCTCACACACTGAGCCTCACCTTCACACAAACTTCAGCTGGGTCTGGATCACTAGACCCTGAGGCTGGTCCCTCGCACACTGATCCTCACATTCACACACACTTCAGCTGGGTCTGGATCACGGGACCCTGAGACTGGCCCCTCACACACTGATCCTCACATTCACACACACTTCAGCTGGGTCTGGATCGCTAGACCCTGAGACTGGTCCCTCACACACTGATCCTCACATTCACACACACTTCAGCTGGGTCTGGATCACTGGACCCTGAGGCTGGTCCCTCACACACTGAGCCTCACATTCACACACACTTCAGCTGGGTCTGGATCACTGGACCCTGAGACTGGTCCCTCACACACTGAGCCTCACATTCACACACACTTCAGCTGGGTCTGGATCACTGGACCCTGAGACTGGTCCCTCACACACTGATCCTCACATTCACACACACTTCAGCTGGGTCTGGATCACTGGACCCTGAGACTGGTCCCTCACACACTGAGCCACACATTCACACACACTTCAGCCGGGTCTGGATCACTGTACCCTGAGACTGGTCCCTCACACACTGATCCTCACATTCACACACACTTCAGCTGGGTCTGGATCACTGGACCCTGAGACTGGTCCCTCACACACTGATCCTCACATTCACACACACTTCAGCTAGGTCTGGATCACGATACCCTGAGACTGGTCCCTCACACACTGAGCCTTACATTCACACACACTTCAGCTGGGTCTGGATCACTGGACCCTGAGACTGGTCCCTCACACACTGAGCCTCACATTCACACACACTTCAGCTGGGTCTGGATCACTGGACCCTGAGACTGATCCCTCACACACTGAGCTTCACATTCACACACACTTCAGCTGGGTCTGGATCACTGGACCCTGAGACTGGTCCCTCACACACTGATCCTCACATTCACACACACTTCAGCTAGGTCTGGATCACTAGACCCTGAGACTGGTCCCTCACACACTGCGCCTCACATTCACACACTCTTCAGCTGGGTCTGGATCACTGGACCCTGAGACTGGTCCCTCACACACTGTGCCTCACATTCACACACACTTCAGCCGGGTCTGGATCACTGTACCCTGAACTGGTCCCTCACACACTGATCCTCACATTCACACACACTTCAGCTGGGTCTGGGTCACTGGACCCTGAGACTGGTCCCTCACACACTGAGCCTCACATTCACACACTCTTCAGCTGGGTCTGGATCACTAGACCCTGAGACTGGTCCCTCACACACTGATCCTCACATTCACACAAACTTTAGCTGGGTCTGGATCACTAGACCGTGAGACTGGTCCCTCACACACTAAGCCTCACATTCACACACACTTCAGCTGGGTCTGGATCACTGCACCCTGAGACTGGTCCCTCACACACTGAGCCTCACATTCACACACACTTCAGCTGGGTCTGGATCACTGGACACTGAGGCTGGTCCCTCACACACTGATCCTCACATTCACACACACTTCAGCTGGGACTGGATCACTGGACCCTGAGACTGGTCCCTCACACACTGATCCTCACATTCACACAATACTTCAGCTGCGTCTGGGTCACTGGACCCTGAGACTGGTCCCTCACACACTGATCCTCACATTCACACACACTTCAGCTGGGTCTGGATCACTGGACCCTGAGACTGGTCCCTCACACACTGAGCCGCACATTCACACACACTTCAGCTGGGTCTGGATCACTGGACCCTGAGAGTTATCCCTCACACACTGAGCCTCACATTCAGACACACTTCAGCTGGGTCTGGATCACTGGACCCTGAGACTGATCCATCACACAGTGAGCCTCACATTCACACACACTTCAGCTGGGTCTAGATCACTGGACCCTGAGACTGGTCCCTCACACACTGAGCCTCACATTCACACACATTGCACTGGGTCTGGATAACTGGACCCTGAGACTGGTCCCTCACACACTGATCCTCACATTCACACACACTTCAGCTGGGTCTGGATCGCGAGACCCTGAGACTGGTCCCTCATACACTGAGCCTCACATTCACACACACTTCAGCTGGGTCTGGATCACTAGACCCTGAGACTGGTCCCTCACACACTGATCCTCACATTCACACACACTTCAGCTGGGTCTGGATCACTGGACACTGAGACTGGTCCGTCACACACTGAGCCTCACATTCACACACACTTCAGCTGGGTCTGGATCACTAGACCCTGAGGCTGGTCCCTCGCACACTGATCCTCACATTCACACACACTTCAGCTGGGTCTGGATCACTGGACCCTGAGACTGGTCCCTCACACACTGATCCTCACATTCACACACACTTCAGCTGGGTCTGGATCGCTAGACCCTGAGACTGGTCCCTCACACACTGATCCTCACATTCACACACACTTCAGCTGGGTCTGGATCACTGGACCTGAGGCTGGTCCCTCACACACTGAGCCTCACATTCACACACACTTCAGCTGGGTCTGGATCACTGGACCCTGAGACTGGTGCCTCACACACTGAGCCTCACATTAACACACACTTCAGCTGGGTCTGGATCACTGGACCCTGAGACTGGTCCCTCATACACTGAGCCACACATTCACACACACTTCAGCCGGGTCTGGATCACTGTACCCTGAGACTGGTCCCTCACACACTGAGCCTCACATTCACACACACTTCAGCTGGGTCTGGATCACTGGACCCTGAGACTGGTGCCTCACACACTGAGCCTCACATTAACACACACTTCAGCTGGGTCTGGATCACTGGACCCTGAGGCTGGTCCCTCATACACTGAGCCACACATTCACACACACTTCAGCCGGGTCTGGATCACTGTACCCTGAGACTGGTCCCTCACACACTGATCCTCACATTCACACACACTTCAGCTGGGTCTGGATCACTGGACCCTGAGACTGGTCCCTCACACACTGAGCCTCACATTCACACACTCTTCAGCTGGGTCTGGATCACTAGACCCTGAGACTGGTCCCTCACACACTGAGCCTCACATTCACACACACTTCAGCTGGGTCTGGATCACTGGACCCTGAGACTGGTAACTCACACACTGAGCCTCACATTCACACACACTTCAGCTGGGTCTGGATCACTGGACCCTGAGACTGGTCCCTCACACACTGATCCTCACATTCACACACACTTCAGCTGGGTCTGGATCACTAGAACCTGAGACTGGTCCCTCACACACTGATTCTCACATTCACACACACTTCAGCTAGGTCTGGATCACTAGACCCTGAGACTGGCCCCTCACACACTGATCCTCACATTCACACACACTTCAGCTGGGTCTGGATCACTGGACCCTGAGACAGGTCCCTCACACACTGAGCCTAACATTCACACACACTTCAGCTGGGTCTGGATCACTGGACCCTGAGACTGGTCCCTCACACACTGAGCTTCACATTCACACACACTTCAGCTGGGTCTGGATCACTAGACCCTGAGACTGGTCCCTCACACACTGAGCCTCACATTCACACACACTTCCGCTGGGTCTGGATCACTGGACCCTGAGACTGGTCCCTCACACAGTGTGCCTCACATTCACACACACTTCAGCTGGGTCTGGGTCACTGGACCCTGAGGCTGGTCCCTCACACACTGATCCTCAAATTCACACACACTTCAGCTGGGTCTGGATCACTGGACCCTGAGACTGGTCCCTCACACACTGAGCCTCACATTCACACACATTTCACTCGGTCTGGTACACTAGACACTGAGACTGGTCCCTCACACACTGATCCTCACATTCACACACACTTCAGCTGGGACTGGATCACTGGACCCTGAGACTGGTCCCTCACACACTGATCCTCACATTCACACACACTTCAGCTGGGTCTGGATCGCGAGACCATGAGACTGGTCCCTCATACACTGAGCCTCACATTCACACACACTTCAGCTGGGTCTGGATCACTAGACCCTGAGACTGGTCCCTCACACACTGATCCTCACATTCACACACACTTCAGCTGGGTCTGGATCACTGGACCCTGAGACTGGTCCCTCACACACTGATCCTCACATTCACACACACTTCAGCTGGGTCTGGATCACTGGACCCTGAGACTGGTCCCTCACACACTGATCCTCACATTCACACACACTTCAGCTGGTTCTGGATCGCTAGACCCTGAGACTGGTCCCTCACACACTGATCCTCACATTCACACACACTTCAGCTGGGTCTGGATCACTGGACCCTGAGGCTGGTCCCTCACACACTGAGCCTCACTTTCACACACACTTCAGCTGGGTCTGGATCACTGGACCCTGAGACTGGTCCCTCACACACTGAGCCTCACATTCACACACACTTCAGCTGGGTCTGGATCACTAGACCCTGAGACTGGTCCCTCACACACTGATCCTCACATTCACACACACTTCAGCTGGGTCTGGATCACTGGACCCTGAGACTGGTCCCTCACACACTGAGCCACACATTTACACAAACTTCAGCCGGGTCTGGATCACTGGACCCTGAGACTGGTCCCTCACACACTGAGCCTCACATTCACACACACTTCAGCTGGGTCTGGATCACTGGACCCTGAGACTGGTCCCTCACACACTGAGCTTCACATTCACACAACTTCAGCTGGGTCTGGATCACTACACTCTGAGACTGGTCCCTCACACACTGAGCCTCACATTCACACACACTTCCGCTGGGTCTGGATCACTGGATCCTGAGACTGGTCCCTCACACACTGATCCTCACATTCACACACACTTCAACTGGGTCTGGATCACTGGACCCTCAGACTGGTCCCTCACACACTGATCCTCACATTCACACACACTTCAGCTGGGTCTGGATCACTAGACCCTGAGACTGGTCCTTCACACACTGAGCCTCACATTCACACAACCTTTAGCTGGGTCTGGATCACTAGACCGTGAGACTGGTCCCTCACACACAGCCTCACATTCACACACACTTCAGCTGGGTCTGGATCACTGGACCTGAGGCTGGTCCCTCACACACTGAGCCTCACATTCACACACACTTCAGCTGGGTCTGGATCACTGGACCCTGAGACTGGTCCCTCACACACTGAGCCTCACATTCACACACACTTCAGCTGGGTCTGGATCACTGGACCCTGAGACTGGTCCCCTCACACACTGATCCTCACATTCACACACACTTCAGCTGGGTCTGGATCACTGGACCCTGAGACTGGTCCCACACACACTGAGCCACACATTCACACACACTTCAGCTGGGTCTGGATCACTGTACCCTGAGACTGGTCCCTCACACATTGATCCTCACATTCACACACCCTTCAGCTGGGTCTGGGTCACTGGACCCTGAGACTGGTCCCTCACACACTGAGCCTCACATTCACACACTCTTCAGCTGGGTGTGGATCACGAGACCCTGAGACTGGTCCCTCACCCACTGAGCCTCACATTCACACACACTTCAGCTGGGTCTGGATCACTGGACCCTGAGACTGGTCCCTCACACACTGAGCCTCACATTCACACACACTTCAGCTGGGTCTGGATCACTGGACCCTCAGACTGGTCCCTCACACACTGATCCTCACATTCACACACACTTCAGCTGGGTCTGGATCACTAGACCGTGAGACTGGTCCCTCACACACTGAGCCTCACATTCACACACACTTCAGCTGGGTCTGGATCACTGGACCCTGAGACTGGTCCCTCACACACTGAGCCTCACATTCACACACACTTCAGCTGGGTCTGGATCACTGGACCCTGAGACTGGTCCCTCACACACTGATCCTCACATTCACACACACTTCAGCTGGGTCTGGATCACTAGACCCTGAGACTGGTCCCTCACACACTGATCCTCACATTCACAAACACTTCAGCTAGGTTTGGATCACTAGACCGTGAGACTGGTCCCTCACACACTGTGCCTCAAATTCACACACACTTCAGCTGGGTCTGGGTCACTGGACCCTGAGGCTGGTCCCTCACACACTGATCCTCACATTCACACACACTTCAACTGGGTCTGGATCACTGGACCCTGAGACTGGTCCCTCACACACTGATCATCACATTCACACACACTTCAGCTGGGTCTGGATCACTGGACCCTGAGACTGGTCCCTCACACACTGAGCCTCACATTCACACACATTTCACTGGGTCTGGATCACTAGACACTGAGACTGGTCCCTCACACACTGATCCTCACATTTACACATACTTCAGCTGGGACTGGATCACTGGACCCTGAGACTGGTCCCTCACACACTGAGCCTCACATTCACACACACTTCAGCTGGGTCTGGATCACTAGACCCTGAGGCTGGTCCCTCGCACTCTGATCCTCACATTCACACACACTTCAGCTGGGTCTGGATCACTGGACCCTGAGACTGGTCCCTCACACACTGATCTTCACATTCACACACACTTCAGCTGGGTCTGGATCACTGGACCCTGAGACTGGTCCCTCACACACTGTGCCTCACATTCACACACACTTCAGCCGGGTCTGGATCACTGTACCCTGGACTGGTCCCTCACACACTGATCCTCACATTCACACACACTTCAACTGGGTCTGGATCACTGGACCCTGAGACTGGTCCCTCACACACTGAGCCTCACATTCACACACTCTTCAGCTGGGTCTGGATCACTAGACCCTGAGACTGGTCCCTCACACACTGATCCTCACATTCACACAAACTTTAGCTGGGTCTGGATCACTAGACCGTGAGACTGGTCCCTCACACACTTAGCCTCACATTCACACACACTTCAGCTGGGTCTGGATCACTAGACACTGAGACTGGTCCCTCACACACTGAGTCTCACATTCACACACACTTCAGCTGGGTCTGGATCACTGGACACTGAGGCTGGTCCCTCACACACTGATCCTCACATTCACACACACTTCAGCTGGGACTGGATCACTGGACCCTGAGACTGGTCCCTCACACACTGAGCCTCACATTCACACACACTTCAGCTGCGTCTGGGTCACTGGACCCTGAGACTGGTCCCTCACACACTAAGCCTCACATTCACACACTCTTCAGCTGGGTCTGGATCACGAGACACTGAGACTGGTCCCTCACACACTGAGCCTCACATTCACACACACTTCAGCTGGGTCTGGATCACTGGACCCCTAGACTGGTCCCTCACACAGTGAGCCTCACATTCACACACACTTCAGCTGGGTCTGCATCACTGGACCCTGAGTCTGGTCCCTCACACACTGAGCCTCACATTCACACACATTGCACTGGGTCTGGATAACTGGACCCTGAGACTGGTCCCTCACACACTGATCCTCACATTCACACACACTTCAGCTGGGTCTGGATCGCGAGACCCTGAGACTGGTCCCTCATACACTGAGCCTCACATTCACACACACTTCAGCTGGGTCTGGATCACTAGACCCTGAGACTGGTGCCTCACACACTGATCCTCACATTCACACACACTTCAGCTGGGTCTGGATCACTGGACACTGAGACTGGTCCCTCACACACTGAGCCTCACATTCACACACACTTCAGCTGGGTCTGGATCACTGGACCCTGAGACTGGTCCCTCACACACTGATCCTCACATTCACACACACTTCAGCTGGGTCTGGATCGCTAGACCCTGAGACTGGTCCCTCACACACTGATCCTCACATTCACACACACTTCAGCTGGGTCTGGATCACTGGACCTGAGGCTGGTCCCTCACACACTGAGCCTCACATTCACACACACTTCAGCTGGGTCTGGATCACTGGACCCTGAGACTGGTGCCTCACACACTGAGCCTCACATTAACACACACTTCAGCTGGGTCTGGATCACTGGACCCTGAGACTGGTTCCTCACACACTGATCCTCACATTCACACACACTTCAGCTGGGTCTGGATCACTGGACCCTGAGACTGGTCACTCACACACTGAGCCACACATTCACACACACTTCAGCCGGGTCTGGATCACTGTACCATGAGACTGGTCCCTCACACACTGATCCTCACATTCACACACACTTCAGCTGGGTCTGGATCACTGGACCCTGAGACAGGTCCCTCACACACTGAGCCTAACATTCACACACACTT
This sequence comes from Pristiophorus japonicus, assembly GCF_044704955.1. Taxonomy (NCBI): domain Eukaryota; kingdom Metazoa; phylum Chordata; class Chondrichthyes; family Pristiophoridae; genus Pristiophorus; species Pristiophorus japonicus. Next base: position 283,523 of record NW_027251865.1, read on the forward strand.
CAGCTGGGTCTGGATCACTGGACCCTGAGACTGGTCCCTCACACACTGAGCTTCACATTCACACACACTTCAGCTGGGTCTGGGTCACTGGACCCTGAGGCTGGTCCCTCACACACTGATCCTCACATTCACACACACTTCAGCTGGGTCTGGATCACTGGACCCTGAGACTGGTCCCTCACACACTGAGCCTCACATTCACACACATTTCACTGGGTCTGGAACACTAGACACTGAGACTGGTCCCTCACAAACTGATCCTCACATTCACACACACTTCAGCTGGGACTGGATCACTGGACCCTGAGACTGGTCCCTCACACACTGATCCTCACATTCACACACACTTCAGCTGGGTCTGGATCGCGAGACCGTGAGACTGGTCCCTCATACACTGAGCCTCACATTCACACACACTTCAGCTGGGTCTGGATCACTAGACCCTGAGACTGGTCCCTCACACACTGATCCTCACATTCACACACACTTCAGCTGGGTCTGGATCACTGGACCCTGAGACTGGTCCCTCACACACTGATCCTCACATTCACACACACTTCAGCTGGGTCTGGATCACTGGACCCTGAGACTGGTCCCTCACACACTGATCCTCACATTCACACACACTTCAGCTGGGTCTGGATCGCTAGACCCTGAGACTGGTCCCTCACACACTGATCCTCACATTCACACACACTTCAGCTGGGTCTGGATCACTGGACCCTGAGGCTGGTCCCTCACACACTGAGCCTCACTTTCACACACACTTCAGCTGGGTCTGGATCACTGGACCCTGAGACTGGTCCCTCACACACTGAGCCTCACATTCACACACACTTCAGCTGGGTCTGGATCACTAGACCCTGAGACTGGTCCCTCACACACTGATCCTCACATTCACACACACTTCAGCTGGGTCTGGATCACTGGACCCTGAGACTGGTCCCTCACACACTGAGCCACACATTCACACAAACTTCAGCCGGGTCTGGATCACTGGACCCTGAGACTGGTCCCTCACACACTGAGCCTCACATTCACACACACTTCAGCTGGGTCTGGATCACTGGACCCTGAGACTGGTCCCTCACACACTGAGCTTCACATTCACACAACTTCAGCTGGGTCTGGATCACTACACCCTGAGACTGGTCCCTCACACACTGAGCCTCACATTCACACACACTTCCGCTGGGTCTGGATCACTGGATCCTGAGACTGGTCCCTCACACACTGATCCTCACATTCACACACACTTCAACTGGGTCTGGATCACTGGACCCTCAGACTGGTCCCTCACACACTGATCCTCACATTCACACACACTTCAGCTGGGTCTGGATCACTAGACCCTGAGACTGGTCCCTCAAACACTGATCCTCACATTCACACAACCTTTAGCTGGGTCTGGATCACTAGACCGTGAGACTGGTCCCTCACACACAGCCTCACATTCACACACACGTCAGCTGGGTCTGGATCACTGGACCCTGAGGCTGGTCCCTCACACACTGAGCCTCACATTCACACACACTTCAGCTGGGTCTGGATCACTGGACCCTGAGACTGGTCCCTCACACACTGAGCCTCACATTCACACACACTTCAGCTGGGTCTGGATCACTGGACCCTGAGACTGGTCCCTCACACACTGATCCTCACATTCACAAAACCTTCAGCTGGGTCTGGGTCACTGGACCCTGAGACTGGTCCCTCACACACTGAGCCTCACATTCACACACTCTTCAGCTGGGTGTGGATCACGAGACCCTGAGACTGGTCCCTCACCCACTGAGCCTCACATTCACACACACTTCAGCTGGGTCTGGATCACTGGACCCTGAGACTGGTCCCTCACACACTGATCCTCACATTCACACACACTTCAGCTGGGTCTGGATCACTGGACCCTGAGACAGGTCCCTCACAAACTGATCCTCACATTCACACACATTTCAGCTGGGTCTGGATCACTGGACACTGAGACTGGTCCCTCACACACTGAGCCTCACATTCACACACACTTCAGCTGGGTCTGGATCACTGGACCCTGAGACTGGTCCCTCACACACTGATCCTCACATTCACACACGCTTCAGCTGAGTCTGGATCACTCGACCCTGAGACTGGTCCCTCACGCACTGATCCTCACATTCACACACACTTCAGCTGGGTCTGGATCACTAGACCCTGAGACTGGTCCCTCACACACTGATCCTCACATTCACACACACTTCAGCTGGGTCTGGATCACTGGACCCTGAGGCTGGTCCCTCACACACTGAGCCTCACATTCACACACACTTCAGCTGGGACTGGATCACTGGACCCTGAGACTGGTCCCTCACACACTGATCCTCACATTCACACACACTTCAGCTGGGTCTGGATCACTGGACCCTGAGACTGGTCGCTCACACACTGAGCCTCACATTCACACACACTTCAGCTGGGTCTGGATCACTGGAGCATGAGACTGGTCCCTCACACACTGATCCTCACATTCACACACACTTCAGCTGGGTCTGGATCACTGGACCCTGTGACTGGTCCCTCACACACTGATCATCACCTTCACACACACTTCAGCTGGGTCTGGATCACTGGACCCTGATGCTGGTCCCTCACACACTGATCCTCACATTCACACACACTTCAGCTGGGTCTGGATCACTGGACCCTGAGACTGGTCCCTCACACACTGATCCTCACATTCACACACACTTCAGCTGGGTCTGGATCACTAGACCCTGAGACTGGTCCCTCACACACTGATCCTCACTTTCACACACACTTCAGCTGGGTCTGGATCACTAGAACGTGAGACTGGTCCCTCACACACTGATCCTCACATTCACACACACTTCAGCTGGGTCTGGATCACTGGACCCTGAGACTGGTCCCTCACACACTGAGCCTCACATTCACACACACTTCAGCTGGGTCTGGATCACTGGACCCTGAGACTGGTCCCTCACACACTGAGCCTCGCATTCACACACACTTCAGCTGGGTCTGGATCACTGGACCCTGAGACTGGTCCCTCACACACTGAGCCTCGCATTCACACACACTTCCGCTGGGTCTGGATCAATGGACCCTGAAACTGGTCCCTCAAACACTGAACCTCACATTCACACACACTTCAGCTGGGTCTGGATCACTGGACCCTGAGACTGGTCCCTCACACACTGAGCCTCGCATTCACACACACTTCAGCTGGGTCTGGATCACTGGACCCTGAGACTGGTCCCTCACACACTGAGCCTCGCATTCACACACACTTCCGCTGGGTCTGGATCAATGGACCCTGAAACTGGTCCCTCACACACTGATCCTCACATTCACACACATTTCAGCTGCGTCTGGATCGCTAGACCCTGAGACTGGTCCCTCACACACTGATCCTCACATTTACACATACTTCAGCTGGGACTGGATCACTGGACCCTGAGACTGGTCCCTCACACACTGAGCCTCACATTCACACACACTTCAGCTGGGTCTGGATCACTAGACCCTGAGGCTGGTCCCTCGCACTCTGATCCTCACATTCACACACACTTCAGCTGGGTCTGGATCACTGGACCCTGAGACTGGTCCCTCACACACTGATCCTCACATTCACACACATTTCAGCTGCGTCTGGATCGCTAGACCCTGAGACTGGTCCCTCACACACTGATCCTCACATTCACACACACTTCAGCTGGGTGTGGATCACTGGACCCTGAGGCTGGTCCCTCACACACTGAGCCTCACATTCACACACACTTCAGCTGGGTCTGGATCACTGCACCCTGAGACTGGTCGCTCACACACTGAGCCTCACATTCACACACACTTCAGCTGGGTCTGGATCACTGGACCCTGAGACTGGTCCCTCACACACTGATCCTCACATTCACACACATTTCAGCTAGGTCTGGATCACTGGACCCTGAGACTGGTCCCTCACACACTGATCCTCACATTCACACACATTTCAGCTGGGTCTGGATCACTGGACACTGAGACTGGTCCCTCACACACTGAGCCTCACATTCACACACACTTCAGCTGGGTCTGGATCACTGGACCCTGAGACTGGTCCCTCACACACTGATCCTCACATTCACACACGCTTCAGCTGAGTCTGGATCACTCGACCCTGAGACTGGTCCCTCACGCACTGATCCTCACATTCACACACACTTCAGCTGGGTCTGGATCACTAGACCCTGAGACTGGTCCCTCACACACTGATCCTCACATTCACACACACTTCAGCTGGGTCTGGATCACTGGACCCTGAGGCTGGTCCCTCACACACTGAGCCTCACATTCACACACACTTCAGCTGGGACTGGATCACTGGACCCTGAGACTGGTCCCTCACACACTGATCCTCACATTCACACACACTTCAGCTGGGTCTGGATCACTGGACCCTGAGACTGGTCGCTCACACACTGAGCCTCACATTCACACACACTTCAGCTGGGTCTGGATCACTGGAGCATGAGACTGGTCCCTCACACACTGATCCTCACATTCACACACACTTCAGCTGGGTCTGGATCACTGGACCCTGTGACTGGTCCCTCACACGCTGATCATCACCTTCACACACACTTCAGCTGGGTCTGGATCACTGGAACCTGATGCTGCTCCCTCACACACTGATCCTCACATTCACACACACTTCAGCTGGGTCTGGATCACTGGACCCTGAGACTGGTCCCTCACACACTGATCCTCACATTCACACACACTTCAGCTGGGTCTGGATCACTAGACCCTGAGACTGGTCCCTCACACACTGATCCTCACATTCACACACACTTCAGCTGGGTCTGGATCACTAGACCCTGAGACTGGTCCCTCACACACTGATCCTCACTTTCACACACACTTCAGCTGGGTCTGGATCACTAGAACGTGAGACTGGTCCCTCACACACTGAGCCTCACATTCACATACACTTCAGCTGGGTCTGGATCACTAGACACTGAGACTGGTCCCTCACACACTGATCCTCACATTCACACACACTTCAGCTGGGACTGGATCACTGGACCCTGAGACTGGTCCCTCACACACTGAGCCTCACATTCACACACACTTCAGCTGGGTCTGGATCACTAGACCCTGAGGCTGGTCCCTCGCACACTGATCCTCACATTCACACACACTTCAGCTGGGTCTGGATCACTGGACCCTGAGACTGGTCCCTCACACACTGATCCTCACATTCACACACACTTCAGCTGGGTCTGGATCACTGGACCCTGAGACTGGTCCCTCACACACTGAGCCTCACATTCACACACACTTCAGCTGGGTCTGGATCACTGGACCCTGAGACTGGTCCCTCACACACTGAGCCTCGCATTCACACACACTTCAGCTGGGTCTGGATCACTGGACCCTGAGACTGGTCCCTCACACACTGAGCCTCGCATTCACACACACTTCCGCTGGGTCTGGATCAATGGACCCTGAAACTGGTCCCTCAAACACTGAACCTCACATTCACACACACTTCAGCTGGGTCTGGATCACTGGACCCTGAGACTGGTCCCTCACACACTGAGCCTCACATTCACACACACTTCAGCTGGGTCTGGATCACTGGACCCTGAGACTGGTCCCTCACACACTGAGCCTCACATTCACACACACTTTTGCTGGGCCTGGATCACTGGAACCTGAGACTGGTCCCTCACACACTGAGCCTCACATTCACACGCACTTCAGCTGGGTCTGGATCACTGGACCCTGAGACTGGTCCCTCACACTCTGAGGCTCACATTCACACACACTTCAGCTGGGTCTGGATCACTGGACCCTGAGACTGGTCCCTCACAATCTGAGCCTCACATTCACACACACTTCAGCTGGGTCTGGATCACTGGACCCTGACACTGCTCACTCACACACTGAGCCTCACATTCACACACACTTCAGCTGGGTCTGGATCACTGGACCCTGAGACTGGTCCCTCACACACTGAGCCTCACATTCACACACACTTCAGCTGGGTCTGGATCACTGGATCCTGAGACTGGTCCCTCACACACTGAGCCTCACATTCACACACACTTCAGCAGGGTCTGGATCACTGGACCCTGAGGCTGGTCCCTCACACACTGAGCCTCACATTCACACACACTTCAGCTGGGTCTGGATAACTGGACCCTGAGGCTGGTCCCTCACACACTGAGCCACACATTCACACACACTTCAGCTGGGTCTGGATCACTGGACCCTGACACTGGTCCCTCTCACACTGAGCCTCACATTCACACACACTTCAGCTGGGTCTGGATCACTGGACCCTGAGACTGGTCCCTCACACACTGATCCTCACATTCACACACACTTCAGCTGGTTCTGGATCACTAGACCATGAGGCTGTCCCTCACACACTGAGCCTCACATTCACACACACTTCAGCTGGGTCTGGATCACTAGACCATGAGGCTGTATCTCACACACTGAGCCTCACATTCACACACACTCAGCTGGGTCTGGACCACTGGACCCTGAGGCTGGTCCATCACACACTGAGCCTCGCATTCACACACACTACAGCTGGGTCTGGATCACTGGACCCTGAGACTGGACGCTCACACACTGAGCCTCACATTCACACACACTTCAGCTGGGTCTGGATCACTGGACCCTGAGACTGGTCCCTCCCACACTGAGCCTCACATTCACACACACTTCAGCTGGGTCTGGATCACTGGACCGTGAGGCTGTTCCCTCACACACTGAACCTCACATTCACACAAACTTCAGCTGGGTCTGGATCACTGGACCCTGAGGCTGGTCCCTCACACACTGAGCCTCACATTCACACACACTTCAGCTGGGTCTGGATCACTGGACCCTGAGGCTGTCCCTCATACACTGAGCCCCACATTCACACACAATTCAGCTGGGTCTGGATCACTGGACCCTGAGGCTGTCCCTCATACACTGAGACCAAACATTCACACTCACTTCTGCTGGGTCTGGATCACTGGACCCTGAGGCTGGTCCCTCACACACTGAGCCTCACTTTCACACACACTTCAGCTGGGTCTGGATCACTGGACCCTGAGACTGGTCCCTCACACACTGAGCCTCACATTCACACACACTTCAGCTGGGTCTGGATCACTGGACCCTGAGACTGGACGCTCACACACTGAGCCTCACATTCACACACACTTCAGCTGGGTCTGGATCACTGGACCCTGAGACTGGTCCCTCACACACTGAGCCTCACATTCACACACATTTCACTGGGTCTGGAACACTAGACACTGAGACTGGTCCCTCACAAACTGATCCTCACATTCACACACACTTCAGCTGGGACTGGATCACTGGACCCTGAGACTGGTCCCTCACACACTGATCCTCACATTCACACACACTTCAGGTGGGTCTGGATCGCGAGACCGTGAGACTGGTCCCTCATACACTGAGCCTCACATTCACACACACTTCAGCTGGGTCTGGATCACTAGACCCTGAGACTGGTCCCTCACACACTGATCCTCACATTCACACACACTTCAGCTGGGTCTGGATCACTGGACCCTGAGACTGGTCCCTCACACACTGATCCTCACATTCACACACACTTCAGCTGGGTCTGGATCACTGGACCCTGAGACTGGTCCCTCACACACTGATCCTCACATTCACACACACTTCAGCTGGGTCTGGATCGCTAGACCCTGAGACTGGTCCCTCACACACTGATCCTCACATTCACACACACTTCAGCTGGGTCTGGATCACTGGACCCTGAGGCTGGTCCCTCACACACTGAGCCTCACTTTCACACACACTTCAGCTGGGTCTGGATCACTGGACCCTGAGACTGGTCCCTCACACACTGAGCCTCACATTCACACACACTTCAGCTGGGTCTGGATCACTAGACCCTGAGACTGGTCCCTCACACACTGATCCTCACATTCACACACACTTCAGCTGGGTCTGGATCACTGGACCCTGAGACTGGTCCCTCACACACTGAGCCACACATTCACACAAACTTCAGCCGGGTCTGGATCACTGGACCCTGAGACTGGTCCCTCACACACTGAGCCTCACATTCACACACACTTCAGCTGGGTCTGGATCACTGGACCCTGAGACTGGTCCCTCACACACTGAGCTTCACATTCACACAACTTCAGCTGGGTCTGGATCACTACACCCTGAGACTGGTCCCTCACACACTGAGCCTCACATTCACACACACTTCCGCGGGGTCTGGATCACTGGATCCTGAGACAGGTCCCTCACACACTGATCCTCACATTCACACACACTTCAACTGGGTCTGGATCACTGGACCCTCAGACTGGTCCCTCACACACTGATCCTCACATTCACACACACTTCAGCTGGGTCTGGATCACTAGACCCTGAGACTGGTCCCTCACACACTGATCCTCACATTCACACAACCTTTAGCTGGGTCTGGATCACTAGACCGTGAGACTGGTCCCTCACACACAGCCTCACATTCACACACACTTCAGCTGGGTCTGGATCACTGGACCCTGAGGCTGGTCCCTCACACACTGAGCCTCACATTCACACACACTTCAGCTGGGTCTGGATCACTGGACCCTGAGACTGGTCCCTCACACACTGAGCCTCACATTCACACACACTTCAGCTGGGTCTGGATCACTGGACCCTGAGACTGGTCCCTCACACACTGATCCTCACATTCACACACCCTTCAGCTGGGTCTGGGTCACTGGACCCTGAGACTGGTCCCTCACACACTGAGCCTCACATTCACACACTCTTCAGCTGGGTGTGGATCACGAGACCCTGAGACTGGTCCCTCACCCACTGAGCCTCACATTCACACACACTTCAGCTGGGTCTGGATCACTGGACCCTGAGACTGGTCCCTCACACACTGAGCCTCACATTCACACACACTTCAGCTGGGTCTGGATCACTGGACCCTCAGACTGGTCCCTCACACACTGATCCTCACATTCACACACACTTCAGCTGGGTCTGGATCACTAGACCGTGAGACTGGTCCCTCACACACTGAGCCTCACATTCACACGCACTTCAGCTGGGTCTGGATCACTGGACCCTGAGACTGGTCCCTCACACACTGAGCCTCACATTCACACACACTTCAGCTAGGTTTGGATCACTAGACCGTGAGACTAGTCCCTCACACACTGTGCCTCACATTCACACACACTTCAGCTGGGTCTGGGTCACTGGACCCTGAGGCTGGTCCCTCACACACTGATCCTCACATTCACACACACTTCAACTGGGTCTGGATCACTGGACCCTGAGACTGGTCCCTCACACACTGATCATCACATTCACACACACTTCAGCTGGGTCTGGATCACTGAACCCTGAGACTGGTCCCTCACACACTGAGCCTCACATTCACACACACTTCAGCTGGGTCTGGATCACTAGACCCTGAGGCTGGTCCCTCGCACTCTGATCCTCACATTCACACACACTTCAGCTGGGTCTGGATCACTGGACCCTGAGACTGGTCCCTCACACACTGATCCTCACATTCACACACATTTCAGCTGCGTCTGGATCGCTAGACCCTGAGACTGGTCCCTCACACACTGATCCTCACATTCACACACACTTCAGCTGGGTGTGGATCACTGGACCCTGAGGCTGGTCCGTCACACACTGAGCCTCACATTCACACACACTTCAGCTGGGTCTGGATCACTGCACCCTGAGACTGGTCGCTCACACACTGAGCCTCACATTCACACACACTTCAGCAGGGTCTGGATCACTGGACCCTGAGACTGGTCCCTCACACACTGATCCTCACATTCACACACATTTCAGCTGGGTCTGGATCACTGGACCCTGAGACTGGTCCCTCACACACTGATCCTCACATTCACACACATTTCAGCTGGGTCTGGATCACTGGACACTGAGACTGGTCCCTCACACACTGAGCCTCACATTCACACACACTTCAGCTGGGTCTGGATCACTGGACCCTGAGACTGGTCCCTCACACACTGATCCTCACATTCACACACGCTTCAGCTGAGTCTGGATCACTCGACCCTGAGACTGGTCCCTCACGCACTGATCCTCACATTCACACACACTTCAGCTGGGTCTGGATCACTAGACCCTGAGACTGGTCCCTCACACACTGATCCTCACATTCACACACACTTCAGCTGGGTCTGGATCACTGGACCCTGAGGCTGGTCCCTCACACACTGAGCCTCACATTCACACACACTTCAGCTGGGTCTGGATCACTAGAACGTGAGACTGGTCCCTCACACACTGAGCCTCACATTCACACACACTTCAGCTGGGTCTGGATCACTAGACACTGAGACTGGTCCCTCACACACTGATCCTCACATTCACACACACTTCAGCTGGGACTGGATCACTGGACCCTGAGACTGGTCCCTCACACACTGATCCTCACATTCACACACACTTCAGCTGGGTCTGGATCACTGGACCCTGAGACTGGTTGCTCACACACTGAGCCTCACATTCACACACACTTCAGCTGGGCCTGGATCACTGGAGCATGAGACTGGTCCCTCACACACTGATCCTCACATTCACACACACTTCAGCTGGGTCTGGATCACTGGACCCTGTGACTGGTCCCTCACACACTGATCATCACCTTCACACACACTTCAGCTGGGTCTGGATCACTGGACCCTGATGCTGGTCCCTCACACACTGATCCTCACATTCACACACACTTCAGCTGGGTCTGGATCACTGGACCCTGAGACTGGTCCCTCACACACTGATCCTCACATTCACACACACTTCAGCTGGGTCTGGATCACTAGACCCTGAGACTGGTCCCTCACACACTGATCCTCACATTCACACACACTTCAGCTGGGTCTGGATCACTAGACCCTGAGACTGGTCCCTCACACACTGATCCTCACTTTCACACACACTTCAGCTGGGTCTGGATCACTAGAACGTGAGACTGGTCCCTCACACACTGAGCCTCACATTCACACACACTTCAGCTGGGTCTGGATCACTAGACACTGAGACTGGTCCCTCACACACTGATCCTCACATTCACACACACTTCAGCTGGGACTGGATCACTGGACCCTGAGACTGGTCCCTCACACACTGAGCCTCACATTCACACACACTTCAGCTGGGTCTGGATCACTAGACCCTGAGGCTGGTCCCTCGCACACTGATCCTCACATTCACACACACTTCAGCTGGGTCTGGATCACTGGACCCTGAGACTGGTCCCTCACACACTGATCCTCACATTCACACACACTTCAGCTGGGTCTGGATCACTGGACCCTGAGACTGGTCCCTCACACACTGAGCCTCACATTCACACACACTTCAGCTGGGTCTGGATCACTGGACCCTGAGACTGGTCCCTCACACACTGAGCCTCGCATTCACACACACTTCAGCTGGGTCTGGATCACTGGACCCTGAGACTGGTCCCTCACACACTGAGCCTCGCATTCACACACACTTCCGCTGGGTCTGGATCAATGGACCCTGAAACTGGTCCCTCAAACACTGAACCTCACATTCACACACACTTCAGCTGGGTCTGGATCACTGGACCTTGAGACTGGTCCCTCACACACTGAGCCTCACATTCACACACACTTCAGCTGGGTCTGGATCACTGGACCCTGAGACTGGTCCCTCACACACTGAGCCTCACATTCACACACACTTTTGCTGGGCCTGGATCACTGGAACCTGAGACTGGTCCCTCACACACTGAGCCTCACATTCACACGCACTTCAGCTGGGTCTGGATCACTGGACCCTGAGACTGGTCCCTCACACACTGAGCCACACATTCACACACACTTCAGCTGGGTCTGGATCACTGGACCCTGAGACTGGTCCCTCACAATCTGAGCCTCACATTCACACACACTTCAGCTGGGTCTGGATCACTGGACCCTGACACTGCTCACTCACACACTGAGCCTCACATTCACACACACTTCAGCTGGGTCTGGATCACTGGACCCTGAGACTGGTCCCTCACACACTGAGCCTCACATTCACACACACTTCAGCTGGGTCTGGATCACTGGATCCTGAGACTGGTCCCTCACACACTGAGCCTCACATTCACACACACTTCAGCAGGGTCTGGATCACTGGACCCTGAGGCTGGTCCCTCACACACTGAGCCTCACATTCACACACACTTCAGCTGGGTCTGGATAACTGGACCCTGAGGCTGGTCCCTCACACACTGAGCCACACATTCACACACACTTCAGCTGGGTCTGGATCACTGGACACTGACACTGGTCCCTCTCACACTGAGCCTCACATTCACACACACTTCAGCTGGGTCTGGATCACTGGACCCTGAGACTGGTCCCTCACACACTGATCCTCACATTCACACACACTTCAGCTGGTTCTGGATCACTAGACCATGAGGCTGTCCCTCACACACTGAGCCTCACATTCACACACACTTCAGCTGGGTCTGGATCACTAGACCATGAGGCTGTATCTCACACACTGAGCCTCACATTCACACACACTTCAGCTGGGTCTGGACCACTGGACCCTGAGTCTGGTCCATCACACACTGAGCCTCGCATTCACACACACTACAGCTGGGTCTGGATCACTGGACCCTGAGACTGGACGCTCACACACTGAGCCTCACATTCACACACACTTCAGCTGGGTCTGGATCACTGGACCCTGAGACTGGTCCCTCCCACACTGAGCCTCACATTCACACACACTTCAGCTGGGTCTGGATCACTGGACCCTGAGGCTGTTCCCTCACACACTGAACCTCACATTCACACAAACTTCAGCTGGGTCTGGATCACTGGACCCTGAGGCTGGTCCCTCACACACTGAGCCTCACATTCACACACACTTCAGCTGGGTCTGGATCACTGGACCCTGAGGCTGTCCCTCATACACTGAGCCCCACATTCACACACAATTCAGCTGGGTCTGGATCACTGGACCCTGAGGCTGTCCCTCATACACTGAGACCAAACATTCACACTCACTTCTGCTGGGTCTGGATCACTGGACCCTGAGGCTGGTCCCTCACACACTGAACCCTCACATTCACATTCACTTCAGCTGGGTCTGCATCACTGGACACTGATACTGGTCCCTCACACATTGAGCCTCACATTCACACAATCTTCAGCTGGGTCTGGATCACTGGACCCTGAGACTGGTCCCTCACACACTGAGCCTCACATTCACACATACTTCAGCTGGGTCTGGATCACTGGACCCTGAGACTGGTCCCTCACAACACTGAGCCTCACATTCACACACACTTCAGCTGAGTCTGGATCACTGGACCCTGAGACTGGACCCTCACACTCTGAGACTCACATTCAAACACACTTCAGCTGGGTCTGGATCACTGGACCCTGAGACTGGTCCCTCACACACTGAGCCTCACATTCACACACACTTCAGCTGGGTCTGGATCACTGGACCCTCAGACTGGTCCCTCACACACTGAGCCTCACATTCACAGACACTTCAGCTGGGTCTGGATCACTGGACCCTGAGACTGGTCCCTCACACACTGGGCCTCGCATTCACACACACTTCAGCTGGGTCTGGATCACTGGACCCTGAGACTGGCCCCTCACACACTGAGCCTCACATACACACACACTTCAGCTGGGTCTGGATCACTGGACCCTGAGGCTGGTCCCTCACACACTGAGCCTCACATTCACACACACTTCAGCTGGGTCTGGATCACTGGACCCTGAGACTGCGCTCTCACACACTGAACCTCACATTCACACACACTTCAGCTGGGTCTGGATCACTGGACCCTGAGACTGGTCGCTCACACACTGAGCCTCACATTCACACACACTTCAGCTGGGTCTGGATCACTGGACCCTGAGACTGGTCGCTCACACACTGAACCTCACATTCACACACACTTCAGCTGGTTCTGGATCACTGGACCCTTAGACTGGTCCCTCACACACTGAGCCTTACATTCACACAAACTTCAGCTGGGTCTGGATCACTGGACCCTGAGACTGGTCCCTCACACACTGAACCTCACATTCACACACACTTCAGCTGGATCTGTATCACTGGACCCTGAGACTGGTCCCTCACACACTGAGCCTCACATTCACACACACTTCATCTGGGTCTGGATCACTGGACCCTGAAACTGGTCCCTCACACACTGAGCCTCACATTCACACACACTTCAGCTGGGTCTGGATCACTGGACCCTGAGACTGGTCCCTCACACACTGAGCCTCGCATTCACACACACTTCAGCTGGGTCTGGATCACTGGACCCTGAGACTGGTCCCTCACACACTGAGCCTCGCATTCACACACACTTCCGCTGGGTCTGGATCAATGGACCCTGAAACAGGTCCCTCAAACACTGAACCTCACATTCACACACACTTCAGCTGGGTCTGGATCACTGGACCCTGAGACTGGTCCCTCACACACTGAGCCTCACATTCACACACACTTCAGCTGGGTCTGGATCACTGGACCCTGAGACTGGTCCCTCACACACTGAGCCTCACATTCACACACACTTTTGCTGGGCCTGGATCACTGGAACCTGAGACTGGTCCCTCACACACTGAGCCTCACATTCACACGCACTTCAGCTGGGTCTGGATCACTGGACCCTGAGACTGGTCCCTCACACACTGAGCCTCACATTCACACACACTTCAGCTGGGTCTGGATCACTGGACCCTGAGACTGGTCCCTCACAATCTGAGCTTCACATTCACACACACTTCAGCTGGGTCTGGATCACTGGACCCTGACACTGCTCACTCACACACTGAGCCTCACATTCACACACACTTCAGCTGGGTCTGGATCACTGGACCCTGAGACTGGTCCCTCACACACTGAGCCTCACATTCACACACACTTCAGCTGGGTCTGGATCACTGGATCCTGAGACTGGTCCCTCACACACTGAGCCTCACATTCACACACACTTCAGCAGGGTCTGGATCACTGGACCCTGAGGCTGGTCCCTCACACACTGAGCCTCACATTCACACACACTTCAGCTGGGTCTGGATAACTGGACCCTGAGGCTGGTCCCTCACACACTGAGCCACACATTCACACACACTTCAGCTGGGTCTGGATCACTGGACCCTGACACTGGTCCCTCTCACACTGAGCCTCACATTCACACACACTTCAGCTGGGTCTGGATCACTGGACCCTGAGACTGGTCCCTCACACACTGATCCTCACATTCACACACACTTCAGCTGGTTCTGGATCACTAGACCATGAGGCTGTCCCTCACACACTGAGCCTCACATTCACACACACTTCAGCTGGGTCTGGATCACTGGACCATGAGGCTGTATCTCACACACTGAGCCTCACATTCACACACACTTCAGCTGGGTCTGGACCACTGGACCCTGAGGCTGGTCCATCACACACTGAGCCTCACATTCACACACACTTCAGCTGGGTCTGGATCACTGGACCCTGAGGCTGTTCCCTCACACACTGAACCTCACATTCACACAAACTTCAGCTGGGTCTGGATCACTGGACCCTGAGGCTGGTCCCTCACACACTGAGCCTCACATTCACACACACTTCAGCTGGGTCTGGATCACTGGACCCTGAGGCTGTCCCTCATACACTGAGCCCCACATTCACACACAATTCAGCTGGGTCTGGATCACTGGACCCTGAGGCTGTCCCTCATACACTGAGACCAAACATTCACACTCACTTCTGCTGGGTCTGGATCACTGGACCCTGTGGCTGGTCCCTCACACTCTGAGACTCACATTCAATCACACTTCAGCTGGGTCTGGATCACTGGACCCTGAGACTGGTCCCTCACACACTGAGCCTCACATTCACACACACTTCAGCTGGGTCTGGATCACTGGACCCTGAGACTGGTCCCTCACATACTGAGCCTCACATTCACAGACACTTCAGCTGGGTCTGGATCACTGGACCCTGAGACTGGTCCCTCACACACTGGGCCTCGCATTCACACACACTTCAGCTGGGTCTGGATCACTGGACCCTGAGACTGGTCCCTCACACACTGAGCCTCACATACACACACACTTCAGCTGGGTCTGGATCACTGGACCCTGAGGCTGGCCCCTCACACACTGAGCCTCACATTCACACACACTTCAGCTGGGTCTGGATCACTGGACCCTGAGACTGCGCTCTCACACACTGAGCCTCACATTCACACACACTTCAGCTGGGTCTGGATCACTGGACCCTGAGACTGGTCCCTCACACACTGAGCCTCACATTAACACACACTTCAGCTGGGTCTGGATCACTGGACCCTGAGACTGGTCGCTCACACACTGAGCCTCACATTCACACACACTTCAGCTGGGTCTGGATCACTGGACCCTGAGACTGGTCCCTCACACACTGAACCTCACATTCACACACACTTCAGCTGGATCTGTATCACTGGACCCTGAGACTGGTCCCTCACACACTGAGCCTCACATTCACACACACTTCATCTGGGTCTGGATCACTGGACCCTGAAACTGGTCCCTCACACACTGAGCCTCACATTCACACACACTTCAGCTGGGTCTGGATCACTGGACCCTGAGGCTGGTCCCTCACACACTGATCCTCATATTCACATTCACTTCAGCTGGGTCTGGTTCACTGGACCCTGAGACTGGTCCCTCACACACTGAGCCTCACATTCACACACACTTCAGCTGGGTCTGGATCACTGGACCCTGAGACTGGTCGCTCACACACTGAGTCTCACATTCACACACACTTCAGCTGGTTCTGGATCACTGGACCCTTAGACTGGTCCCTCACACACTGAGCCTTACATTCACACAAACTTCAGCTGGGTCTGGATCACTGGACCCTGAGACTGGTCCCTCACACACTGAACCTCACATTCACACACACTTCAGCTGGATCTGTATCACTGGACCCTGAGACTGGTCCCTCACACACTGAGCCTCACATTCACACACACTTCAGCTGGGTCTGGATCACTGGACCCTGAGACTGGTCCCTCACACACTGAGCCTCACATTCGCACATACTGCAGCTGGGTCTGGATCACTGGACCCTGAGACTGGTCCGTCACACACTGAGCCTCACATTCACACACACTTCAGCTGGGTCTGGATCACTGGACCCTGAGACTGGTCCCTCACACAATGAGCCTCACATTCACACACACTTCAGCTGGGTCTGGATCACTGGACCCTGAGGCTGGTCCCTCACACACTGATCCTCACATTCACATACAATTCAGCTGGGTCTGTATCACTGGAGCCTGAGGCTGGTCCCTCACACACTGAGACTCACATTCACACACACTTCAGCTGGGTCTGGATCACTGGACCCTGAGGCTGGTCCCTCACACACTGAGCCTCACATTCGCACACACTTCACCTGGGTCTGGATCACAGAACCCTGAGGCTGGTCCCTCACACACTGAGCCTCACATTCACACATACTTCAGCTGGGTCTGGATCACTGAACCCTGAGACTGGTCCCTCAAACACTGAGCCTCACATTCACACACACTTCAGCTGGGTGTGGATCACTGGACCCTGAGACTGGTCCCTCACACACTGAGCCTCACATTCACACACACTTCAGCTGGGTCTGGATCACTGGACCCTGAGACTGGTCCCTCACACACTGAGCCTCACATTCACACACACTTCAGCTGGGTCTGGTTCACTGGACCATGAGACTGGTCCCTCACACATTGAGCCTCACATTCACACACACTTCAGCTGGGTCTGGATCACTAGACACTGAGACTGGTCCCTCACACACTGATCCTCACATTCACACACACTTCAGCTGGGTCTGGATCACTGGACCCTGAGACTGGTCCCTCACACACTGATCCTCACATTCACACACACTTCAGCTGGGTCTGGATCACTGGACCCTGAGGCTGGTCCCTCACACACTGAGCCTCACATACACACACACTTCAGCTGGGTCTGGATCACTGGACCCTGAGGCTGGTCCCTCACACACTGAGCCTCACATTCACGCTCAATTCAGCTGGTTCTGGATCACTGGACCCTGAGACTGCTCCCTTAAACACTGAGCCTCACATTCACACACACTTCAGCTGGGTCCGGATCACTGGACCCTGAGACTGGTCCCTCACACACTGAGCCTCACATTCACACACACTTCAGCTGGGTCTGGATCACTGGACCCTGAGACTGGTCGCTCACACACTGAGCCTCACATTCACACACACTTCAGCTGGGTCTGGATCACTGGACACTGAGACTGGTCCCTCACACACTGAGCCTCACATTCACACACACTTCAGCTGGGTCTGGATCACTGGACCCTGAGACTGGTCCCTCACACACTGATCCTCACATTCACACAAACTTCAGCTGGGTCTGGATCACTGGACCCTGAGACTGGTCCCTCACACACTGAGCCTCACATTCACACACACTTCAGCTGGGTCTGGATCACTAGACCCTGAGACTGGTCCCTCACACACTGAGCCTCGCATTCACACACACTTCAGCTGGGTCTGGATCACTGGACCTTGAGACTGGTCCCTCACACACTGAGCCTCGCATTCACACACACTTCCGCTGGGTCTGTATCAATGGACCCTGAAACTGGTCCCTCACACACTGAACCTCACATTCACACACACTTCAGCTGGGTCTGGATCACTGGACCCTGAGACTGGTCCCTCACACACTGAGCCTCACATTCACACACACTTCAGCTGGGTCTGGATCACTGGACCCTGAGACTGGTCCCTCACACACTGAGCCTCACATTCACACACACTTTTGCTGGGTCTGGATCACTGGACCCTGAGACTGGTCCCTCACACACTGAGCCTCACATTCACACGCACTTCAGCTGGGTCTGGATCACTGGACCCTGAGACTGGTCCCTCACACACTGATCCTCACATTCACACACACTTCAGCTGGGTCTGGATCACTGGACCCTGAGACTGGTCCCTCACACACTGAGCCTCACATTCACACACACTTCAGCTGGGTCTGGATCACTGGACACTGAGACGGGTCCCTCACACACTGAGCCTCGCATTCACACACACTTCCGCTGGGTCTGGATCAATGGACCCTGAAACTGGTCCCTCACACACTGAACCTCACATTCACACACACTTCAGCTGGGTCTGGATCACTGGAACCTGAGACTGGTCCCTCACACACTGAGCCTCACATTCACACACACTTCAGCTGGGTCTGGATCACTGGACCCTGAGACTGGTCCCTCACACACTGAGCCTCACATTCACACACACTTTTGCTGGGTCTGGATCACTGGACCCTGAGACTGGTCCCTCACACACTGAGCCTCACATTCACACGCACTTCAGCTGGGTCTGGATCACTGGACCCTGAGACTGGTCCCTCACACACTGAGCCTCACATTCACACACACTTCAGCTGGGTCTGGATCACTGGACCCTGAGACTGGTCCCTCACAATCTGAGCCTCACATTCACACACACTTCAGCTGGGTCTGGATCACTGGACCCTGACACTGCTCACTCACACACTGAGCCTCACATTCACACACACTTCAGCTGGGTCTGGATCACTGGACCCTGAGACTGGTCCCTCACACACTGAGCCTCACATTCACACACACTTCAGCTGGGTCTGGATCACTGGATCCTGAGACTGGTCCCTCACACACTGAGCCTCACATTCACACACACTTCAGCTGGGTCTGGATCACTGGACCCTGAGACTGGTCCCTCACACACTGAGCCTCACATTCACACACACTTCAGCTGGGTCTGGATCACTGGACCCTGAGACTGGTCCCTCACACACTGAGCCTCACATTCACACACACTTTTGCTGGGCCTGGATCACTGGAACCTGAGACTGGTCGCTCACACACTGAGCCTCACATTCACACGCACTTCAGCTGGGTCTGGATCACTGGACCCTGAGACTGGTCCCTCACACACTGAGCCTCACATTCACACACACTTCAGCTGGGTCTGGATCACTGGACCCTGAGACTGGTCCCTCACAATCTGAGCCTCACATTCACACACACTTCAGCTGGGTCTGGATCACTGGACCCTGACACTGCTCACTCACACACTGAGCCTCACATTCACACACACTTCAGCTGGGTCTGGATCACTGTACCCTGAGACTGGTCCCTCACACACTGAGCCTCACATTCACACACACTTCAGCTGGGTCTGGATCACTGGATCCTGAGACTGGTCCCTCACACACTGAGCCTCACATTCACACACACTTCAGCAGGTTCTGGATCACTGGACCCTGAGGCTGGTCCCTCACACACTGAGCCTCACATTCACACACACTTCAGCTGGGTCTGGATAACTGGACCCTGAGGCTGACCCTCACACACTGAGCCACACATTCACACACACTTCAGCTGGGTCTGGATCACTGGACCCTGACACTGGTCCCTCTCACACTGAGCCTCACATTCACACACACTTCAGCTGGGTCTGGATCACTGGACCCTGAGACTGGTCCCTCACACACTGATCCTCACATTCACACGCACTTCAGCTGGTTCTGGATCACTAGACCATGAGGCTGTCCCTCACACACTGAGCCTCACATTCACACACACTTCAGCTGGGTCTGGATCACTAGACCATGAGGCTGTATCTCACACACTGAGCCTCACATTCACACACACTTCAGCTGGGTCTGGACCACTGGACCCTGAGGCTGGTCCATCACACACTGAGCCTCGCATTCACACACACTACAGCTGGGTCTGGATCACTGGACCCTGAGACTGGACGCTCACACACTGAGCCTCACATTCACACACACTTCAGCTGGGTCTGGATCACTGGACCCTGAGACTGGTCCCTCCCACACTGAGCCTCACATTCACACACACTTCTGCTGGGTCTGGATCACTGGACCCTGAGGCTGGTCCCTCACACACTGAGCCTCACATTCACACACACTTCAGCTGGGTCTGGATCACTGGACCCTGAGGCTGTCCCTCATACACTGAGCCCCACATTCACACACAATTCAGCTGGGTCTGGATCACTGGACCCTGAGGCTGTCCCTCATACACTGAGACCAAACATTCACACTCACCTCTGCTGGGTCTGGATCACTGGACCCTGAGGCTGGTCCCTCACACACTGAACCCTCACATTCACATTCACTTCAGCTGGGTCTGCATCACTGGACACTGATACTGGTCCCTCACACATTGAGCCTCACATTCACACAATCTTCAGCTGGGTCTGGATCACTGGACCCTGAGACTGGTCCCTCACACACTGAGCCTCACATTCACACATACTTCAGCTGGGTCTGGATCACTGGACCCTGAGACTGGTCCCTCACAACACTGAGCCTCACATTCACACACACTTCAGCTGAGTCTGGATCACTGGACCCTGAGACTGGACCCTCACACTCTGAGACTCACATTCAAACACACTTCAGCTGGGTCTGGATCACTGGACCCTGAGACTGGTCGCTCACACACTGAGCCTCACATTCACACACACTTCAGCTGGGTCTGGATCACTGGACCCTGAGACTGGTCCCTCACACACTGAGCCTCACATTCACAGACACTTCAGCTGGGTCTGGATCACTGGACCCTGAGACTGGTCCCTCACACACTGGGCCTCGCATTCACACACACTTCAGCTGGGTCTGGATCACTGGACCCTGAGACTGGTCCCTCACACACTGAGCCTCACATACACACACACTTCAGCTGGGTCTGGATCACTGGACCCTGAGGCTGGTCCCTCACACACTGAGCCTCACATTCACACACACTTCAGCTGGGTCTGGATCACTGGACCCTGAGACTGCGCTCTCACACACTGAGCCTCACATTCACACACACTTCAGCTGGGTCTGGATCACTGGACCCTGAGACTGGTCCCTCACACACTGAGCCTCACATTCACACACACTTCAGCTGGGTCTGGATCACTGGACCCTGAGACTGGTCGCTCACACACTGAGCCTCACATTCACACACACTTCAGCTGGGTCTGGATCACTGGATCCTGAGACTGGTCCCTCACACACTGAACCTCACATTCACACACACTTCAGCTGGTTCTGGATCACTGGACCCTTAGACTGGTCCCTCACACACTGAGCCTTACATTCACACAAACTTCAGCTGGGTCTGGATCACTGGACCCTTAGACTGGTCCCTCACACACTGAGCCTTACATTCACACAAACTTCAGCTGGGTCTGGATCACTGGACCCTGAGACTGGTCCCTCACACACTGAGCCTCACATTCACACACACTTCAGCTGGGTCTGGATCACTGGACCCTGAGACTGGTCCCTCACACACTGAGCCTCACATTCGCACATACTGCAGCTGGGTCTGGATCACTGGACCCTGAGACTGGTCCCTCACACACTGAGCCTCACATTCACACACACTTCAGCTGGGTCTGGATCACTGGACCCTGAGACTGGTCCCTCACACAATGAGCCTCACATTCACACACACTTCAGCTGGGTCTGGATCACTGGACCCTGAGGCTGGTCCCTCACACACTGATCCTCACATTCACATACAATTCAGCTGGGTCTGTATCACTGGAGCCTGAGGCTGGTCCCTCACACACTGAGACTCACATTCACACACACTTCAGCTGGGTCTGGATCACTGGACCCCGAGGCTGGTCCCTCACACACTGAGCCTCACATTCGCACACACTTCAGCTGGGTCTGGATCACAGAACCCTGAGGCTGGTCCCTCACACACTGAGCCTCACATTCACACACACTTCAGCTGGGTCTGGATCACTGGACCCTGAGACTGGTCCCTCACACACTGAGCCTCACATTCACACACACCTCAGCTGGGTCTGGATCACTGGACCCTAGGACTGGTCCCTCACACACTGAGCCTCACATTCACAGACACTTCATCTTGGTCTGGATCACTGGACCCTGAGACTGGTCCCTCACACACTGAGCCTCACATTCACACACACTTCAGCTGGGTCTGGATCACTGGACCCTGAGGCTGGTCCCTCACACACTGAACCCTCACATTCACATTCACTTCAGCTGGGTCTGGATCACTGGACTCTGAGACTGGTCCCTCACACACTGAGCCTCACATTCACACACTCTTCAGCTGGGTCTGGATCACTGGACCCTGAGACTGGTCCCTCACACACTGAGCCTCACATTCACACACACTTCAGCTGGGTCTGGATCACTGGACCCTGAGACTGGTCCCTCACACACTGAGCCTCACATTCACACACACTTCACCTGGGTCTGGATCACTGGACCCTGAGACTGGTCCCTCACACACTGAGCCTCACATTCACACATACTTCAGCTGGGTCTGGATCACTGGACCCTGAGACTGGTCCCTCACACACTGGGCCTCGCATTCACACACACTTCAGCTGGGTCTGGATCACTGGACCCTGAGACTGGTCCCTCACACACTGAGCCTCACATACACACACACTTCAGCTGGGTCTGGATCACTGGACCCTGAGGCTGGTCCCTCACACACTGAGCCTCACATTCACACACACTTCAGCTGGGTCTGGATCACTGGACCCTGAGACTGCGCTCTCACACACTGAGCCTCACATTCACACACACTTCAGCTGGGTCTGGATCACTGGACCCTGAGACTGGTCCCTCACACACTGAGCCTCACATTCACACACACTTCAGCTGGGTCTGGATCACTGGACCCTGAGACTGGTCGCTCACACACTGAGCCTCACATTCACACACACTTCAGCTGGGTCTGGATCACTGGATCCTGAGACTGGTCCCTCACACACTGAACCTCACATTCACACACACTTCAGCTGGTTCTGGATCACTGGACCCTTAGACTGGTCCCTCACACACTGAGCCTTACATTCACACAAACTTCAGCTGGGTCTGGATCACTGGACCCTTAGACTGGTCCCTCACACACTGAGCCTTACATTCACACAAACTTCAGCTGGGTCTGGATCACTGGACCCTGAGACTGGTCCCTCACACACTGAACCTCACATTCACACACACTTCAGCTGGATCTGTATCACTGGACCCTGAGACTGGTCCCTCACACACTGAGCCTCACATTCACACACACTTCAGCTGGGTCTGGATCACTGGACCCTGAGACTGGTCCCTCACACACTGAGCCTCACATTCGCACATACTGCAGCTGGGTCTGGATCACTGGACCCTGAGACTGGTCCCTCACACACTGAGCCTCACATTCACACACACTTCAGCTGGGTCTGGATCACTGGACCCTGAGACTGGTCCCTCACACAATGAGCCTCACATTCACACACACTTCAGCTGGGTCTGGATCACTGGACCCTGAGGCTGGTCCCTCACACACTGATCCTCACATTCACATACAATTCAGCTGGGTCTGTATCACTGGAGCCTGAGGCTGGTCCCTCACACACTGAGACTCACATTCACACACACTTCAGCTGGGTCTGGATCACTGGACCCCGAGGCTGGTCCCTCACACACTGAGCCTCACATTCGCACACACTTCAGCTGGGTCTGGATCACAGAACCCTGAGGCTGGTCCCTCACACACTGAGCCTCACATTCACACACACTTCAGCTGGGTCTGGATCACTGGACCCTGAGACTGGTCCCTCACACACTGAGCCTCACATTCACACACACCTCAGCTGGGTCTGGATCACTGGACCCTAGGACTGGTCCCTCACACACTGAGCCTCACATTCACAGACACTTCATCTTGGTCTGGATCACTGGACCCTGAGACTGGTCCCTCACACACTGAGCCTCACATTCACACACACTTCAGCTGGGTCTGGATCACTGGACCCTGAGGCTGGTCCCTCACACACTGAACCCTCACATTCACATTCACTTCAGCTGGGTCTGGATCACTGGACTCTGAGACTGGTCCCTCACACACTGAGCCTCACATTCACACACTCTTCAGCTGGGTCTGGATCACTGGACCCTGAGACTGGTCCCTCACACACTGAGCCTCACATTCACACACACTTCAGCTGGGTCTGGATCACTGGACCCTGAGACTGGTCCCTCACACACTGAGCCTCACATTCACACACACTTCACCTGGGTCTGGATCACTGGACCCTGAGACTGGTCCCTCACACACTGAGCCTCACATTCACACATACTTCAGCTGGGTCTGGATCACTGAACCCTGAGACTGGTCCCTCACACACTGAGCCTCACATTCACACACACTTCAGCTGGGTGTGGATCACTGGACCCTGAGACTGGTCCCTCACACACTGAGCCTCACATTCACACACACTTCAGCTGGGTCTGGATCACTGGACCCTGAGACTGGTCCCTCACACACTGAGCCTCACATTCACACACACTTCAGCTGGGTCTGGTTCACTGGACCATGAGACTGGTCCCTCACACATTGAGCCTCACATTCACACACACTTCAGCTGGGTCTGGATCACTAGACACTGAGACTGGTCCCTCACACACTGATCCTCACATTCACACACACTTCAGCTGGGTCTGGATCACTGGACCCTGAGACTGGTCCCTCACACACTGATCCTCACATTCACACACACTTCAGCTGGGTCTGGATCACTGGACCCTGAGGCTGGTCCCTCACACACTGAGCCTCACATACACACACACTTCAGCTGGGTCTGGATCACTGGACCCTGAGGCTGGTCCCTCACACACTGAGCCTCACATTCACGCACAATTCAGCTGGTTCTGGATCACTGGACCCTGAGACTGCTCCCTTAAACACTGAGCCTCACATTCACACACACTTCAGCTGGGTCCGGATCACTGGACCCTGAGACTGGTCCCTCACACACTGAGCCTCACATTCACACACACTTCAGCTGGGTCTGGATCACTGGACCCTGAGACTGGTCGCTCACACACTGAGCCTCACATTCACACACACTTCAGCTGGGTCTGGATCACTGGACACTGAGACTGGTCCCTCACACACTGAGCCTCACATTCACACACACTTCAGCTGGGTCTGGATCACTGGACCCTGAGACTGGTCCCTCACACACTGATCCTCACATTCACACACACTTCAGCTGGGTCTGGATCACTGGACCCTGAGACTGGTCCCTCACACACTGAGCCTCACATTCACACACACTTCAGCTGGGTCTGGATCACTAGACCCTGAGACTGGTCCCTCACACACTGAGCCTCGCATTCACACACACTTCAGCTGGGTCTGGATCACTGGACCTTGAGACTGGTCCCTCACACACTGAGCCTCGCATTCACACACACTTCCGCTGGGTCTGGATCAATGGACCCTGAAACTGGTCCCTCACACACTGAACCTCACATTCACACATACTTCAGCTGGGTCTGGATCACTGGACCCTGAGACTGGTCCCTCACACACTGAGCCTCACATTCACACACACTTCAGCTGGGTCTGGATCACTGGACCCTGAGACTGGTCCCTCACACACTGAGCCTCACATTCACACACACTTTTGCTGGGTCTGGATCACTGGACCCTGAGACTGGTCCCTCACACACTGAGCCTCACATTCACACGCACTTCAGCTGGGTCTGGATCACTGGACCCTGAGACTGGTCCCTCACACACTGATCCTCACATTCACACACACTTCAGCTGGGTCTGGATCACTGGACCCTGAGACTGGTCCCTCACACACTGAGCCTCACATTCACAAACACTTCAGCTGGGTCTGGATCACTGGACCCTGAGACGGGTCCCTCACACACTGAGCCTCGCATTCACACACACTTCCGCTGGGTCTGGATCAATGGACCCTGAAACTGGTCCCTCACACACTGAACCTCACATTCACACACACTTCAGCTGGGTCTGGATCACTGGACCCTGAGACTGGTCCCTCACACACTGAGCCTCACATTCACACACACTTCAGCTGGGTCTGGATCACTGGACCCTGAGACTGGTCCCTCACACACTGAGCCTCACATTCACACACACTTTTGCTGGGTCTGGATCACTGGACCCTGAGACTGGTCCCTCACACACTGAGCCGCACATTCACACGCACTTCAGCTGGGTCTGGATCACTGGACCCTGAGACTGGTCCCTCACACACTGAGCCTCACATTCACACACACTTCAGCTGGGTCTGGATCACTGGACCCTGAGACTGGTCCCTCACAATCTGAGCCTCACATTCACACACACTTCAGCTGGGTCTGGATCACTGGACCCTGACACTGCTCACTCACACACTGAGCCTCACATTCACACACACTTCAGCTGGGTCTGGATCACTGGACCCTGAGACTGGTCCCTCACACACTGAGCCTCACATTCACACACACTTCAGCTGGGTCTGGATCACTGGATCCTGAGACTGGTCCCTCACACACTGAGCCTCACATTCACACACACTTCAGCAGGGTCTGGACCACTGGACCCTGAGGCTGGTCCATCACACACTGAGCCTCGCATTCACACACACTACAGCTGGGTCTGGATCACTGGACCCTGAGGCTGGTCCCTCACACACTGAGCCACACATTCACACACACTTCAGCTGGGTCTGGATCACTGGACCCTGACACTGGTCCCTCACACACTGAGCCTCACATTCACACACACTTCAGCTGGGTCTGGATAACTAGACCATGAGGCTGTATCTCACACACTGAGCCTCACATTCACACACACTTCAGCTGGGTCTGGACCACTAGACCCTGAGGCTGGTCCATCACACACTGATCCTCGCATTCACACACACTACAGCTGGGTCTGGATCACGGGACCCTGAGACTGGACGCTCACACACTGAGCCTCACATTCACACACACTTCAGCTGGGTCTGGATCACTGGACCCTGAGACTGGTCCCACACACACTGAGCCTCACATTCACACACACTTCAGCTGGGTCTGGATCACTGGACCCTGAGACTGTTCCCTCACACAGTGAACCTCACATTCACACAAACTTCAGCTGGGTCTGGATCACTGGACCCTGAGGCTGGTCCCTCACACACTGAGCCTCACATTCACACACACTTCAGCTGGGTCTGGATCACTGGACCCTGAGGCTGTCCCTCATACACAGAGCCCCACATTCACACACACTTGAGCTGGGCCTGGATCACTGGACCCTGAGGCTGTCCCTCATACACTGAGACCAAACATTCACACTCACTTCAGCTGGTTCTGGATCACTGGACCCTGAGGCTGGTCCCTCACACACTGAACCCTCACATTCACATTCACTTCAGCTGGGTCTGCATCACTGGACACTGAGACTGGTCCCTCACACATTGAGCCTCACATTCACACACTCTTCAGCTGGGTCTGGATCACTGGACCCTGAGACTGGTCCCTCACACACTGATCCTCACATTCACACATACTTCAGCTGGGTCTGGATCACTGGACCCTGAGACTGGTCCCTCACAACACTGAGCCTCACATTCACACACACTTCAGCTGAGTCTGGATCACTGGACCCTGAGACTGGTCCCTCACACTCTGAGACTCACATTCAAACACACTTCAGCTGGGTCTGGATCACTGGACCCTGAGACTGGTCCCTCACACACTGAGCCTCACATTCACACACACTTCAGCTGGGTCTGGATCACTGGACCCTGAGACTGGTCCCTCACACACTGAGCCTCGCATTCACACACACTTCCGCTAGGTCTGGATCAATGGACCCTGAAACTGGTCCCTCACACACTGAACCTCACATTCACACACACTTCAGCTGGGTATGGATCACTGGACCCTGAGACTGGTCCCTCACACACTGAGCCTCACATTCACACACACTTCAGCTGGGTCTGGATCACTGGACCCTGAGACTGGTCCCTCACACACTGAGCCTCACATTCACACACACTTTTGCTGGGTCTGGATCACTGGACCCTGAGACTGGTCCCTCACACACTGAGCCTTACATTCACACACACTTCAGCTGAGTCTGGATCACTGGACCCTGAGACTGGTCCCTCACACACTGAGCCTCACATTCAAACACACTTCTGCTGGGTCTGGATCACTGGACCTTGAGACTGGTCCCTCACACACTGAGCCTCACATTCACACACACTTCAGCTGGGTCTGGATCACTAGACCCTGAGACTGGTCCCTCACTCACTGAGCCTCGCATTCACACACACTTCAGCTGGGTCTGGATCACTGGACCCTGAGACTGGTCCCTCACACACTGAGCCTCGCATTCACACACACTTCCGCTAGGTCTGGATCAATGGACCCTGAAACTGGTCCCTCACACACTGAACCTCACATTCACACACACTTCAGCTGGGTCTGGATCACTGGACCCTGAGACTGGTCCCTCACACACTGAGCCTCACATTCACACACACTTCAGCTGGGTCTGGATCACTGGACCCTGAGACTGGTCCCTCACACACTGAGCATCACATTCACACACACTTTTACTGGGTCTGGATCACTGGACCCTGAGACTGGTCCCTCACACACTGAGCCTCACATTCACACGCACTTCAGCTGGGTCTGGATCACTGGACCCTGAGACTGGTCCCTCACACACTGAGCCTCACATTCACACGAACTTCAGCTGGGTCTGGATCACTGGACCCTGAGACTGGTCCCTCACAATCTGAGCCTCACATTCACACACACTTCAGCTGGGTCTGGAACACTGGACCCTGACACTGCTCACTCACACACTGAGCCTCACATTTACACACACTTCAGCTGGGTCTGGATCACTGGACCCTGAGACTGGTCCCTCACACACTGAGCCTCACATTCACACACACTTCAGCTGGGTCTGGATCACTGGATCCTGAGACTGGTCCCTCACACACTGAGCCTCACATTCACACACACTTCAGCTGGGTCTGGATCACTGGACCCTGAGGCTGGACCCTCACACACTGAGCCTCACATTCACACACACTTCAGCTGCGTCTGGATCACTGGACCCTGAGGCTGGTCCCTCACACACTGAGCCACACATTCACACACACTTCAGCTGGGTCTGGATCACTGGACCCTGACACTGGTCCCTCACACACTGAGCCTCACATTCACACACACTTCAGCTTGGTCTGGATCACTGGACCCTGAGACTGGTCCCTCACACACTGATCCTCACATTCACACACACTTCAGCTGGTTCTGGATCACTAGACCATGAGGCTGTCCCTCACACACTGCGCCTCACATTCACACACACTTCAGCTGGGTCTGGATCACTAGACCATGAGGCTGTATCTCAGACACTGAGCCTCACATTCACACACACTTCAGCTGGGTCTGGACCACTGGACCCTGAGGCTGGTCCATCACACACTGAGCCTCGCATTCACATACACTACAGCTGGGTCTGGATCACTGGACCCTGAGACTGGATGCTCACACACTGAGCCTCACATTCACACACACTTCAGCTGGGTCTGGATCACTGGACCCTGAGACTGGTCCCTCACACACTGAGCCTCACATTCACACACACTTCAGCTGGGTCTGGATCACTGGACCCTGAGACTGTTCCCTCACACACTGAACCTCACATTCACACAAACTTCAGCTGGGTCTGGATCACTGGACGCTGAGGCTGGTCCCTCACACACTGAGCCTCACATTCACACACACTTCAGCTGGGTCTGGATCACTGGACCCTGAGGCTGTCCCTCATACACTGAGACCCACATTCACACACACTTCAGCTGGGCCTGGATCACTGGACCCTGAGGCTGTCCCTCATACACTGAGACCAAACATTCACACTCACTTCAGCTGGGTCTGGATCACTGGACCCTGAGACTGGTCCCTCACACACTGAGCCTCACATTCACACACACTTCACCTGGGTCTGGATCACTGGACCCTGATACCGGATATGTATCGAATGAGTTCGGACAATGGCTGGGTTTTCCTGCAGATAGTGAGCCTCAGTATGTTTTCGGTGAAGGAGAGCTTGATGAAAGCGACACTATTTTACTTTTCAAAAAGTTAGAATCACATTGCTGTCACAGTGCCCAATCGGACCTGCGGTCACAGATATCTGACAGCAGTCAATGGCCACCTGGGTCATTTCTTCCTGAGAAGAGTCTGCAGCTGTCCACACACCGTGCTACTGGTTCTCATTGCCAGTGGTGTTGTTACTCTGCAAACACCATTGTACAGAGACAGTGGGAAAGGGGACTCGCTGCTGGACACACCACCGTTCACAGACACCAGGACAATGGACTCACGGCCACAATCGACATCACTTCAGTTCCAATAAATTCCACAGAGCCGCAGGTGATGGAGAAGCTGTTCGTGAACTGGAGAATGGAAACTTTCAAAGACAATACATGCTGATTGATATAATGATCTGTTTATTATTCTCCAGGATTTTCCACACACAAAAACCAATACAGTTATCATTCACTTCCTGATATTCTTCAGCTATTAAATCGAAAGGTGCATTCTCCTTTTACACTTCCCTGGGATAACCCACGTGTTCTGATGTTCATCCGGCAATAAACATTCCATGGTCACAACATCCTAAACCTCAATGCTGGGACTTGTATCTCTTTGTGTCCAGGAGCATGATTTAATCCAATTAAACTGCCACTGCTGTTATAACCCACTGTCTACATAACCCTCTTCTACCTTGTTCACAGACACTTACATAGGAAACCGCAGGCCTTGTCAGATATTGCCCAGTGTTATGTCTGAAGAAGCCTGGGCCTGAGTTGTAGCCTGCTGAGGTTCAGGTAAAATATAACTCAGGATACGATGTGTGATGTAAGGCAGATCTAATGTTGGGAATTGCTCTGAACTTTTCTTTCCTGAACTAAATTAAATATTATTCTCAGAGGATACTTCAACCCATTTTTCAGCTCATCTCTGAATTTAGTCTGGGTTACTGCATAAATACACGTGTTTGTACAGCAGCTTAAAAGCAGCAGCATGTAGCTGGTATAGTCTGCAATATACATCGGGTCATTGTAATCTGTAGAATAATAGTGGTTTGTAATTCGGTATAATAAGAAATATATCACATAGGTTGTCCAGAGCAGTATGAAGTTACCGGATATAGCGAAGAGTAAGATGATGGATTTCCTTCGGTTCTCCATCTCCGGATCATTGTGATTCACATCTTTCTTGCTGCCCCTCAGCCTCCTGCGGATTCTGCTGGCCGCCAAAATGTATCCTACAGTCAGAGCATTGAGCAGCAATATCAGGAATATTGGGAGCAGTGGGGTTAAACAGCGGTTAATCCAGTCAAATGTTACCCAAGCAGTTACAGTGTAATACTCGGGTTTTTCAAGACAGCCCCAGGGTACATTGTCGATTGTATAGTAGGGTTCATATATAAAGAGCCAGGGGATGTTTTTTATACAGAACAGCAGGCACACGGTTCCTATAACCAGGGATGCAGTTTTCTCGGTGCAATATTTAGTCCTCAGCTTCTGGCAACAAATGGTAACAAAACGATCGAAAGTGAAAGCGATGGTTAACCAGACAGAAATATCGGTGACTGCACGCATCAGCGCTAGTTGGAAAGAACACACAGGTGTGATGAGCAGGAAGGTATTCGGGAAATAATATCCATTAATCCGAATCAGTATCACATCAGTGAAAATGACCAGTAGATCCGCCGCTGACATGGTCACCAGGTAGCGAGTGATACATCTGGAGAGACCGCACTTTCCCCGGGACAGGATCACAATCGTCACCACATTAGCTGTAAAAGGGAAACACACAGGAACAGGGAATCAGCCGTCAGGTTACAGCAAGGGAGCCATTTACACAGGATTTGGTGTGAAATGTACTTTACTGCAGGATCTGGGGACTGGAACTGAACTCTTTACCGCTGCTAGAATTGTCTAGCAGAACAGGATTTTAACATACAATTGCAATGTTAAATATCTGTGAGTGTGGGGTAAATACCCGAAAATAAACGATTCACAAAGAGTATAGAATATACAAATAGACTCTGGAAATTTCTTCGGAGCTGTTACCCTTCTGCCACTGCAACTTCGGAGAAAGTGGTGTAGAAATCCACCGGAGATCCGAGTAAACTGCTGGCCATTTAAATGTGTGAATAAATGGACAGTGTGAGAAGGAGTTATGGATAATTGTGAAAAGAAGCAGTTCAGTGACAGAGGAAGAAATGAGCAGAAAACTATTTGAAAATAAGTCACGAATGGTCAATTCTAAATTGGGAGATGTTTGGGGAGCGGTGAGAATAACGCCTGACCGAAATGCAGTGAATACTAAAGGGAACAACCGAGTGTGAGACAAAGTGCGGGATTTGGGTCCGTGGACAGGAAAGGGGAGCGGATACAAGGTGTGGGTACGGAATGGCTCAGAGTTCTCATGTTGTATTCGCAGACTGGAGGCGATGAGTAAAGACCTTTGGACAAACTACTGTCAAACACCACGATAATAGGGGAGTTGGTATGTTTCAACTCAACCAAGTTGCAACAGTTACGTTTATAATCCACCAGATAAACATTTAATCTGAACAACTGACTTCTTGCCTGGAAGTCTCAGGTCTTTACATTGGTGTCTTGTACAGTGCAACCCCCATCTGGACAAACTCTAACAATAACCACAAGGGGGAGAAGTTCAGATGTGATCATGAACATGCAACTTTATCTTGCACCTTCTTCTGTGATCCTAGGAAAAATATACATTCCAAAGTACATAATGGCACAAGGGACATAATCTTCTCCTCGCTTTTGACGCCTCTAATAATGGAGCAAACCTCAGAGGGAGTTGTGGTTGGCGATCTCTAGACCGAAGCAAAGATACAGTACAAGTGACAATAGAGGCTGCAGTCCAGCCCAGGAGATAGCTGCCGAGATTCAGCTTCAGAAAGGCTCCGTGGTAAGGTCTTAGCTCTGAATTGGCAGAATCCATCTTTAATATTAATCCGGCACATAGCAATATGGAGAATCTGTCTCTCTGGTGAGAAAGACTGGTGGAAAGTACATCCCAGCGGATGTGGGACATTATATGTACCTGAGCTTCCAGCACAATCTATCAACAATGTAAGATATGCTCAGAAGTGTTTAATTCGGATTCCTTTGGTGTGCAGGATAGTGTGACATATAGCAATTGTTCCAACTTGATATACGTAATGAGCTCGATGTGTTCATTTGTAAAGAAATAGAGACAGGCAGAGAGCGAGAGAGAGACTACATATACAAAAGAAACATCGGCACTGAAAAGATATCCTGAACAAGATAAGGCGGCTGGTGTAGAAATAATTAACTGCATTCCCGTTCAACTGTGTTTAGACAATACAGTCTTAGCTGGGAATTAAATCACATGGTATATAAGATTAATATAGTTAATTATGAGTGTGGGGGGGGGCGGCGTCTGGTTACCACGGATACAGAAGTATAATGAAAATCTAAACAGAAAAATAGACAAAGTAACTCTGAATCAAACACAAGAGATGGGCCGTCCTGTGCTGTTTACAAGACGGAGGTGGGCCTCCTTCTTGAACGGCTGCAGTCCGTGTGGTGACGGTGCTCCACAGAGTTGTTAGCTGGTGAGCTGCATGAAATAATGGCGAAGATATCAGGAGATAATATTTTCGACTGGGCTTTGCAAATGGCCAAATCTGTCAGTACTTTATGTATCTGATGTATAGAGCCTCATAAAAGTTGCTAAAATCATGTCCCCTGTTCAGTATTTGTCAAATCACTGAATTAATTCAACAATTGTAACATTATTACAACAACAACAATAATTTCTACTTATATAGCGCCTTTATAAAACATCCCGAGGCGCTTCACAGGAGTGTTACAAGACAAAACAAATAAATTTGGCACCGAACCACATAAGAATAAATTACGACAGATGACCAAAAGCTTGGTTAGAGGGAGGTTATAAGCACTGTCTTCAAGGAAGAAAGGGAGGTATAGAGGCGGTGAGGAT
Source organism: Pristiophorus japonicus (assembly GCF_044704955.1). Classification (NCBI taxonomy): domain Eukaryota; kingdom Metazoa; phylum Chordata; class Chondrichthyes; family Pristiophoridae; genus Pristiophorus; species Pristiophorus japonicus. Next base: position 318,523 of record NW_027251865.1, read on the forward strand.
TTAGGGAGGCTGTTCCAGAGCTCAGGGCTCGGACAACTGAAGGAACGGATACTAATGTTTGAGCAGTTATAATCAGGGATGCACAAGAGGCTAGAATTTGAGGAGCGCAGACATATTGGGGGCTTGCGATGTTGAAGCAGATTACTGAGATAGCGAGGGACGAGGCCATGGAGGGATTTGTACACAGAAGGAGAATTTTGGAATCGAGGTATTGTTGAACCGGGATCAATGTAGCTCAGCGAGCACAGGTGGGATTTCGTGCGGGATTGGAAATGAACTGGCGAGTTTTGAATGAGCTCATGTTTACATAGGGTAGAATGTAGGAGGTCAGCCAGGAGTGTGTTGGAGCTGTACAAACTCGAGGTAGTTAAGGCATGGATGGAGGTTTCAGCAGCAGAGGAACTGAGGCAGGGGCGGAGACGGGCAATGTTATGGAGGTGGAAACAGATGGATTTAGTTATGTTGCAGATATATGGCCAGAAGATTATTTCCCGTTCTCATAGGATAGCTAGATTGCGAACTGTCTGGTTCAGTCACAGACAGAACACGGGAGAGGGATTGAGTCGTTGGTTATTGAACACAGTTTGTGGCGGGACCCAAAGAAAATGCCATCGGTATTCCCAATATTGAATTGGACAACATTTCTGCTCAACAAGTACTGAATGTCGGACAAGCAGTCTGCCAATTTAGAGACCTTGGAGGCCTCGAGAGAAGTCGGGGTGAGGGAGAGCTAGGTATCAGCAGCCTACATGTGGAAATTGAAGCTGTGTTTTCGGATGATGTCGGCAAGAGGCATCATATAGTGGAGAACAGGAGGGGGCCAATGATAAATTCCTGGGGAACATGATATGCAACGATTTATCGTGAGAATAGAAGCGAATGCAAGTGATGTTCTGGCTACGATTAGGGAGATACGGATGGAACCAGGCATGTACACTCCCACCCAGTTGGAGAACCATTGGTGGAAAATGGAGTACTCAACCATATCAAAGGCTGGGACTGGTCGAGAATGATGAGGAGGGAAAGTTTATCTTTGTCAATGTCACAAAGGATGCCATTTGTGAGTTTGATAAGAGCAGTTTCGGTAGTGTGGCATGGTGGATACCAGACTGAAGGGTTTCAAACATGGAGTTCCGGGAGGTGACAACATGTTCAAGGACTTTGGAGTGGAAATTAAGGTTGGAGAGGGGGCGATAGCTTGCAAGGCCAGTGTGGTGAAGGGTTGTTTTTTGAGGAGAGGGGTGATGACGGTAGATTTGAAGGAGAGGAGCTTGGTGGGAATAGGGTCAAGATCAAGTGAGCAGGAAGTGGGTCTCATGGATAAGATGAGCATGGAGAGGTCAAGAGGGGCAGATCAGGGAGAGACTAGAGAGAGATGCGACTTCATGGCTAGGGCAGGGTGGAAACTTAGGGGATGTTTGACCCGTTGGGCTAGAGGAAGGAAGAGAAGTGGCAGAGGCAGCTGATTGGGTGGTCTCAATCTTTGAGACAAATAATTCCATGAGCTACTCACACTTGTTGTTGGAGGTGAGTGTGGTGGAGACTGGGGAGAGGAGTTTAACAAGAAGGTTAACAGTCGAGAATAGTAGCCGGGGGTTATATTTCCATTCTAGCACGATGTTGGAATAGTGAGCAGTTTTAGCAGACACGTGTAGGGCCCGATAATACTTTATTCAATCTAGCCAAATCTGGCGTAGAATGGTTAAATCAGTTGTCCGACACATCCGTACAAGTCTGCGGGCCTTGTACTTGAGTGAGCGAGACTGAGGGCTGTACCAGCGGAAAGGCCAGAGTGAGAGAGATTAATTGTTTTAATAGGAAATAGGGCATCAAAGGTGATGGTGAGGGGATATTTGGGGAGATTGGTGGCTGTAGAAATGTCATTGCCAATTAATTCATTATCTCCTCGGTTTAAGCAGGGTCACAGTTTAAATATTGGTGATACCTGATTAACAAATATTCTCGTAACAAAACGATTTGACAATTATTCTTGTTTCTAATTGCAGCTGCTATATAATGACAGGACAAAAAGGGAAACAATGTCCTTCTCTCACTGAATCCAATCACCTCTGTTGCCAGTTACAATTAAAATATCATTACTACTGTGTCTTAATGTTTCTATTTTCCAAGCTCTCCATCCCTTCAATCTCCGGTTCCACTGCCTGTGCAATGTCCCAAATATAATCATTACATGTGTGTATAACTGACTGCAAATGTTTAAAAATGAAATTTGTGGCTACGGACCATAACTGTGCTTGGTGCACGAATTCAGCTCTGAATAAATACATCACCACTGTGGTTTCAGGATTTCCTTAAAACACAACCGTATTTGTCAGAAATGGCGTGAAATAAAACACGTGTATTTTACACTCCAGCAAAGTTAATATGCGCTTTCACTGTTTGTCAGAAGATGGTTTCTGCAACTTCGTAACATACCTTGTAATGTAACTAAATGTATATATATACTACAGCAAGATCCACAAATACAACATCTGGTTGTTAAAGTTGGCTAAGGTTTGCGTTATTCGGAAAAACTGCATTGGGAAAGTCATACGATTGTCAGTCTAGATTTTCGACAGGGTATCAAACCCAAAAACTTCTGATTCAGATGGGAGCCCCGGCTGTTACATTTAAAGGCCAGGTAGATAAGTTAACCAGAGCATGCAAAGAGGAGAACATTAGCGAGGGGTTCCTGACGCTGCTAACGATTAACTGAAACAATTCCACACTCTAACGACATCCCACTGTGTGAATACTGGGCTCATTCTCACTGAGAACCGCATTGCTCCGAGACATTCCATGTAAAACAATGTTAGATTTTCAGTTGGAGATTCAAAAACATTGTAACGTCAATAAACATCTCGCAAAGTTTGGAGGGAATGGAGGAAAGATATTCTCGGAATTTCCGATAGTGACCCAATTCTGACAAATAATCACATCAGGACCGACAGAACAATGACTAGGCCCTCGAGGTAATGCAGCGAGACACGGATTTATGCAATCGGTAACCTGTTAAAATGAGTGATGGAATCTCTATGGGCTGCAATAATATCATCGGACATTTTTTCCTGTAGAACATTCAGATACACTGAAATTGGACCTGCGATTACCGGAAATCTCATTGCAGAAATGATGACTCTGGTGCTTGACGTATAGGAACGCAGGATTAGATCATTCTGCCCCACAAGCCTTTTCCACCATTCCAGTAGACCATGGGTGATCGGCACCCTCACTCCAATTACCGTCTTAGTTCCATATCCCTTGATACCCTGACCTGAACAAATCTATCGATCAGAGTCTGTAAATTTACAATTGACCATTAATTGACAGGATTTTGGAGAACGAGTGTAAATTTCGACTAAACTTTGTGCGAGAAAGTGTTTACTGATTTCACTCCTAAACGGCCGAGCTCCAATTTTAAGATAATGCCTTCTGGTTTAGATTACACCGCCATCGGAAACAATTTCTGTGCCTACACTATCGAACACTTTATCTATTTAAATAGCTCGGTTATATCACGTTTCACCCTTCTAAACACAATGGAATACAAGGCAAGGTTATGTAACCTTTCCTCATATTTGAATACTTTAAACCGTGGTATCAGTCTGGTTAACTTGTGCTGAAACCCCTCGAAGGCCAATCCATCTATCCTGCGATATGTTGCCCAAAACTAACCTATATATTCCAAATGAGATCTGACCAAATCTCTGTACTGCGAGAACAGCACGTCCTCAGTTGTAAATATCTTCCCCCTTGTGATAAAAGCCAAAATTCTCTCAACATTTATCCCGATTCTGTGGTTCCTTCCGTGCAACCAACTATCGATCCAAGTCGTAAGATTACAGCTAATTACGTGGGTTCCCATTTTTATGAATAATAACTGAAAAACATTATCAAAGCAGGGACTTAACTGAAAATGTAAGACAATTTGAGACGATGGGAACAGACATTCCAATGCACCGAGTACTGATCATATTTATTGTTAAAATTACCGCAGCTGACAAAATATTGAATGGAAATAACAATTTGGCGCTTTTGCTTCACAAACTAAGCACGTCACCGGGAACACCAATTACCACGCTGAGAACTGGAACACCACAAATGGTAATAAAATAAATCAAACTGTATTGATCTCTGAGAAATGATGGGGACTCTTGGTGCGGCACATGTTACAACGGACCATTTGAGCTGATATATTCAGAGATACTCTTAGTAATAGAGGGGCGAAGCTTGCAGTAGTATCATTAAGCTGCATTGATCCTGAGATTTGTGAGAGTCAGCGGGACAGTGAGACAACTCACTTCAATCTGTTCTCATTGAGTAACCTCTTCAAACAGACTCTGCAGAGTGTTAAAAACAACAGCCGTAATATTGGACTTTAAAGCTGATCATGTTTCTTCAAACACAAACATGCAAGGCAATTTATTAGTGCAGGGTGGTCGGAACTCATGAGACATAATGTGAGATTTCAGTTTCCCAACTGAAGTGGGAAAGTTAGTCAGCGGTACAATGGGTGATAAAACACACCGGTTCGATACCCTGGGCTCTGCCACATAAACTGTAAATGTGAGGTAGAGGAATGTAACACAGACACAGATTACAGGGCGATATGACAGATGTGTTTAAAATTATTGACAGGATGGAAGAAGATAGATAGAAGCAGACTGATTTCAGTAGATGTGTGTTGCAGAACGGGGCGCTGTAGAAAGAAGATGAAATAGAAGACAATGGAACAGAGACAAGAGAGAGCGGGAGAAGCTTTTTTATACAGGGATTGGGGCGGAGGTGGAGTTCAGTCACATGGATAGAGGTTGAGGCAGAAACTGTCAGAATTCAAAGTAGATTGGGTCCGTGGCAGGAGGGAGAGGCGAGAAAGGGATATGGAGACCGGGTGGGTAAATGTGACTAGAAATTCCTCTATCTCTCAGTATCTGAAGCGAAATTAAAGTGAATGTGTGTGGATCACCGAGCAGACAGATTTACTGAGGGTACAGTCGATGTTCGATCACCCTGCAAGCGTTTGGTCTGAACAATAAATTTGTCCGGTTAGTATAAAGGGACCATGACCCGGCATGGAGACGTTGCTTTGGTTAAAATGCAGGTATTGAATCTAAAACGGGTTTTTAAATGTGGACAAACCCAGGACAGCTGCATAGAGTGCCGCTGCCTTGTTTCAATCGCTCTCTCACAGCACGGATTCCCGGTCTGACCTGTACCGCTGCAGGAATGGATGTGACAGAAACCAGCTGCCTCCCACCGGCTGAAGGCAGAACAATCTCCGCCGGGAGGGTGAAGGCGAGTCTGAGAACAGGCTGGTCACCGGTCAGTGGAGAAGATGAGGGAGAGAGTCTGTGTTCCTGCATGGAGCACAATCCCACACTCGGCATGGACTGTGATCACCAGGAATAATATCCGGCACTTTGCTGGAACCAGACCGAGAACAGCGGGTAGATTCTGATTAACGGGACTGAACAAATCCCGGTCCTGACTGTCCGAATTCCCTGGTATATGTCCATGATCGGCTGTCAGTGTCTGTCTCCACAGCGGGAGTCAATGGAGCATTTTACAACACGCTGAATGTTCAGTAAAATATAATCTGTCAGATATTACCGAGTGTTACGGGAAAGGAAAGCAGGCACGGAGACATGGGATTAAAATAATCCATTGAATCACTCATTGCACGATTCTCAGACAAAAACCGAACCAGTTTGAAAGAATTTACATGGGGGAAATAATCTGAAGATTTTATGGGGGGGGGTTAAAGAAAATTAGAAAGGCAACAAATGATCAGTCACTTAAAACGCAAGAGCGGGAAATACAGTCACTGACTTTCAGCCTTTTAATTGAATTGAAAAGAATAGTTTAAAAATATAATGATTGAAATTAGAGCAGGAATAAAGTTAATCCCAACTTTATTCACGACGTTAGTAACGGAATATAATCACTTACCGGGGATTCCCACGGCTGCTATAATCGGATAGTAAATCATTACCGCCTGTATAACTGGTGGTAACACGGAAAATGGATAGGCGACGGCCGGAACTCTCATTCTGTCCGAGAAGTGATGATGACTCTTGGCACTGAACACAGGGCTCCAACTGACGGTGAGATGAGAGCTGAAGAGAAAAACGTCATTATAATTGCGGGAGATTTCCCGTGGGACCATGAAAGATCAGGAGCATTGATATTACTTCCAGTCATTTGGCAGCGCGTCAACACCCTTCACAGTAATGTTTGTGCTGCACTAATTATATCCAAACTAATAATACAAGTGTTTGACGTGAAACCACCCAAAGATCGGAGTGATATTTTGCTCACATTTCTAACTAACAATGTACAGAAAGCCGGGCTCTGCCGGCAATGCTGCACCACATTTAACAGAAGCAGCTCCAGTTTTCCTCCTGGTATGTGAGACGGTTAAATCCTGTCGATGCACCAACTGAATTCCCCGAATTCTGAAACATGTTTCAATGTTTACACCACTCCGGGCGTTCGTCACTCATCCGTCTCACTGTGGGAGTTCTGGTTGGCAATTGAATCAGAAATATATGTCTTTAGCACGGAAGAGGTCGGGCATTGCACTAGCACCTTGCAGAAAAATGAATGTAAATTATAGTGTAAAAAGTTGCTGAATTAATAGCGCAGAAAATGCAGTCTCATACTACAGCTCACTCACTTATTTTGCCTGCATATCGTAAAATTGTCAAAATAATGCTTGGTGATGAAGTGCAACAAGAAATTGCAAAAAGTCCGCTGTCTGACCATACAATTCGGAGAAGGATAAATGATATGTCATCGAACATTGAAGAAAATGTATCCCAGAAATTTACAAACTCGAATTTTGCTTTGCAAATCGACGGGTCGGTCGACATTATTAGTAAAGCACAATTATTATCATTTGTTCACTTCATTAATGAAAACGAGATATTGCACCAATTTCTGTGCTGGAGAGAACTTCCAGAAAATACTAGAGGTCAAGACATGTTTGATTCTGTCAATTCATATTTAGAAGACTTCACAATTTCATGGGACTCATGTGTTGTAATCTGCACGGACGGTGCTCCATCTATGGTGGGACATGTCAAAGGATTCATTATCCTCGCAAAAAAAATAATACCAAGCATTCCCTTGGCCATTAGTAACCAGTCTCGAGGCCCTTAGCAGCCGGTCCCCTGGCCCTCAACCACCAGTCCCATGGCCCTTGACAACCGGACCCAAAGCCCTCGGTAACCGGTCCCATGGCCCTTAGCAACCGGTCTCTTAGCACCTTCACAACCGGTCTCTTGGTCCTTCACAACCGGTCTCTTGGCCCTTCGCAACCGGTCTCTTGGCCCTTAGCAACAGGTCTCTTGGCCCTTAGCAACAGGTCTCTTGGCCCTTAGCAATTGGCCCCTTGTACCTTAGCAGCATGTCTCTTGGCCTTAGTAACAGGTCTCTTGGCCGTCAGCCATCAATCACTTGGCCCTTCGCAAACCGTCACATGGCCCTTAGCAACCGGTCTCTTAGCACCTTCACAACCGGTCTCTTGGTCCTTCACAACCGGTCTCTTGACCATTCACAACCGGTCTCTTGGCACTTCGCAACCGGTCTCTTGGCCCTTAGTAACCGGTCTCTTGGCCCTTAGCAACAGGTCTCTTGGACGTCAGCCATCAGTCACTTGACCCTTCGCAAACCGTCACATGGCCCTTAGCAAACGGTCTCTTGATCTTAAGCAACCTGTCCTTTGGCCCTTAGCAGATGCTCCCTTGGCCCACAGCAACCAACACTTGGCCCTTAGCAACTGGTGCTTCGGCCCTCAGCCACCAGTCCCTTGGCCCTAAGTCACCGGTCATTTGGCCCTCAACAACCTGTCTCTTGGCCCTCAACAACCGGTCCCTTGTTCTTTAACAACCGGTCCCTTGTTCTTTAACAACCGGTCCCTTGTTCTTTAACAACCGGTCCCTTGTTCTTTAACAACCGGTCCCTTGTTCTTTAACAACCGGTCCCTTGTTCTTTAACAACCGGTCCTTTGTTCTTTAACAACCGGTCCCTTGTTCTTTAACAACCTGTCCCTTGTTATTTAACAACCAGTCCCTTGGCCCTTGGCAAGTTGTTCCAAGGCCCTCGGCAACCAGTCTCTTGACCTCGGCAACCGGTCCCTTGGCTCAAAGCAACTGGTCTCGTGACCCTCTACCACCATCACTTTGCCCTCAGCCACCAGTAACTTGGCCCTCTGCAACCGGTCCTTTGGTCCTTAGCAACCGGTCCCGTGGACCTTAGCAGACAATCCCATGGCCCTTAGCCACCAGTCCCATGTCCTTGGCAACAAGTTGCTTAGCCCTCAGCAGCTGGTCCATTGCTGCTCAACAACCGGACTCTTGCCACTTAGCAGCCAACCCTTGGCCTTCAGCAACCGGTTCCTTAGTCACAGGTCCGTTGGCCCTCAGCAACTTGGTCCTCAGCAATCGACCCCTTGGCCCTCAGCAACTAGCCCCTTGGCGGTTAGCACCCAACACTTGCCACTTAGCACCAGGTCCCATCGCCCTGAGGAACAGGCCCTTAGCCCTCAGCCACTGGGCGTTTCGCTCTTAGCAACAAGGAACTTAGCCCTTCGCAACCTGTCCCTTGGCCCTTAGCAACCGATGCCCTAACCTTAGCGACAAGTCGCTTGACACTCAGCCGCCCGATCCTTAGCCCTCAGTCACTGGTTCCTTGGCCCTTAGCACCCAGTTCCTTGGCCCTCAGCAATCAGTCCCATGGCTCTTAGCAAACAGTCTTTAGGCCCTTCGCAGCCGGTCCCTTGGCCCTTAAGCAGTATAATATGGCTAAATGTAAGGTTATCCACTTTGGTAGCAAAAACAGGACGGCAAATAATTATCTGAATGGTGACAGATTAGTAAAAGGGGAGGTGCAAAGAGACCTGGGTGTCATGGTACTTCAGTCGTTGAAGGTTGGCATGCAGGTACAGCAGGCAGTAAAGAAACCAAATGGCATGCTGGCCTTCATAGCGAGGGGATTTGAGTACAGGAGTAGGGAGGTCTTACTGCAGTTGCACAGGGCCTTTGTGAGACCACACGGTGAGTATTGTGTGCAGTTTTGGTCTCCTAATCTGAGGAAGGACATTCTTCCTATTGAGGGAGTGCAGTGAAGGTTCACTGGGATGGCAGGACTGACATATGAGGAAAGACTGAATCGGCTAGGCTTATACTCACTGAACTTAAGAAGAATGACAGGGGATCTCATAGAAACTTTTTACATTTTGATGGGACTGGACAGGTTAGATGCAGGAAGAATGTTCACGATGTTGGGGAAGTCCAGAACCAAGGGTCACAGTCTAAAGATAAGGGGTAAGCCATATAGGACTGAGCTGAGGAGAATCTTTTTCACCCAGAGAGTTGTGAATCTGTGGAATTCTCTACCATCGAAAGTTGTTAAGTCCAGTTCATTGGGCATATTCAAAAGGGAGATAGATGTCACCCTTGCAGCTAAAAGATCATGGGATATGGAGACAAGGCAGGGGTGGGGTACTGAGGTTGCATGATCAGCCATTTTCCATGTTTCTTGGCTCTTAGCAACTGATCTCTTGGCCGTTAGCAGCCAACACTTGCCACTTAGCCCTCAGCCACTGGTCGTTTCGCTCTGAGCAGCAAGGTACTTGGCCTTTAGCAACCAGTCCGTTGCCCATAGCAACTGGTCCCTTGCTGCATAGCAACCAACACTTGGCTCTTCGCAACCGGTGCCTTGGCCCTCAGCCACCAGAAACTTCATGCTCAGCCACCCGATCCCTAGCCCTCAGCCACCGGTCGTTTCGCTTCTGGCAGCAAGGCACTTGGGCCTTACGAACCAGTCCTTGTCCCTTAGCAACTGGTCCCTTGTTCCTTAGCAACAGGTCCCTTGTCCCTTAGCAGCTAGGCCATTGGCCTTTAGCAACTGATCCCTTGGCCCTTAGCAACAGGTCGCTTGTCCCTTAGCAACTAGGCCATTGCCCCTTAGCAACTGGTCTCTTGTCCCTTAGCAACTGGTCCCTTGTCCCTTAGCAACAGGTCATTTCTCCCTTAGCAACTAGGCCATTGGCCCTTAGCAACTGGTCACTTGGCCCTTAGCAACTGGTCCCTTGTCCCTTAGCAACTAGGCCATTGGCCCTTAGCAACTGGTCCCTTGGCCCTGAGCAACTGGTCCCCTGTCCCTTAGAAACTAGGCCCTTGGCCCTTAGCAACTGGTCCCTTGTCCCTTAGCAACTGGTCCCTTGGCCCTTAGCAACTGGTCCCTTGTCCCTTAGCAACTAGGCCCTTGGCCCTTAGCAACTGGTCCCTTGGCCCTTAGCAACTGGTCCCTTGTCCCTTAGCAACTAGGCGCTTGGCCCTTAGCAACTGGTCCCTTGGCCTTTAGCAACTGGTCCCTTGTCCCTTAGCAACTAGGCCCTTGGCCCTTAGCAACTAGTCCCTTGTCCCTTAGCAACTGGTCCCTTGTCCCTTAGCAACTAGGCCCTTGGCCCTTAGCAACTGGTCCCTTGGCCCTTAGCAACTGGTCCCTTGTCCCTTAGCAACTAGGCCCTTGGCCCTTAGCAACAGGTCATTTCTCCCTTAGCAACTAGGCCATTGGCCCTTAGCAACTGGTCCCTTGGCCCTTAGCAACTGGTCCCTTGTCCCTTAGCAACTAGGCCCTTGGCCCTTAGCAACTGGTCCCTTGGCCCTGAGCAACTGGTCCCCTGTCCCTTAGAAACTAGGCCCTTGGCCCTTAGCAACTGGTCCCTTGGCCCTTAGCAACTGGTCCCTTGGCCCTTAGCAACTGGTCCATTGTCCCTTAGCAACTAGGCCCTTGGCCCTTAGCAACTGGTCCCTTGGCCCTTAGCAACTGGTCCCTTGTCCCTTAGCAACTAGGCCCTTGGCCCTTAGCAACTGGTCCCTTGGCCTTTAGCAACTGGTCCCTTGTCCCTTAGCAACTAGGCCCTTGGCCCTTAGCAACTAGTCCCTTGTCCCTTAGCAACTGGTCCCTTGTCCCTTAGCAACTAGGCCCTTGGCCCTTAGCAACTGGTCCCTTGGCCCTTAGCAACTGGTCCCTTGTCCCTTAGCAACTAGGCCCTTGGCCCTTAGCAACTGGTCCCTTGGCGCTTCGCAAAAAGTCTCCCGTCCCTTAGCAACTGGTCTCCTGACCCTCTGCCACCAAGTGCCAAGGCCCTCAGCAACCAGTCACTTGGGCCTTGGCACCCAATCATTGCCTCTAAGCAAACAGTCCCATGGCCTGAACCACCATGGCTTTTCCCTCAGCAACTGCCATGTTTGTCCTCAGCAACCAGTCCCTTGGCGCTCAGGATCCGGTCCCTTGGCACTCAACAATCGGTCCCTTGGCCCTCAACAACCGGTCCATTGGCTCCCAGCATCTGTACCTTGGTGCTCAGCAACTGGACCCTAGGCCCTCAGCAACTGGGCCCTTGGCCTTCAGCAGTCAATCTTTTGGCCCTCAGGAGCAAGTCCCTTGACCTTCAACCACCAGTCCCATAGCCCTTAGAAACCGTTCCCCTGGCCCTCAGCAACCGTCCCTTCGCCCAAAGCAACCGGTCCCTTGGCCCTTAGCAACCAGTCCCTTGCCAGTCATCAACCAATCAATTGGCCCTCAGCCACTGGTCCCTTGGCCTTCAGCCATCGGTCATTTGACGCTCAGCCACTGGTCATTTGGCACTCAGCCACCAGTCATTTAACCCTCAGCCACCGGTCATTTGGCCCTTAGCAACCGGTCCCTTGGCCCTTAGCAACCGGTCCCTTGGCCATTAGCAGACAATCTCTTGCCACTTAGCAACCAGTCTCTTCGCCCTCAGCCACTGTTCTCTTCACCCTGAGCAACCGGACTTCAGCTCTCAGCCACCGGTTGTTTCGCTCTTAGCAGCAAGGCACTTGGGGCTCAGCTACCAGTCCCTTCACGCTCAGCCACCCAATCCTTAGCCCTCAGCCACCGGTCGTTTCGCTCATAGCAGCAAGGCACTTGCCCCTGAACGAAAAGTCCCTTGGGCCTTACCAACCGGCCCCTTGACCCTTAGCAACTGTTTTATTGGCCCTTAGCAACCAGTCTGTAGGCCCTTGGCAACCCGTTATTTGGCTCTCTGTCACCAATGCCAAGGCTCGCGGCAACCGGTCACTTGGCCCTGAATCGCCATTGCTTTGCCCTCAGCAACCGGCTGTTCTTCCCTCAGCCACCAGTCCCTTGGACCTCAGCCACTGTAACTTGGGCCTTACCAACAGGTCCATTGGCCCTTAGCAACTGGTCCCTTGGCCCTTAGCAACCAGTCCCTTGGCCCTAAGCAGGCAATCCCTTGGCACTTAGCAACTGGTCCCTTGGTGCAAAGCAAGCAGTCCCTTTGCCCGAAGGAACATGTCTCTTGGGCCTAAGCAACAGGTCCCTTTGTCCTGAGCAACCGGTCCCTTGGCCCTCAGCAACTGGTCCCTTGGTGCATAATAAGCAGTCCCTTTGCCCGAAGGAACATGTCTCTTGGGCCTAAGCAACAGGTCCCTTTGTCCTGAGCAACCAGTCCCTTGGCCCTCAGCAACTGGTCCCTTGGTGCATAATAAGCAGTCCCTTTGCCCGAAGGAACACGTATCGTGGGCCTAAGCAACAGGTCCCTTTGTCCTGAGCAACCGGTCCCTTGGCCCTCAGCAACTGGTCCCTTCTCCCTGAGCAACAAGCCCATTTGCCCTTAGCAACTGGTTCCTTGGCCTCCAGCAACCAAAACTTGGCCCTTAGCAACCGGTGCTTAGGCCCTCAGCGACAAAACCCTTGACACTCAGCCGCCCGATCCTCAGCCCTCAGTCATCGGTTGTTTTGCTCTAAGCATCCAGTCCCTTGGCCCTCAGCAACCAATCCCTTGGCCTCAGGAACCGCTCACTTGGCCCTGAACAACCTATCCCTTGACACGAAGCAGCTGGTCCCTTGGGCATTAGCAGCCAACTCGTGCCACGTAGCAACCGGTCCATCTCCCTGAGCAACCAGCCCTTAGCCCTCAGCAACTGGTCCCTTGGCACTCAACAGCCGGTCCTTTGGTTCTCAGAAACCGGTCGTTTGGCCCGAAGGAACCGGTCCATTGGCCCTAAGGAACTAGTCCCTTGCGCGAAGGAAATGGTCCCTCGCCCTAAGGAACCGGTCCCTTGCCTGAAGCATCCAGTCGCTTGGCCTTAAGCAACATGTCCCTTCTCTCTGAGCAACGGGTGCTTTGGTCCTCAGGCACCAGTCCCTTAGCCTTTAGTAAACAGTCCCTTGGCCCTTAGTAAGCAATCCCTTTGGCCCTTAGCAACCAGTCCTTTGGCTCTTAGCAACCGGACCCTTGGACCTTACCAACAGCTCCTTTGGCACTTTGCTACTAGTCCCTTGTCCATTAGCAACCAGGCCTTTGGCCTTTAGCAACCAGTCCCTTAGCTCTTAGCAAACAGTCCCTTAGCAGTTAGCGACCAGTCCTTTAGCCCTTTGCAACATGTCCCTTGGCACTTAGCATCCGATCCTTTGGCACTTAGGAAATGGTCCCTTGGCCATTAGCAACATGTCCCTTGGCCATTAGCAAAAGGTCCTTTGGCCATTAGCACCGGTCCATTGGCCATTAGGAACAAGTCCCTTGCCGCTAATCAACCGGTCACTTGGCCCTTAGCAACCGGTCCCTTGCCATTAATCAACCGGTCCCTTGGCCATTAGCAGCCAACACTTGCCACTTAGTAGCAAGTCTCTTCGCCCTCAGCCACTGGTCTCTTCGCCCTGAGCATCCGGACCTCAGCTCTCAGCCATCGGTTGTTTTGCTCTTAGCAGCAAGGCACTTGGCCCTCAGCCACCGGTCACTTTGCCCTCAGCCACTGATCACTTGGGCCTCAGCCACTGGTCACTTGGGCCTCAGCCACCGGTCGTTTGGCTCTCAGCCACCGGACGCTTGGCCCTCAGTGACTAGACCCTTGGCCCTCAGACACTGGTCACTTGAGCTTCAGCCATCGGTCCATTGGCCCTCAGCAAATAGACCCTTGGCCATCAGCCACCGGTCCCTTGGCCCTCAGCAACTAGACCATTGGTCCTCAGCCACCGGTCCCTTGGCCCTCAGCCACCGGTCCCTTGGCCCTCAGCCACCAGTCCCTTGACCCTCAGCAACTGGACCCTTGGCCCTCAGCCACCAGCCCCTTGGCCCTCAGCCCCTCAGCCACCAGCCCCTTGGCCCTCAGCCACCGGTCCCTTGGCCCTCAGCCACCGGTCCCTTGGCCCTCAGCCACCAGCCCCTTGGCCCTCAGCCACCAGTCCCTTGTCCCTCAGCCACCAGCCCCTTGGCCCTCAGCCAAAGGTCCATTGGCTCTCAGCCACCAGCCAATTGGCCCTCAGCCACCGGTCCCTTGGCCCTCAGCCACCGGTCCCTTGGCCCTCAGCCACCGGTCCCTTGGACCTCAGCAACTAGTCCCTTGGTCCTCAGCCACCAGTCCCTTGGCCCTCAGCCACCGGTCCCTTTGCCCTCAGCCACCAGCCCCTTGGCCCTCAGCCACCGATCCCTTGGCCCTCAGCCACCGGTCCATTGGCCCTCAGCAACTAGACCCTTGGCCCTCAGCCACCGCTCACTTGGCCCTCAGCCACCAGCCCCTTGGCCCTCAGCCACCGGTCAGTTGGCCCTCAGCCACCGGTCCCTTGTCCCTCAGCCACCAGTCCCTTGGCTCTCAGCGACCGTACCCTTGTCCCTCAGCCACCGGTCGCTTGTCCCTCAGCCACCGGTCCCTTGTCCCTCAGCGACCGGACCCTTGGCCCTCAGCCACCGGGTCCTTGATCCTCAGCCATTGGTCCCTTGACTCTCAGCAACCATTCCTTTGGCCATCACAACTGGTCCCTTGGCCCTCAGCAACCGGTCATTTAGCACTTAGCACCTGGTGATTTAGCCCTCAGCAATTGTTCTTTAGGCACTTCGCAATTGGTCCCTTGGCCCTCAGCCACCGGACCCTTGGCTCTCAGACACCGGTCCCTTGGCCCTCAGCGACTGGTCCCTTGGCTCTCAGCCACCGGACCCTTGGCCCTCAGCCACCGGACCCTTGGCCCTCAGCCACCGGACCCTTGGCCCTCAGCCACCGGACCCTTGGCCCTCAGCCACCGGATCCTTGGCCCTCAGCCACCAGACCCTTGGATCTCAGCGACCGGACCCTTGGCCCTCAGCGACTGGTCCCTTGGCTCTCAGCCACCGGACCCTTGGCCCTCCGCGACCGGACCCTTGGCCCTCAGCGACTGGTCCCTTGGCCCTCAGCAACCGGACCCTTGGCCCTCAGCGACTGGTCCCTTGGCTCTCAGCCACCGGACCCTTGGCCCTCAGCCACCTGACCCTTGGCCCTCAGCGACCGGACCCTTGGCTCTCAGCGACTGGTTCCTTGTCCATCAGCCACGGGTCCCTTGGCCCTCAGCCACCGGTCCCTTGGCACTGAGCAACCGGTCACTTGGCCCTCAGCCACCGGTCCATTGACCCATAGCCACCAGTCCCTTGGCCCTCAGCCACCGGATCCTTGGCCCTCAGCCACCAGTCACTTGGCACTGGACAACCGGTCACTTGGCCCTCAGCCACCGGTCCATTGACCCTTAGCCACCGGTCCCTTGGCCCTCAGCCACCGGGTCATTGACCCTCAGCCACCGGTCCATTGACCCTTAGCCACTGGTCCCTTGGCCCTCAGCCAACAGTCTCTTGGCCCTCAGCCACAGGTCGCTTGACGTTCAGCCACCGGACCCTTGGCCCTCAGCCACCGGTCCCTTGGCCCTCAGCCACCAGTCCATTTGCCCTCAGCCACCAGTCCCTTGGCACTGAGCAACCGGTCACTTGGCCTTCAGCCACCGGCCCCTTGGCCCTCAACCACCGGTCCCTTGGCCCTCAGCCAACAGTCTCTTGGCCCTCAGCCAACAGTCTCTTGGCCCTCAGCCAACAGTCTCTTGGCCTTCAGCCAACAGTCTCTTGGCCCTCAGCCACCTGTCCCTTGGCCTTCAGCCACTGGTCCCTTGGCCCTCAGCCACCGGTCCCTTGGCCCTCAGCCACCGGTCCCGTGGACCTCAGCCACCGGTCCCTTGGCCTTCAGCCACTGGTCCCTTGGCCCTCAGCCACCAGTCTCTTAGCCCTCAGCCACAGGTCGCTTGGCCCTCAGCCACCAGTCCCTTGGTCCTCAGCCACCAGTCCCTTGGCCCTCAACCACCGGTCACTAGGCTCTCAGCCACCGGGTCCTTGACCCTCAGCCACCAGCCCCTTGGTCCTCAACCACCGGTCCCTTGGCCCTCAGCCACCAGCCCCTTGGCCCTCAACCACCGGTCCCTTGGCCCTCAGCCACCAGTCCCTTGGACCTCAGCCACCGGTCACTTGGCTCTCAGCCACCGGGTCGTTGACCCTCAGCCACCAGTCCCTTGGCCCTCAGTCACGGGGTCCTTGACACTCAGCCACAAGTCCCTTGGCCCTCAGCCACCGGTCCCTTGACCCTCAGCCACCAGTACCTTGGCTCTCAGCGACTGGACTCTTGGCCCTCAGCCACCGGTCCCTTGGCCCTCAGCCACCGGTCTCTTGGCTCTCAGCCACCGCGTCCTTGATCCTCAGCCACCAGTCCATTGGCACTCAGCCACTGGGTCCTTTACCCTCAGCCACTAGTCCCTTGGCCCTCAGCCACCGGGTCCTTGACCCTCAGCCATCGGTCCCTTGACTCTCGGCAACCATTCCTTTGGCCATCACAACTTGTCCCTTGGCCCTCAGCGAGCGGTCATTTAGCAGTTGGCACCTGGTGATTTAGCCCTCAGCAATTGTACTTTAGGCACTTGGCAATTGGTCCCTTGGTGCTCAGCCACCGGTCCCTTGGCTCTCAGCGACCGGACCCTTGGCCCTCATCCACCGGTCGCTTGGCCCTCAGCCACCAGTCCCTTGATTCTCAGCCACCAGTCCCTTGGTCCTCAGCCACCGATCCCTTGGCTCTCAGCGACCGCACCCTTGGCCCTCATCCACCGGTCCCTTGGCCCTCAGCCACCAGTCCCTTGGTTCTCAGCCACCAGTCCCTTGGCTCTCAGTCACCGGGTCCTTGACCCTCAGCCACCAGTCCCTTGGACCTCAGCCACTGGTCACTTGGCTCTCAGCAACCGGGTCCTTGACCCTCAACCACCAGTCCCTTGGCCCTCAGCCACCGGGTCCTTGACCCTCAGCCACCAGTCCCTTTGTCCTCAGCCACCGGTCCCTTGACCCTCAGCCACCAGTCCCTTGGCCCCCTGCCACTGGTTCCTTGGCCCTCAGCCACCGGTCCCTTGACCCTCAGCCACCAGTCCCTTGGTCCTCAGCCACCAGTCCCTTGGCTCTCAGTGACCGGACCCTTGGCCTTCAGCCACCGGTCCCTTGGCCCTCAGCCACCGGTCACTTGGCTCTCAACCACCGCGTCCTTGACCCTCAGCCACCAGTCCCTTGGCCCTCAGCCACCGGGTCCTTGACCCTCAGCCACCAGTCCCTTGGCCCTCCGCCACCGGGTCCTTGAGCCTCAGCCATCGGTCCCTTGACTCTCAGCAACCATTCCTTTGGCCATCACAACAGGTCCATTGCCCCTCAGTAACCGGTCCCTTGGCCCTCAGACACCGGACCCTTGGCCCTCAGACAACGGTCCCTTGGCCCTCAGCGACCGGACCCTTGGCCCTCAGCGACCGCTCCCTTGTCCCTCAGCCACCGGTCCCTTGGCCCTCAGACACTGGTCCCTTGGCCCTCAGACACCGGTCCCTTGGCCCTCAGACACTGGTCCCTTGGCCCTCAGCCACCGGTCCCTTTGTCCCTCAGCCACCGGTCCCTTTGGCCCTCAGCCACCGGTCCCTTTGGCCCTCAGCCACCGGTCCCTTGGCCCTCAGACACCGGACCCTTGGCCCTTCACCACCAGTCCCTTGGCCCTCAGCCACCGGTCCCTTGGCCCTCAGCCACCAGTCCCTTGACCCTCAGCCACCAGTCCCTTGGCCCCCTGCCACTGGTTCCTTGGCCCTCAACCACCGGTCACTAGGCTCTCAGCCACCGGGTCCTTGACCCTCAGCCACCAGCCCCTTGGTCCTCAACCACCGGTCCCTTGGCCCTCAGCCACCAGCCCCTTGGCCCTCAACCACCGGTCCCTTGGCCCTCAGCCACCAGTCCCTTGGACCTCAGCCACTGGTCACTTGGCTCTCAGCCACCGGGTCGTTGACCCTCAGCCACCAGTCCCTTGGCCCTCAGTCACGGGGTCCTTGACACTCAGCCACAAGTCCCTTGGCCCTCAGCCACCGGTCCCTTGACCCTCAGCCACCAGTACCTTGGCTCTAAGCGACTGGACTCTTGGCCCTCAGCCACCGGTCCCTTGGCCCTCAGCCACCGGTCTCTTGGCTCTCAGCCACCGCGTCCTTGATCCTCAGCCACCAGTCCATTGGCACTCAGCCACTGGGTCCTTTACCCTCAGCCACTAGTCCCTTGGCCCTCAGCCACCGGGTCCTTGACCCTCAGCCATCGGTCCCTTGACTCTCGGCAACCATTCCTTTGGCCATCACAACTTGTCCCTTGGCCCTCAGCGAGCGGTCATTTAGCAGTTGGCATCTGGTGATTTAGCCCTCAGCAATTGTTCTTTAGGCACTTGGCAATTGGTCCCTTGGTGCTCAGCCACCGGTCCCTTGGCTCTCAGCGACCGGACCCTTGGCCCTCATCCACCGGTCGCTTGGCCCTCAGCCACCAGTCCCTTGATTCTCAGCCACCAGTCCCTTGGTCCTCAGCCACCGGTCCCTTGGCTCTCAGCGACCGCACCCTTGGCCCTCATCCACCGGTCCCTTGGCCCTCAGCCACCAGTCCCTTGGTTCTCAGCCACCAGTCCCTTGGCTCTCAGTCACCGGGTCCTTGACCCTCAGCCACCAGTCCCTTGGACCTCAGCCACCGGTCACTTGGCTCTCAGCAACTGGGTCCTTGACCCTCAACCACCAGTCCCTTGGCCCTCAGCCACCGGGTCCTTGACCCTCAGCCACCAGTCCCTTTGTCCTCAGCCACCGGTCCCTTGACCCTCAGCCACCAGTCCCTTGGCCCCCTGCCACTGGTTCCTTGGCCCTCAGCCACCGGTCCCTTGACCCTCAGCCACCAGTCCCTTGGTCCTCAGCCACCAGTCCCTTGGCTCTCAGTGACCGGACCCTTGGCCTTCAGCCACCGGTCCCTTGGCCCTCAGCCACCGGTCACTTGGCTCTCAACCACCGCGTCCTTGACCCTCAGCCACCAGTCCCTTGGCCCTCAGCCACCGGGTCCTTGACCCTCAGCCACCAGTCCCTTGGCCCTCCGCCACCGGGTCCTTGACCCTCAGCCATCGGTCCCTTGACTCTCAGCAACCATTCCTTTGGCCATCACAACAGGTCCATTGCCCCTCAGTAACCGGTCCCTTGGCCCTCAGACACCGGACCCTTGGCCCTCAGACAACGGTCCCTTGGCCCTCAGCGACCGGACCCTTGGCCCTCAGCGACCGCTCCCTTGTCCCTGAGCCACCGGTCCCTTGGCCCTCAGACACTGGTCCCTTGGCCCTCAGACACCGGTCCCTTGGCCCTCAGACACTGGTCCCTTGGCCCTCAGCCACCGGTCCCTTTGTCCCTCAGCCACCGGTCCCTTTGGCCCTCAGCCACCGGTCCCTTTGGCCCTCAGCCACCGGTCCCTTGGCCCTCAGACACCGGACCCTTGGCCCTTCACCACCAGTCCCTTGGCCCTCAGCCACCGGTCCCTTGGCCCTCAGCCACCAGTCCCTTGACCCTCAACCACCAGTCCCTTGGCCCCCTGCCACTGGTTCCTTGGCCCTCAGCCACCGGTCCCTTGACCCTCAGCCACCAGTCCCTTGGTCCTCAGCCACCAGTCCCTTGGCTCTCAGTGACCGGACCCTTGGCCTTCAGCCACCGGTCCCTTGGCCCTCAGCCACCGGTCCCTTGGCCCTCAGCCACCAGCCCCTTGGCCCTCAGCCACCGATCCCTTGGCCCTCAGCCACCGGTCCATTGGTCCTCAGCAACTAGACCCTTGTCCCTCAGCCACCGCTCACTTGGCCCTCAGCCACCAGCCCCTTGGCCCTCAGCCACCGGTCAGTTGGCCCTCAGCCACCGGTCCTTTGGCCCTCAGCAACTAGTCCCTTGGTCCTCAGCCACCAGTCCCTTGGCTCTCAGCGACCGTACCCTTGTCCCTCAGCCACCGGTCCCTTGTCCCTCAGCCACCGGTCCCTTGTCCCTCAGCGACCGGACCCTTGGCCCTCAGCCACCGGGTCCTTGATCCTCAGCCATTGGTCCCTTGACTCTCAGCAACCATTCCTTTGGCCATCACAACTGGTCCCTTGGCCCTCAGCAACCGGTCATTTAGCAGTTAGCACCTGGTGATTTAGCCCTCAGCAATTGTTCTTTAGGCACTTGGCAATTGGTCCCTTGGCCCTCAGCCACCGGACCCTTGGCTCTCAGACACCGGTCCATTGGCCCTCAGCGACTGGTCCCTTGGCTCTCAGCCACCGGACCCTTGGCCCTCAGCCACCGGACCCTTGGCCCTCAGCCACCGGACCCTTGGCCCTCAGCCACCAGACCCTTGGATCTCAGCGACCGGACCCTTGGCCCTCAGCGACTGGTCCCTTGGCTCTCAGCCACCGGACCCTTGGCCCTCCGCGACCGGACCCTTGGCCCTCAGCGACTGGTCCCTTGGCCCTCAGCGACCGGACCCTTGGTCCTCAGCGACTGGTCCCTTGGCTCTCAGCCACCGGACCCTTGGCCCTCACCCACCAGACCCTTGGCCCTCAGCAACCGGACCCTTGGCTCTCAGCGACTGGTTCCTTGTCCATCAGCCACGGGTCCCTTGGCCCTCAGCCACCGGTCCCTTGGCAGTGAGCAACCGGTCACTTGGCCCTCAGCCACCGGTCCATTGACCCATAGCCACCAGTCCCTTGGCCCTCAGCCACCGGATCCTTGGCCCTCAGCCACCAGTCACTTGGCACTGGACAACCGGTCACTTGGCCCTCAGCCACCGGTCCATTGACCCTTAGCCACCGGTCCCTTGGCCCTCAGCCACCGGGTCATTGACCCTCAGCCACCGGTCCATTGACCCTTAGCCACTGGTCCCTTGGCCCTCAGCCAACAGTCTCTTGGCCCTCAGCCACAGGTCGCTTGACGCTCAGCGACCGGTCCCTTGGCCCTCAGCCACCGGTCCCTTGGCCCTCAGCCACCAGTCCATTTGCCCTCAGCCACCAGTCCCTTCGCACTGAGCAACCGGTCAATTGGCCTTCAGCCACCGGCCCCTTGGCCCTCAACCACCGGTCCCTTGGCCCTCAGCCAACAGTCTCTTAGTCCTCAGCCAACAGTCTCTTGGCCTTCAGCCAACAGTCTCTTGGCCCTCAGCCACCTGTCCCTTGGCCTTCAGCCACTGGTCCCTTGGCCCTCAGCCACCGGTCCCTTGGCCCTCAGCCAACAGTCCCTTGGCCCTCAGCCACCGGTCCCTTGGCCCTCAGCCACCGGTCCCTTGGCCCTCAGCCAGCGGTCCCTTGGCACTGAGCAACCGGTCTCTTGGCCCTCAGCCACCGGTCCGTTGACCCTCAGCACCCGGTCTCTTGGCACTCGCAACCAGGTCCTTGGCCCTCAGCCACCGGTCCCTTAGCCCTCAGCAGCTAGACCCTTGGCCCTCAGCCACCGGTCCCTTGAGCCTCAGCCACCGGTCCCTTGTCCCTCAGCCACCGGTCCCTTGGCCCTCAGCCACCGGTCCATTGGCTCTCAGCCACCAGCCCCTTGGCCCTCAGCCATCGGTCCCTTGGCCCTCAGCCACCAGTCCTTTGGCAATCAGCCACCGGTCCCTTTGGCCCTCAGACACTGGTCCCTTGGCCCTCAGACACCGGTCCCTTGGCCCTCAGACACCGGTCCCTTGGCCCTCAGCCACCGGTCCCTTTGTCCCTCAGCCACCGGTCCATTTGGCCCTCAGCCACCGGTCCCTTTGGCCCTCAGCCACCGGTCCCTTGGCCTTCAGACACCGGACCCTTGGCCCTTAGCCACCAGTCCCTTGGCCCTCAGCCACCGGTCCCTTGGCCCTCAGACACCGGTCCCTTGGCCCTCAGCCACCGGTCCCTTGGCCCTCAGCCACTGGTCCCTTGGGCCTCAGCGACCGGTCCCTTGGCCCTCAGCCACTGGTCCCTTGGCCCTCAGCCACTGGTCCCTTGGCCATCAGCCACCAGTCCCTTGGCCCTCAGCAACTGGACCCTTGGTCCTCAGCCACCGGTCCCTTGGCCCTCAGCCACCGGTCCCTTAGCCCTCAGCCACCAGACCCTTGGCCCTCAGCCACCGGTCCCTTGGCCCTCAGCCACCAGCCCCTTGGCCCTCAGCCACCGGTCCCTTGGCCCTCAGCCACCGGTCCCTTGGCCCTCAGCCACCAGCCCCTTGGCCCTCAGCCACCAGTCCCTTGTCCCTCAGCCACCAGACCCTTGGCCCTCAGCCACCGGTCCATTGGCTCTCAGCCACCAGCCCCTTGGCCCTCAGCCACCGGTCCCTTGGCCCTCAGCCACCGGTCCCTTGGCCCTCAGCCACCAGCCCCTTGGCCCTCAGCCACCAGTCCCTTGTCCCTCAGCCACCAGACCCTTGGCCCTCAGCCACCGGTCCATTGGCTCTCAGCCACCAGCCCCTTGGCCCTCAGCCACCGGTCCATTGGCTCTCAGCCACCCGTCCCTTGGTCCTTAGCCACCAGTCCCTTGGCCCGCAGCCACCGGTCACTAGGCTCTCAGCCACCGGGTCCTTCACCCTCAGTCACCAGTCCCTTGGCCCTCAGCCACCGGTCCCTTGGCCCTCAGCCACCAGTCCCTAGTACATCAGCCACCGGTCAATTGGCTCTCAGCCACCGGGTCCTTGACCCTCAGCCACCAGTCCCTTGGCCCTCAGCCACCAAGTCCTTGACACTCAGCCACCAGTCCCTTGGCCCTCAGCCACCGGTCCCTTGACCCTTAGCCACCAGTCCCTTGGCCCTCAGTCACTGGTCCCATGGCCCTCAGCCACCGGTCCCTTGGCCCTCAGCCACCGGTCCCTTGGCCCTCAGCCACCAGCCCCTTGGCCCTCAGCCACCACTCCCTTGTCCCTCAGCCACCAGACCCTTGGCCCTCAGCCACCGGTCCATTGGCTCTCAGCCACCAGCCCCTTGGCCCTCAGCCACCGGTCCATTGGCTCTCAGCCACCAGTCCCTTGGTCCTTAGCCACCAGTCCCTTGGCCCGCAGCCACCGGTCACTAGGCTCTCAGCCACCGGGTCCTTCACCCTTAGCCACCAGTCCCTTGGCCCTCAGCCACCGGTCCCTTGGCCCTCAGCCACCAGTCCCTTGGACCTCAGCCACCGGTCACTTGGCTCTCAGCCACCGGGTCCTTGACCCTCAGCCACCAGTCCCTTGGCCCTCAGCCACCGAGTCCTTGACACTCAGCCACCAGTCCCTTGGCCCTCAGCCACCGGTCCCTTTACCCTTAGCCACCAGTCCCTTGGCCCTCAGGCACTGGTCCCATAGCCCTCAGCCACTGGTCCCTTGTCCCTCAGCCACCGGTCCCTTGACCCTCAGCCACCAGTCCCTTGTTCCTCAGCCACCAGTCCCTTGGCTCTCAGCGACTGGACTCTTGTCCCTCAGCCACCGGTCCCTTGGCCCTCAGCCACCGGTCACTTGGCTCTCAGCCACCGCGTCCTTGACCCTCATCCACCAGTCCATTGGCCCTCAGCCACTTGGTCCTTGACCCTCAGCCACTAGTCCCTTGGCCCTCAGCCACCGGGTCCTTGAACCTCAGCCATCGGTCCCTTGACTCTCAGCAACCATTGCTTTGGCCATCACAACTTGTCCCTTGGCCCTCAGCAACCGGTCATTTAGCACTGAGCACCTGGTGATTTAGCCCTCAGCAATTGTTCTGCAGGCACTTCGCAATTGGTCCCTTGGTCCTCAGCCACCGGTCCCTTGACTCTCAGCGACCGGACCCTTGGCCCTCATCCACCGGTCCCTTGGCCCTCAGCCACCAGTCCCTTGGTTCTCAGCCACCAGTCCCTTGGCCCTCAGCCACCGGGTCCTTGACCCTCAGCCAACAGTCCCTTTGCCCTCAGCCACCGGTCCCTTGATCCTCAGCCACCAGTCCCTTGGCTCTCAGCGACTGGACCCTTGGCCCTCAGCCACCGGTCCCTTGGCCCTCAGCCACCGGTCACTTGGCTCTCAACCACCGCGTCCTTGACCTTCAGCCACCAGTCCCTTGGACCTCAGCCACCAGTCCCTTGGCTCTCAGCCACCGGGTCCTTGACCCTCAGCCATCGGTCCCTTGACTCTCAGCAACCATTCCTTTGGCCATCACAACTGGTCCGTTGGCCCTCAGCAACCGGTCATTTAGCACTTAGCACCTGGTGATTTAGCACTCAGCAATTGTTTTTTAGGCACTTCGCAATTGGTCCCTTGGCCCTCAGCCACCGGTCCCTTGACTCTCAGCCACCGGAACCTTTACCCTCAGCCACCGGTCCCTTGGCTCTCAGCGACCAGACCCTTGGCCATCAGCCACCGGTCCCTTTGTCCCTCAGACACTGGTCCCTTGGCCCTCAGCAACCGGTCCCTTGGCCCTCAGCCAACAGTCCCTTGGCCCTCAGCCACCGGTCCCTTGGCCCTCAGCCAGCGGTCCCTTGGCACTGAGCAACCGGTCCCTTGGTCCTCAGCCACCGGTCCGTTGACCCTCAGCACCCGGTCTCTTGGCACACACAACCAGGTCCTTGGCCCTCAGCCACCGGTCCCTTAGCCCTCAGCAGCTAGACCCTTGGCCCTCAGCCACCGGTCCCTTGAGCCTCAGCCACCGGTCCCTTGAGCCTCAGCCACCGGTCCCTTGTCCCTCAGCCACCGGTTCCTTAGCCCTCAGCCACCGTTCCCTTGACCCTCAGCCACCAGCCCCTTGACCCTCAGCCACCGGTCCCTTGAGCCTCAGCCACCAGTCCCTTGTCCCTCAGCCACCAGCCCCTTGGCCCTCAGCCACCGGTCCATTGGCTCTCAGCCACCAGCCCCTTGGCCCTCAGCCATCGGTCCCTTGGCCCTCAGCCACCGGTCCCTTGGCCCTCAGCCCCCTGTCCCTTGGCCCTCAGCCACCTGCCCCTTGGCCCCCCGCCACCGGTCCCTTGGCCCTCAGCAACTCGTCCCTTGGTCCTCAGCCACCACTCCCTTGGCCCTCAGCCACCGGTCCCTTGGCGCTCAGCCACCGGTCTATTGGCCCTCAGCAACTAGACCCTTGGCCTTCAGCCACCAGTCCCTTGGCCTTCAGCCACCGGTCCCTTGGCCCTCAGCCACCAACCCCTTGGCCCTCAGCCACCAACCCCTTGGCCCTCAGCCACCGGTCCCTTGGCGCTCAGCCACCGGTCTATTGGCCCTCAGCAACTAGACCCTTGGCCTTCAGCCACCGGTCCCTTGGCCCTCAGCCACCAGCCCCTTGGCCCTCAGCCACCGGTCAGTTGGCCCTCAGCCACCGGTCCCTTGGCCCTCAGCAACTAGTCCCTTGGCCTTCAGCCACCGGCCCCTTGGCCCTCAGCCACCAGCCCCTTGGCCCTCAGCCACCAGTCCCTTGTCCCTCAGCCACCAGCCCCTTGGCCCTCAGCCACCGGTCCATTGGCTCTCAGCCACCAGCCCCTTGGCCCTCAGCCATCGGTCCCTTGGCCCTCAGCCACCGGTCCCTTGACCCTCAGCCACCAGCCCCTTGGTCCTCAACCACCGGTCCCTTGGCCCTCAGCCACCAGCCCCTTGGCCCTCAACCACCGGTCCCTTGGCCCTCAGCCACCAGTCCCTTGGACCTCAGCCACCGGTCACTTGGCTCTCAGCCACCGGGTCGTTGACCCTCAGCCACCAGTCCCTTGGCCCTCAGTCACGGGGTCCTTGACACTCAGCCACAAGTCCCTTGGCCCTCAGCCACCGGTCCCTTGACCCTCAGCCACCAGTACCTTGGCTCTCAGCGACTGGACTCTTGGCCCTCAGCCACCGGTCCCTTGGCCCTCAGCCACCGGTCTCTTGGCTCTCAGCCACCGCGTCCTTGATCCTCAGCCACCAGTCCATTGGCACTCAGCCACTGGGTCCTTGACCCTTAGCCACTAGTCCCTTGGCCCTCAGCCACCGGGTCCTTGACCCTCAGCCATCGGTCCCTTGACTCTCGGCAACCATTCCTTTGGCCATCACAACTTGTTCCTTGGCCCTCAGCAAGCGGTCATTCATCAGTTGGCACCTGGTGATTTAGCCCTCAGCAATTGTTCTTTAGGCACTTGGCAATTGGTCCCTTGGTGCTCAGCCACCGGTCCCTTGGCTCTCAGCGACCGGACCCTTGGCCCTCATCCACCGGTCGCTTGGCCCTCAGCCACCAGTCCCTTGATTCTCAGCCACCAGTCCCTTGGTCCTCAGCCACCGGTCCCTTGGCTCTCAGCGACCGCACCCTTGGCCCTCATCCACCGGTCCCTTGGCCCTCAGCCACCAGTCCCTTGGTTCTCAGCCACCAGTCCCTTGGCTCTCAGTCACCGGGTCCTTGACCCTCAGCCACCAGTCCCTTGGACCTCAGCCACCGGTCACTTGGCTCTCAGCAACCGGGTCCTTGACCCTCAACCACCAGTCCCTTGGCCCTCAGCCACCGGGTCCTTGACCCTCAGCCACCAGTCCCTTTGTCCTCAGCCACCGGTCCCTTGACCCTCAGCCACCAGTCCCTTGGCCCACTGCCACTGGTTCCTTGGCCCTCAGCCACCGGTCCCTTGACCCTCAGCCACCAGTCCCTTGGTCCTCAGCCCCCAGTCCCTTGGCTCTCAGTGACCGGACCCTTGGCCTTCAGCCACCGGTCCCTTGGCCCTCAGCCACCGGTCACTTGGCTCTCAACCACCGCGTCCTTGACCCTCAGCCACCAGTCCCTTGGCCCTCAGCCACCGGGTCCTTGACCCTCAGCCACCAGTCCCTTGGCCCTCCGCCACCGGGTCCTTGACCCTCAGCCATCGGTCCCTTGACTCTCAGCAACCATTCCTTTGGCCATCACAACAGGTCCATTGCCCCTCAGTAACCGGTCCCTTGGCCCTCAGACACCGGACCCTTGGCCCTCAGACAACGGTCCCTTGGCCCTCAGCGACCGGACCCTTGGCCCTCAGCGACCGCTCCCTTGTCCCTCAGCCACCGGTCCCTTGGCCCTCAGACACTGGTCCCTTGGCCCTCAGACACCGGTCCCTTGGCCCTCAGACACTGGTCCCTTGGCCCTCAGCCACCGGTCCCTTTGTCCCTCAGCCACCGGTCCCTTTGGCCCTCAGCCACCGGTCCCTTTGGCCCTCAGCCACCGGTCCCTTGGCCCTCAGACACCGGACCCTTGGCCCTTCACCACCAGTCCCTTGGCCCTCAGCCACCGGTCCCTTGGCCCTCAGACACCGGTCCCTTGGCCCTCAGCCACCGGTCCCTTGGCCCTCAGCTTCTGGTCCCTTGGGCCTCAGCGACCGGTCCCTTGGCCCTCAGCCACCAGTCCCTTGGCCCTCAGCCACTAGTCCCTTGGCCCTCAGCCACTGGTCCCTTGGCCATCAGCCACCAGTACCTTGGCCCTCAGCAACTGGACCCTTGGTCCTCAGCCACCGGTCCCTTGGCCCTCAGCCACCGGTCCCTTGGCCATCAGCCACCAGTACCTTGGCCCTCAGCAACTGGACCCTTGGCCCTCAGCAACTGGACCCTTGGTCCTCAGCCACCAGCCCCTTGGCCCTCAGCCACCAGCCCCTTGGCCCTCAGCCACCGGTCCCTTGGCCCTCAGCCACCAGCCCCTTGGCCCTCAGCCACCGGTCCCTTGACCCTCAGCCACCGGTCCCTTGGCCCTCAGCCACCAGCCCCTTGGCCCTCAGCCACCAGTCCCTTGTCCCTCAGCCACCAGACCCTTGGCCCTCAGCCACCGGTCCATTGGCTCTCAGCCACCAGCCCCTTGGCCCTCAGCCATCGGTCCCTTGGCCCTCAGCCACCGGTCACTTGGACCTTTGCAATCGGTCCCATGGCCCTTAGCAATCGGTCCCATGGCCCGCAGCAATCGGTCCCTAGGCCCTTAGCAATCAGTCCCTTGGACCTTAGCAATCAGTCCCTTGGCCCTTAGCAATCGGTCCCTTGGCCCGTAGCAATCGGTCCCGTGGCCCTTAGCAATCGGTCCCATGGCCCTTAGCAATCGGTCCCATGGCCCGTAGCAATCGGTCCCTTGGCCCTTAGCAATCAGTCCCTTGGACCTTAGCAATCAGTCCCTTGGCCCTTAGCAATCAGTCCCTTGGACCTTAGCAATCGGTCCCATGGCCCTTAGCAATCTGTCCCTTGGCCCTTAGCAATCGGTCCCTTGGACCTTAGCAATCGGTCCCTTGGCCCTCAGCAATCGGTCCCTTGGACCTTAGCAATCGGTCCCATGGCCCTTAGCAATCGGTCCCTTGGCCCTTAGCAATCGGTCCCATGGCCCTTAGCAATCAGTCCCTTGGCCCTTAGCAATCGGTCCCTTGGACCTTAGCAATCGGTCCCTTGGCCCTTAGCAATCGGTCCCTTGGCCCTTAGCAATCGGTCCCTTGGACCTTAGCAATCGGTCCCATGGACCTTAGCAATCGGTCCCTTGGACCTTAGCAATCGGTCCCTTGGCCCGTAGCAATCGGTCTCATGGACCTTAGCAATCGGTCCCTTGGCCCTTAGCAATCGGTCCCTTGGACCTTAGCAATCGGTCCCTTGGACCTTAGCAATCGGTCCCATGGCCCTTAGCAATCGGTCCCTTGGACCTTAGCAATCGGTCCCATGGCCCTTAGCAATCGGTCCCATGGCCCTTAGCAATCGGTCCCTTGACCCTTAGCAATCGGTCCCATGGCCCTTAGCAATCGGTCCCTTGACACTTAGCAATCGGTCCCATGGCCCTTAGCAATCGGTCCCATGGCCCTTAGCAATCGGTCCCTTGACCCTTAGCAATCGGTCCCATGGCCCTTAGCAATCGGTCCCTTGACCCTTAGCAATCGGTCCCATGGCACTTAGCAATCGGTCCCTTGGCCCGTAGCAATCGGTCCCTTGGCCCTTAGCAATCGGTCCCTTGGACCTTAGCAATCGGTCCCTTGGACCTTAGCAATCGGTCCCTTGGCCCTTAGCAATCGGTCCCATGGCCCTTAGCAATCGGTCCCTTGGCCCTTAGCAATCGGTCCCATGGACCGTAGCATTCGGTCCCTTGGCCCTTAGCAATCGGTCCCATGGACCTTAGCATTCGGTCCCTTGGCCCGTAGCAATCGGTCCCATGGACCTTAGCATTCGGTCCCTTGGCCCTTAGCAATCGGTCCCGTGGACCTTAGCATTCGGTCCCTTGGCGCTTAGCAATCGGTCCCTTGGCCCTTAGCAATCGGTCCCATGGCCCTTAGCATTCGGTCCCATGGCCCTTAGCAATCGGTCCCGTGGACCTAAGCAATCAGTCCCTTGGCCCTTAGCAATCGGTCCCGTGGACCTTAGCAATCAGTCCCATGGCCCTTAGCAATCGGTCCCGTGGACCTTAGCATTCGGTCCCATGACCCCTAGCAATCGGTCCCTTGGCCCTTAGCAATCGGTCCCTTGGCCCTTAGCAATCGGTCCCATGGCCCTTAGCAATCGGTCCCATGGCCCTTAGCATTCGGTCCCATGGCCCTTAGCAATCGGTCCCTTGGCCCTTAGCAATCGGTCCCATGGCCCTTAGCAATCGGTCCCTTGGCCCTTAGCAATCGGTCCCTTGGCCCTTAGCAATCGGTCCCTTGGCCCTTAGCAATCGGTCCCATGGCCCTTAGCATTCGGTCCCATGGCCCTTAGCAATCGGTCCCTTGGCCCTTAGCAATCGGTCCCTTGGCCCTTAGCAATCGGTCCCTTGGCCCTTAGCAATCGGTCCCATGGCCCTTAGCATTCGGTCCCATGGCCCTTAGCAATCGGTCCCTTGGCCCTTAGCAATCGGTCCCTTGGCCCTTAGCAATCGGTCCCATGGCCCTTAGCAATCAGTCCCTTGGCCCTTAGCAATCGGTCCCTTGGACCTTAGCAATCGGTCCCTTGGCCCTTAGCAATCGGTCCCTTGGCCCTTAGCAATCGGTCCCTTGGACCTTAGCAATCGGTCCCATGGACCTTAGCAATCGGTCCCTTGGACCTTAGCAATCGGTCCCTTGGCCCGTAGCAATCGGTCTCATGGACCTTAGCAATCGGTCCCTTGGCCCTTAGCAATCGGTCCCTTGGACCTTAGCAATCGGTCCCTTGGACCTTAGCAATCGGTCCCATGGCCCTTAGCAATCGGTCCCTTGGACCTTAGCAATCGGTCCCATGGCCCTTAGCAATCGGTCCCATGGCCCTTAGCAATCGGTCCCTTGACCCTTAGCAATCGGTCCCATGGCCCTTAGCAATCGGTCCCTTGACACTTAGCAATCGGTCCCATGGCCCTTAGCAATCGGTCCCATGGCCCTTAGCAATCGGTCCCTTGACCCTTAGCAATCGGTCCCATGGCCCTTAGCAATCGGTCCCTTGACCCTTAGCAATCGGTCCCATGGCACTTAGCAATCGGTCCCTTGGCCCGTAGCAATCGGTCCCTTGGCCCTTAGCAATCGGTCCCTTGGACCTTAGCAATCGGTCCCTTGGACCTTAGCAATCGGTCCCTTGGCCCTTAGCAATCGGTCCCATGGCCCTTAGCAATCGGTCCCTTGGCCCTTAGCAATCGGTCCCATGGACCGTAGCATTCGGTCCCTTGGCCCTTAGCAATCGGTCCCATGGACCTTAGCATTCGGTCCCTTGGCCCGTAGCAATCGGTCCCATGGACCTTAGCATTCGGTCCCTTGGCCCTTAGCAATCGGTCCCGTGGACCTTAGCATTCGGTCCCTTGGCGCTTAGCAATCGGTCCCTTGGCCCTTAGCAATCGGTCCCATGGCCCTTAGCATTCGGTCCCATGGCCCTTAGCAATCGGTCCCGTGGACCTAAGCAATCAGTCCCTTGGCCCTTAGCAATCGGTCCCGTGGACCTTAGCAATCAGTCCCATGGCCCTTAGCAATCGGTCCCGTGGACCTTAGCATTCGGTCCCATGACCCCTAGCAATCGGTCCCTTGGCCCTTAGCAATCGGTCCCTTGGCCCTTAGCAATCGGTCCCATGGCCCTTAGCAATCGGTCCCATGGCCCTTAGCATTCGGTCCCATGGCCCTTAGCAATCGGTCCCTTGGCCCTTAGCAATCGGTCCCATGGCCCTTAGCAATCGGTCCCTTGGCCCTTAGCAATCGGTCCCTTGGCCCTTAGCAATCGGTCCCTTGGCCCTTAGCAATCGGTCCCATGGCCCTTAGCATTCGGTCCCATGGCCCTTAGCAATCGGTCCCTTGGCCCTTAGCAATCGGTCCCTTGGCCCTTAGTAATCGGTCCCATGGCCCTTAGCAATCGGTCCCATGGCCCTGAGCAATCGGTCCCTTGGCCCTTAGCAATCGGTCCCATGGCCCTTAGCAATCGGTCCCATGGCCCTTAGCAATCGGTCCCTTGGCCCTTAACAATCGGTCCCATGGCCTTTAGCAATCGGTCCCATGGCACTTAGCAATCGGTCCCTTGGCCCTTAGCAATCGGTCCCATGGCCCTTAGCAATCGGTCCCATGGCCCTTAGCATTCGGTCCCATGGCCCTTAGCAATCGGTCCCTTGGCCCTTAGCAATCGGTCCCTTGGCCCTTAGCAATCGGTCCCATGGCCCTTAGCAATCGGTCCCATGGCCCTTAGCATTCGGTCCCATGGCCCTTAGCAATCAGTCCCTTGGCCCTTAGCAATCGGTCCCATGGCCCTTAGTAATCGATCCCTTGGCCCTTAGCAATCGGTCCCTTGGCCCTTAGCAATCGGTCCCTTGGCCCTTAGCAATCGGTCCCATGGCCCTTAGCATTCGGTCCCATGGCCCTTAGCAATCGGTCCCTTGGCCCTTAGCAATCGGTCCCTTGGCACTTAGCAATCGGTCCCATGGCCCTTAGCAATCGGTCCCATGGCCCTTAGCAATCGGTCCCTTGGCCCTTAGCAATCGGTCCCATGGCCCTTAGCAATCGGTCCCATGGCCCTTAGCAATCGGTCCCTTGGCCCTTAACAATCGGTCCCATGGCCCTTAGCAATCGGTCCCATGGCCCTTAGAAATCGGTCCCTTGGCCCTTAGCAATCGGTCCCATGGCCCTTAGCAATCGGTCCCATGGCCCTTAGCAATCGGTCCCATGGCCCTTAGCAATCGGTCCCTTGGCCCGTGGCAATCGGTCCCTTGGCCCTTAGCAATCGGTCCCATGGCCCTTAGCAATCGGTCCCGTGGACCTTAGCAATCGGTCCCATGGCCCTTAGCAATCGGTCCCATGGCCCTTAGCAATCGGTCCCATGGGCCTTAGCAATCGGTCCCTTGGCCCTTAGCAATCGGTCCCATGGCCCTTAGCAATCAGTCCCGTGGACCTTAGCAATCAGTCCCTTGGACGATAGCAATCGGTCCCCTGGACCTTAGCAATCGGTCCCATGGCCCTTAGCATTCGGTCCCTTGGCCCGTAGCAATCGGTCCCGTGGACCTTAGCAATCGATCCCATGGCCCTTAGCAATCAGTCCCTTGGACCTTAGCAATCGATCCCATGGCCCTTAGCAATCAGTCCCTTGGCCCTTAGCAATCAGTCCCATGGCCCTTAGCAATCGGTCCCTTGGCCCTTAGCAATCGGTCCCTTGGCCCTTAGCAATCAGTCCCTTGGACCTTAGCAATCGGTCCCTTGGCCCTTAGCAATCGGTCCCGTGGACCTTAGCAATCGATCCCATGGCCCTTAGCAATCAGTCCCTTGGACCTTAGCAATCGATCCCATGGCCCTTAGCAATCAGTCCCTTGGCCCTTAGCAATCAGTCCCATGGCCCTTAGCAATCGGTCCCTTGGCCCTTAGCAATCGGTCCCTTGGCCCTTAGCAATCGGTCCCATGGACCTTAGCAATCGGTCCCATGGCCCTTAGCAATCGGTCCCGTGGACCTTAGCAATCGATCCCATGGCCCTTAGCAATCAGTCCCTTGGCCCTTAGCAATCAGTCCCTTGGCCCTTAGCAATCGGTCCCATGGCCCTTAGCAATCGGTCCCTTGGCCCTTAGCAACAGGTCTCTTGGCCCTCTGCCACCAGTGC
Organism: Pristiophorus japonicus; assembly: GCF_044704955.1. Classification (NCBI taxonomy): domain Eukaryota; kingdom Metazoa; phylum Chordata; class Chondrichthyes; family Pristiophoridae; genus Pristiophorus; species Pristiophorus japonicus. The sequence goes on from NW_027251865.1 coordinate 351,554, forward strand.
CAAGGCCCTCGGCTACTGGTCCTTTGGCCCTTAGCCCGCAGCCACCGGACGTTTCGCTCTTAGCAGCAGGGCACTTGGCCCTTACAAACTGATCACTTGTCCCTGAGCAACTG